>NC_133496.1:3068574-3074446 GCF_025370935.1 Choristoneura fumiferana | reverse complement strand
GTATAATGACACCAAGTGGTTATTAGGGCAGCTGTGGTGCTAAAATGAGAATAATATACAGGTTTCTTTGTTCCAGCGTCGGTATTTCAATAGGTAAGTATTTATACCAAACCAACTTCCTTGGCTATTTTTAACTCTGATATTCTTCGAACTCCTTTTATAACTGGCATGTTTAAATTGGCGAAAAATGTGTAAGTTATTGAATTAATTTGGTGTTCATGTAGACCACACATTATTTTTAGAATTGATTCATCTCATTTCCTAAAATTTCTTCATCACTACTAGAAAGGTAGCATTACGGGTAACAAGCAAAATATGTTCAACAAATAAGCCCTAGGTTAATGGAGGGTGTGATATTTGCCAAGCTCAGGTACCTAAATGTACACTGAGTGGCTACTATGAAATTTGGAAATTTAAGTATGCATTGTTTGTGTGTTTAGTTTCAATGGGTTCCACTGAAAAACAGCGCTGTGGGCCCACTCCAATTACTACTCAATGTTTTTTTTTTTTAATTATTTCTTCCTAACGTGTTTTCCTGTATCGAATATGTGTAAATAAATGACTCTCTCTCTCTCTATCTCTCTCTCTTACCGTCCCTCTTACTCTAATATTAAATAATATAACCGTCAGCAAGACGGCAACATACAATGTTCGAATTTTGCACTTTGTAGTGCCCTATGGCCAGGTCCTGATTCACTTAAGTTCATAGTCCTGTACTGATGATGAGGCCCTTCTTTGGCTCTCAAAGCCCCTTTCAAAGATTTTCCACCGTCATCCAATGGTTATTTTTTATGCTAATGCCACTTAACACATTAGGTTGCTGATGTTAATAATATGATTGTTCATTGTGTCGGTCTGTGAGCATGTTCAGACACATTTGTGGCTCTATAGCAGTTGCCTGCGTGTAAATTTCAAGGGTTTTACGAAAATTTTATGGCAATTCCCAAAACTACATTGGAAGAATATCTGTGCAAACAGCTATATTTTTAGACTTTTTATTTATGGCTTTCACCATTGCTGTTTCAGCGAGATGTATTTTGCCAATGTTGATGTAGAGTAAAGACATTACAAACACATTATGAGGAGACTGTTTGGTTTATTTTATTTATTATATAACTTTGATTTTGGGATAGGAAAAAACAGGAAACCTAAAACAAATAACATATGTTAAGGGGCTCATAGACGGGCCATATTTTCACTGCAATTTGTGGCCGGCAACTATTGGTGTCCCTCTCTTACTCACATGTTAGACAGGGACAACAATAGTTGCCGGCCACATATTGCAGTGAAAATATGGCCTGTCTAAGAGCCCCTTTATGGACGGTACAATGACAACAATATGAGACGCATTTAAACTTTTTTTTTACTACAGGGAAATGGCAGACAGTTAGCATGTTAGACCTATTTAGTTTGTTATTTTGCATATGCTATTGTTTGTTGTTGTGTGCTATAGAAATCATCCATTGTTAAAAATTACATTTTGAATACAGGCTTTTTTGCTGACTGTACTTGCATTGTCATCCAAACTACATTTCTGTACCAAATTTCAAGTCAATAATGCCATTAACCATTAAGGAGTTACGTTCTGAGGAGACGATCCTGGCCGGACTACCAAGATGTTACTACCAGATTATTGTATTGTCACCAGATTTAAATAACTGCCAAATTTCAAGTCAATCGGACCACTAGAAGTGGGTCAAATTTAGCCTCCAAAATTTGACCCAAACAAACAAATAAAACAAACAGGGCAAGCTAAAGAAAAGCTTGTAAAATAATGAAATTTACCTTTCATACATGTCTGTCTGTGTTCTCAGTGCGCGAGTCTGACTCGTACTTGGCCTTTTTTTATTTGAAATATTGCAAAAAAAAAGTATTTATAAAATTATTTATTATTTACAAAGCGCATGGTCACTGCGATTAAAAGTGTGGCGAATATGACTGAACAATCTGCCTGTTCCTAGTAACATCTCCCGAATTACCCTGTATTGCGCTTCTGTTATTATTTTCACCTACTACACCATTATCATGCCATGACCGTAATAGGAACGTGTCAATAACGGAATGTCAAGCGCATACATGGCACGCGACGGCGACGGTTGCATACGGAACGTGCTAGTGGCCATAGTCTCATACTTTTCGATACAAAGAATATATTTTTGCCTGACTCATTGCTAATACGGTTATGATATGATACTGTGGAATATGTAGAGACCTTACTATTCAATGAAAACACTAAACCCTAAGGCCGGTTCCACATGTTGGCACCAACGTTGGCCCCAGCAGGACGTGGTTATAAGGTGGAATGAGATGGATACATTGGATAAATATTACATCTCATTCCATGGTATAACCGCATCCCGCTTCAGGCCAACATGTGGAGCCAGCTTAAGCAATATTTTTTGAGTCTGTTAACTTCAATGCTAATAATGCGTTTATGAACATTATACTCTTTTACGCACTTCACACCACCACTACATTTTTCATTTATGTATTTATCAGGTCTTATTAAACTGGTTAGCACTTTTGGAAATTGATTTATGTTGTGAAGTGATAAGTACTTGAAATACTTGTGCATAGGTATTGGTATACTAAACATACTCTATTTCGAGGCTGGACAACAGATTTTCTAGGTGGGCAAATTTTTGAAGTCTAGGGGCACCGGGCCACTACTTCCTGAGGTCATCATCATCATCATCAGCCGAAAGACATCCACTCCTGAAGGCCTTCCTCTTAAAACGCCACAACGAACGACAGTTCGCCACCTGCATCCACGGGTTATCCGCAACGCTCACGATCTCGTCAATCCACCTAGTGGGAGGCCTGCCAATGCTTCGTCTATGGTTTATGGTCGCTCGCTTCAATTATCTGTTTTTCGGCTTGGTTTCTCATTTGCATATTTTTCCATCTATGTTGGTGGCTTTAGTTCTTCGAATTTCCGACGCAGGTACCCGTGTTGTTATAGGCTCAACGCGTCTAGGGCAACAACTTCCTTGGCAGCATTTAGGCTTCCTCTACTTCTTTGCAAATCCGTGGTCTTTGCTTTGATTTATAGCACATGTATAGTTATTCCACCTATGGTTAATGCAAATACGGTTACAAGCTCCCATTTAATTTCCCTGGATTTGCAAGTTAAATATAGTTTTGCAGGTCAAATCTAGCAAGATGAATTTGGCCTACTTCCAGTGGTCGAATTGACTTGAAATTTGGCATACTTATGTGAAACTGGTAGGCAGTGATATCCTGGTGATGGAACTCCTCAACGGTTAATGGCATTGACTTGAAATTTGGTGGTAATGTAATTTGGATGACACTAGTCAGCAAAAAAGCTTGTATTAAAAATGGATTTTTTAACAAAAAATTAATATCGACTTTTACCTGTTCCAGATGTATCCGCATTCGCGACTACTCTAACGACTGTGGTTCGTTCTCATTCTACGGCTTCGCTACTGACTCTAACTTCTACCCCACACCATGGAAGGCAGCTCTATTCTTCTTGTCTCTATGTAAGTTTGTGTAACTTCTCGCCTTACAGCCGCCAAAAGTCTTACCCCCTTATTCATAAAACTTAACAAGCCTATGTTAACTAACAAATGCTTTGTCCCTTTCTAACAAATACAAATGTCGAAGTGACAGATAAGGACAAACGAATTTTAGCGGCATTTTAACTGAAATAGGTTTGATTGTCGTTTATAAATAAGGGGGTTAGGCCCTACGCTAGTTGACTTGGTTTGCGCGGTGCGGGTGGCCGCCTGTTGAACAATAGTATGAGCAGCGCTAACTGCGCGCGGCGCGTGCGACGGATGTATGTACCTGCACCCGCGTGCGCCCGCGCAGTGCACCCGCACCAGCAGGGCTACTAATACGAAACTCGAAGTTCGTGTCGTGCGGTCCCTCTGACACTTACACTATTTAATACGAGAGCGAGAGGGACGGTACGATACGAACTTCGAGTTTCGAGTTTCGTAGTAGCCCTGCAGCTAGCATGGGCCCGAATCCGTCCGATTCCTGGCTATGACACAAATAAATGGTTTGAGATTTTTTTTTAATCGCCTTTCTATGAACTAATAATTACTTTTCACTTCTCATGTTCTAAAAGTAGGTCAATATAGCCTTACGAGGCGGGAGTAAAGTGAGTACTTTAGTCCCTAGGGAGTAAAAGTAATTTTTTTTTTTATTTACTTCGAGTGACTTAGATAAACTCAAACAGCCAGTACTTAGTTCTATTCTTTTTCCGCATAGAAGATGGTGCCATTTTATTTATTCCAGTTTGTGTATGGACCATATCGCCGATGCGATTTTGTTATATCTGTGTTAAGTTGGAATCGCAAAAACTTTGAAATTGTTGTAGAGCGCAAATCATAAACGATTAATGACTATTTTTTCCTCGCAATCGAAGTGAAAAATAGAGTTTTCACCTCGAGACTAAAAGTCAATGTAAACCCTCGGATAAATAGACATCCTCGCTAAAGCTCTGGTGGCTAACCACCTCGGGTATATGTATATTGGCTTATTTTAGTCCCTCTATAAAAAATATACTATTGCTTACCCGTGACCGTATGATACCTGCGTTTAGCAAGAAATGTATTCTTAGTAACGCATGATTCAATAAATTTCGCCTTTCTTTGCCTTCATTAGGTGCTGCTATACAATTCTCGACCGTGCTAGCTGGTGTTATGGCGTGCTGTGTTCAATCGGTTTTTAAGAAAAGCGTCATTTCTCTGGCGGGAGCTACTCAGGCTTTAGGAGGTGAGAGACAACTTTTTTTTTGCTATGCTGAGAAATAACTTCGATTTGAAAATATGCTAGAGTCTAATGTATTAAACATTTGTGATTCACACTCATACTTAAACCATAAACGGGACTTATCGCATTACATTAGTGATGGGGGGTACAATTAAAAATGACCTAATGCGGGTAAACGTAGTGTAGGGCGTCCTGAGGCACGGTGGACGGACGACCTTAAGAGGGTCGCTGGCGGCGGATGGATCCGAGGGGCTGAAGACGGAGTGTTGTGGCGCGCCATGGAAGAGGCCTATTAGTTCAGTAGAATTAGCTGAAAATTTGGCAAAATTAATGCAAGACTTGTATCTATCAGGATATGTAGGTTATAGAGCAAAGTTAAATTTTATCCACTCTCCCCCCTCCGGGGCGAGCTTCACCCCCCGCGCCCTCGAATATGTCCCGGACCGCGGTATTTTTCCATTTTGAAAGAAAACCGTACACGATAAGTACATAAAAAGTGTGTAGGAACGAAATAATCCTTGATAAATTTACTATGAACCTTTTATACATTTAAAAACGATATCACTTATAGTTTCAGCGCAATATGATATCAAATACTAACTTTTTTTATAATTGATAGATTTTTTCTGCTAACAGGTTAGTTTTCTCAAAAACTTCACCCTTTATCGCCAAGATATTACAGAAGTAAAGAATAGAATATTTTCTTTATAAAAAGGTATAATTTATTTACCGTTGCTATGCTATTTTTTAAATTTAATTCATTTGGCCATTCAGCGAAATATAAATATTCATACTGGTTAAACGGTGTTACTTTAAATACCATTAGATTCTCATATGTTTTCCTGTAATCTATAGGTATGGACCTATTTTCTGTATTTTTTTTTTAAATTTTAGGCCCTACTGGGCTTTTAGGAGATAAGGGGCAGGGAAATGGTCAATTTTCACCTATTTTCTTAAATAACTTCAAAACGGATTAATTTCAAATAATGAAAAATATATATTTGAGATTTTCATAATATACCCTTTCATTTGATATGTCACACGACACGATATAGTTTATACATAGTTTTTTTTATTTACCCCAAAAACTGTGTTTAAAATTAATTTATTTACATTACACGTCCGTGTT
>NC_133496.1:3035192-3068474 GCF_025370935.1 Choristoneura fumiferana | reverse complement strand
ACGCGGGCCCAGTGCGGATCGGGATGGGCCATGAATCGAGATAAAAAAGCTTCTTAGCAGTGGCTCCCTCTATTGCAGACATGCCAGTTCCAGAGTTCCTTAAGGAACCCTTAACGCTCTACGAAATAGCGGAGCAATACTGGGACCTAAAGTTCTACCCAACGCAATATGTCTTCTCTCTTCTGGCGCTCGTGTCGGACGATAAGCTAGAACGGGACAAATGTATAGAGCTCAGTACGGCGCAGGGACAGGAAGACTGGATGAGCTATTGTAGGAGGCCGAGGAGAACTGTTCTAGAGGTAATTATTTTGACCTTAGACTATTAATGAAAGTAAATTTATATCAAGCTCATCGATCTGTTATAAAAAGTTATGAAGCAGTTCCTGGGCCGACTATACTATGTGTATGTACAATCAAGGTCATACATATTATGTAAGTTACCAAACGTCAAAAACATCTGTACATCTTTATGCCACTAACCATAAAGTCGATGTATACATATATTTGACACTGAGTTGTATAGTTATTTATGCCCTCGACTCTACCAGACAACAGATATTTGTATGTATGTATGTAAACTCTTTATTGTACAAAAGAATAGAAACAAAACACAATTAACAAAGATACTTGTACGAAGGCGGACTGTATACATTTGGTTTGTATACATACAAAGCGTGTATATCATTTCATTTTATACATTTTTATCGTGATTTTGGATTTTAAGTATAATAGTTTTTTTACTTTTATTAGGTACTTAAATATATTTTAACACCATGACTTTTTTTATTATTCTACTGGATGGCAAACGAGCAAGTGGGTCCCCTGACTGACTGGTACATCATTCAACTGTCTGCCCCTTCCAGGTTTAGCTGTTCGATCTTCAATTTACATAACCACGTTTTCTTACATTCTGTTAATAAAATCCAGGTGCTACATGACTTCCACAAATCAGCATCCAAGCTGACCATAGAGATCCTGTTCGAGCTCTTCTCTCCCATCAAACCGCGCTCCTTCTCTATAGCCAGCAGTTGCCTGCCATCTAGCGGGCAAAAGATGGAACTATTGATTGCTGTAGTCAAGTATTACAGCAAGCTGAAGAAGGCGAGGTTGGGCCTGGCTTCCAATTGGCTAAAAGGCTTGAATCCGGGGGATCAAGTTTATGGATGGATTACAAAAGGGACTATAGAGTTTCCTAAAAATACGGTGAGTTTTAATAAACTTATATTTTTAACTTCTGTATTGTACCGTAAAGGACAAAACTCATTATAATTTACATTGAAACTGGTAAATGTACCTATTCTAAGTATGGTAAAGAAGCAAATTTCAAATTTTGTTATCAATATGACTTTAGAAAGAAAGAAAGAAAGAAAGAAAAGTTTAATCGACAAACTTGTAGGTAGCATACATCAGTACTTATAATTAATGTTTAATTAAGGTCATACTTAAAGCTAGCCGAAAGGCTGGCAGCTCAGCAATGCTGAGGTACGGAACCACAGCGCTGATTTTCAGCTGCAGCCAACTTTAGACTTTTTATTTCTCAAAAAGTTGTCCATTTTCAGTTGTCCACATAATTAAGAAGAAATTTATACAAGTTATTAATTAATATTGTGTTTCAATATATACAAAACCTTGTGGTAAAGGTGATAAAAAGTCAGATAATCTTTTTTGTTGGATCTAATAGAAAGTTTCGATGTAGTTACAAAATTACGATTTTTTTCCTCACAAGATTTCGTGACGTTTTGCTGACGTCAAGAAATTTTGGAGGTTTTATGCAGTTTATGTTTTATGATCTCGTCCTCAGTGTTACTTAATAATTTCTTGACAAACTGGTTTCTTGTCATTTCATGACGGAACAACTTTTTGAGAAATACTCTTTAGCGTCATCTTTTCCAGGTAGTATAATACTCTAGTGTACGCCATTTCGTTTAGAAATGTCCACATAGTTGGTACAGTAGAAATTAAATAAAATAATCTCTTATTTCTCTTTCAGTCCATCCCTCTCGTTCTAATCGGCCCAGGCACAGGCCTAGCCCCCTTCAGGAGCCTCATACAAGAGCGTACATATCTCGGCCAAGCGGACAAACACACAATGCACCTTTTCTTCGGCTGTCGGTATAAGGAAAAGGACTTCCATTGCAGAGAAGAGTTAGAGGGGTTGGCGGGGGAGGGGAAGGTAACGCTGTATTGTGCGTTTTCTCGGGACCAGGAGGATAAGATGTAAGTATTGAGTTTTACCATGAGTTAAATAGTAAAGAAAAACATCTTGTCAAATTCAATGGTGTGTGTCAAGTTTCCAATCCGCGTTGGCCCCGAATAGGAACTACTGTTATTTATTACAAAAAGTCGTAATTTCGTATTAATATTACTGCGTTACCGTAGTTTACTGCGTTAACAGTTTTTTTTTCTATTTTGAGCCCAAATATTCCGATAAAAATTATCGAACGAGTATTTTTTTATTTTTTTCTCAAATAACAGAATACATTTTTAAACAATTTATCTAAAAAACTGCATGACAGTTTGTTGGCAGAAAAAAATTAGCTCCTACAAATTAATTAATTAAATCCTTAAAGCTCAATACATGCATGTATAAATTAAGGCATGCAGTTAAGGGGTATAGTTACGTTTTTTTAATGTTCCTCGGACATTTTTATATGCATCAAAAAGAAAAGCCATAGACCCATTTACGTTCCGACATATGCTGCTGATAGGATAGTATACAGTATAAGCGCGAAATAACACGACAGAAATTCGGCGTGATTACGCCAGTACCACATATTTTGCCACAGTTACGTCGTTTTGGCATGATCAGCCGCGGAACTTTAGTTAACGACCGACGGAAGTTTGAGCACAAAAATGTGACGTAATTTTGGCAAATAAGTATAATTACGCCGAAATTCGGTCGCTTAATTTAGTTAATGTGTGTTTGTTGGATCCAAACAGAGCATTCTTTTTTTTTTTCAGATACGTCCAACACAAAATCGTCGAACACAGTGCAACCATCCGTTCCCTTATTATGGACCAGAACGGGTACATATACATCTCTGGGAACGCTAAGAACATGCCCAATAATGTACGCGATGCCCTTGGAGAGGCCATAGGGGCGGAACAAGTTAAAACTTTGGAAGATGTAAGACGGTTGCAAGTTGAGACGTGGTGAGGTACAAAATGTGTCCCGAGTCCCAAGTTACGCTTTCGACAAAAAATGTCTTAACATGTTAACTGTTAATGTGCTGTATCTGTCACATCAAGAAAAGTTTCGAACGACACATGGTAATATTATAATTATAAAATAATATTCATAGACAAAATAAATGACCTTATCTTATTATCCTGTGTTCTGTTATTTTCATGCATTTTTATGTACAATAAATAGTTTTACAATACAATACTTAATAACAAGGCTAGAAAACTCAGCCCGATCTCGTACCAATACATTAACCTCTTATCGCGACACTACGAATCGAGTGACGCACTCTGTTCTGTACTTTACGAAACCGTCTAGTAAATACATAATAGTTATTTATGTGGTGTTGCATAATGAGAGGCATTAAAGTACGAGTGTGGTTTCATAATAAGATCACACTAAGTTTTTATGATAATTATTATAGCCGCATACATAACTTTATCTACATGCATATCATAAGTATTCTATATGTTCAGATATGGCCTGTATTTTGACTTTGACTTTGAATAATAATTATATCTACATGCATGTCATAAGTTTTCTACAATATGTACAGATATGCATTGTTAAAAAAGTATTACCAGATACTTTAATGTAAACATTAAGATGCACTGTACTTTAATGTGAAATTAAGATGCACCCGCAGATACCAGGTTTTCTTAATAAAGGCCATTTGATATTCGTTTCGGAACATTATAATAGGGAAGTTATGATATGCATGTAGATAATATTGTTTTCTTTCCGTTTAAAGTTTTATTTCAAGTTGAATGCGGGTCATGACCTCATGACATGAATTGATAAGCAACCAAGAAGTTTTCCTATTGAGGTTGGAGAAAATAAATATCATCATCATCATCCCAGCCTATATACGTCCCACTGCTGGGCACAGGCCTCCTCTCAGAACAAGAGGGCTTGGGCCGTAGTTCCCACCCGGCCCAGTGCGGATTGGGAACTTCACACGCACCATTGAATTGCTTCGCAGGTTTCCTCACGATGTTTTCCTTCACCGCAAAGCTCGTGGTAAATTTCAAATGTAATTCCGCACATGAATTTCGAAAAACTCAGAGGTGCGAGCCGGGGTTTGAACCCACGACCCTCTGCTTGAGAGGCGATAGGTCAAACCACTAGGCCACCACAGCTTCTGGAGAAAAAAATATAATTTGTTATAATATTTGCTCTAAAACCAAACGAGTACTTTGCAGATCTCTGAGTTATGTTATAATAGTATTATGTAGTCAGTATAGTAATCAAAAATATCGAAGTATGAACTCTAATAACTTAATAATAGAGTGCATGTTCCGATCTTTTGGCTAACTTCGCCGTTCCGAAATATCTGATGGCGACTGTACCATGAAATAATACATAACAAGTGTGACACATATGGGACACTAATGCTAATGAATTGCTACAAATCTAGTTAAGATTGTATAATAAGTTAGCTTATCGTATTAGGTGGATGTAATAATATATTTTAGACATTATTCTTTGTTTTCTAACCAGAAGATAATAATGTAATTCAACTTAGAGATATGTTTAAATTTACATTTTATTTTGGCATTACACTTGCTCGAATATCATAATTATTTTTCTACTTATCAAGTGGTTGTTTGAGTGCATTTATTTAATAAATATTTGTAAATATTGCTATTTATTTGTATAAATAAAAGGAATGGTTTATCACAAAAATATTTTATTCCACAACTTACAAATTACAAGTCTTATACTAAATTACAGTATTTATATCTACGGGGAGATTGAGTTATTCAATTGGAATCTCATATTTTACTTGACTGTATATGGATGTCACTGTCTTTTGTTTGTCTGTTGGTACACCCCTCCCGAGCCGAGCCGATCGACGTCTTTTCGCTCTTATTACGTGGACATAAAGCTTTTTGGTCGGCTAAAGTCGATTCCGCAAATTCTTTTCGACGGGAAATGCGTACGTGTATCAATGTAATTTTTCATACAAGTTTATTTTCCCCCTACTTGTACAGTCAGCAGTATATGATTGTGGCGCTTAAAATGACGTATGTAGACTCAATTGCAGACGTAAATAGAAGGTCTCATCTTGAACTGAGTTTACAGACTGAGTGAGTTACTGAGTGAGTGTTGTTTACTGTGTTTTTGTTGTGATGTAGTGTGTTTTTCTTGTCAATAAATGTTGTGAGTTTGAGTTTGAGTTTGAACTGTGCACGTCCCACTGCAGGGCTCAGCCCTCCGCTCAAAATGAGAAGGCTACGACCGTAGTACCCACGAGGGCTCAGTGTGAATTGGGAATTTCACACACTTCATTAAAGGAGGGTGGGCAGATTTGTATGGACTCTGGCCTAGGAACCATGACGACAAGCTTATATATTCTACATGCATTTTTATATCTACTACTTTTTGTACGGCGGGCGGCAATGAATGAAAAATGTGAAAACGCATATAAAACAAAATCATCAACATATAGGAACTTACTTAGTATCGAAAAAACCTATTTTTATGCAGCAATAACTTTTTTCACACAAAGATTTTGGACTACCTGCCATAGTAAAAGTTTTAGAACTTAGAATAAGCTATCCAGTGGCATATCGCTTGTCCTTATTGGTCATTAGGCCAATTAGCCCACCCTCCTTTCTTCGCAGGTATGTTGAGGTTTCCTCACGAAGTTTTCACTCACTGTGAAGTTTATGGTCAATTTCAAATGCAATTTCGTACACAAATTCAGAAAAACGCGCAAGTGCAAGCTCTAGCTCGATCGAACCGACGACCCTGCGCTGCACGACTTATAAGCTGCGTTTCTTTATGTGCGAGGAATAATAATATGTCTTTCATAAACCATTAGAAACACTTCATTTGTTTGTTTGTTTGTTTGTTTATACTCTTTATTGTACAAAAAGGAAAAACAAAAAGGTTACATAAATAAAAGTTGTGTTAAGTACAAAGGCGGACTTATCCCTGCAGGGATCTCTGCCAGTCAACCTTTGAGTGGTAGAGGAGCAATCCAAAAAACAAGGATCGACAAATAGAGCAAAACATTTGAATAAATACAAATGAATATGTAAACCTCAAATACCTAACTATATACAATAAATATACAATATATATATAAAACACATATATAAAACATTAATATATCTATAACTAAATATAAAATAAAATACATAAATACACACATTTACATACAATACATAATAAAATACATACTTACTTACTAAATAATCAAGCATTTGTTATAAGCAAATTACTAATAATGTATGGATCTTTGCTGTCTAAATAAATAAATGAATTATTATTATTATTTACCTATCCTCGCACAGCGCATCTCTGGTGGAATCAGCTGAGCGGAGCGAGACGAGGTAAAAGAAGCGTTTCTATTGGTTCATGAATAACACATTCCTTGCACTTGTCTGGTGGTAACGCAGCCTTACTCTAAGTAATTATAAATTCGAAAGTTTGTGTGAGTGAGTGAGTAAGTGAGTATGTTTGTTACTCCTTCACGCTGAAACGGCTGGACGGATTTGGATGAAGTTTGGTATGTAGATAGCTGGACATCTGGAATAAAACGTAGGCTACTTTTTATTCCGATATTCCCACGGTATAGGGATAAAATCTCGAAACAACAACCGCTGGCATGAAATTTGACATGATTTTTTTTAATGTGACTACAATGAAAACCACGATTCAATTTTCGGGATATCCCACGGGAATTTTTAAAAATTCCGAAATTTCAATTCAGCTGCTGGATCTAATGATTTACGTGTGCAAAGCCGCGGTTAAACACTAGTAGACTATTATTATAGAGGGGGGGGGGGGGTATGTAAATAATTTCGAACACTATCGCTCATCTACTTCTGACTGGACCCCTGTGAGTGTCTACCCCTGGCTGGGCAGTCCCCACAGCTTCAAGTTGCCGGCGTCTCGCTTCCTCTCGGGCGCTTCCTTGTCTTCGCACGCGAACGCGGCAATGTACCGGGACGGATGCCAGGCCACCGTGAACGTGGCTGCCGACACTGGTATCTCGGCTACCTTCTCGCCTGGGTGATAAAGAAGACATATTGTTACTAGTAATTGAAACAGCATTACAAGCATTATTAAACTTGAAACTTGAAAACATTAACTATTATTATTGTGATTTTCTTTATTTTTCTTTCATTTTTAGGTTTAGGTTTTTATAATAGTTATAAAAAGTAAAATACAGAAAAGTACATACAAAATAAAAATATTATAAAAACCTAACCTAGTTTTCCGCCGGTAACGGGGCAGGGCCCAAGCTACCGGTGGTCAGGGCCGCAGAGTGAGAAACTCGCGGACGATGCGTGCCGTGTCCAGAAGTACCGCCTTCTGTATCTAGCCCTCGATCCAGCCATCTAGCGAGAGTCTCTTGAGATTATTATTGTTTATAACAATAATAATCTCAAGAGACTCTCGCTAGATGGAATAATAATTTATTTATTGCTTATTGTATTGGTACGTATTATTCTTATTTTGTTTGTATATTTGTATATAGTAGGTGTATTTTTATGTTAGGATTCTTTTATAGATTTGTGTATTATATTATTTGAAGCAATGTATTGTAGCTTCCACTACCTATTTTAATTTTTAAACTCACTTTTTTGTCTGTCCCTGACTGAATGCTCCTCTCATCCACTCAAAGGTTGACTGGTAGAGATCCCTTAAAGGGATAAGTTCGCCTTTGTACATATATTTCATTGTTTGTCATCTGTGTTTGTTTACTTATTTTGTACAATAAAGAGTTTACATACATACAATACAAGCGTAATCACACCTAAATTCGGTAGCGTAATTTTGGTAAAGTATGCTTAGGGTGAAGCTTGATGTGCATCATTTTGGTTTCATACAATGAGTACGGTCAAGGACTATAATTCATTTCACAGTAAACGTCAAAGTGACATCACATTAATTAACAAGAAAAATCGTAATGACTTTTCCTTTGACAAGATTCCATGGCGGCTCATGAATTTAGTCCTTGGCCGTATTACAACTCATTTTGTCCTGTCCAGAGGCACAAATTTGTGCCCAAAATACTTCGATCCTGTTATCCTGGGAGATGACAGATTAAGAAGCAAGAGTCGAGGCACAAACTGGACCTCTACCGACGTCACCTTTAGACCATTCAATTGTGAATTTGTGAAAAAAATATGAAGGGCCCCAAAACCATCGGGTTACCTTGACTGAATACTCGATTTTTTTTAATCAATATGTACCCGAGAATCACCCCTTTGACACTGTAGCTACGTACACCGACCGACGCAAACATTTCACAACTATAATAAAAAAACCTGATAGGCAGTGGTATTCCCCAAAATAATTCAAATTAATTCTGAAACACGTTCTATAGTAACGTGAGCAAACCTGTTATGCGCTCGTCCCCAAAATACCACACTACAAAAAAAAAACCGCTTTCTTAAGTAATCTTTCATTTTGTTATGTGGTGCAACGAAATTTTCTAAGCTCGAAATGTGGTAAATTGGTAATGCAGTATTTTTAAAATGCGGTATTTTGGGAACGTGGTATTTTAGGCACGAGCGCAGTATTCGCCAATAAACGTCATAGTTTGGCGAAATTAGTGATGTAACTAATAACTAAAATTATGTACCTTTTTTGAGAATAAATAAATAAAAATAAAAGTTGTGCTATGGCACGAACCGGTCTCAGTGTCGCCGATGTCGATGACGTGGTCTTCGCTCGCGGAGGCCAGCAGCCGCCCGTCGAAACTGAAAGACAGCGTCCGCACCGGCCACTCTAGCCTGCGAACATTATAATGTCATCATCATCCCAGCCTATTTACGTCCCACTGCCGGGCACAGGCCTCTCAGAATGAGAGGGCTCGGGCCGTAGCTCCCACGCGGGCCCCGTGCAGATTGGGAACTTCACACACACCATTGAATGGCTTCTCAGGTTTGTGCAGGTTTCCTCACGATGTTTTCCTTCGCCGTAAAGCTCGTGGTAAATTTCAAATGTAATTTCGCACATGAATTTCGAAAAACTCAGAGGTGCGAGCCGGGGTTTGCACCCTCTCCTTGAGCCCCTGAGACTGCTTGAGAGGCCATAGGTCAAACCACTCGGCCACCACGGCTTTCAACATTATAATGTATTTGTAATTTTCAAAAAAATACTTTGCCAAGTTGCTTGCGGCGCCTCCTTCTTGGCAATGACGGTATTTCCGAAAGCGCTGCTAGTTTGATAAAAATACGGTTGTAGTGTGAGCTGCGCCTCACACACACTCTCCCCATTATGTGTCATATAAATAGTCTTAAGGTTTTACAATAAAGGCAGTATTTACTCAGAACTCCGTCTTATCACTTGTCTCCCATCGCCCCACATTACACGGTAAGAAACTCAACAATATTTCTCGTAACAGATCTGCAATATTATTAAACTATTAACTACTCGTTACATTCACTACTTAATATTTCTTCTTAAAGACAACGTGGAAATTAACAGAAATCTAAAATAACAAGATGTATAAAGATGATGACTGGCTTTAAATGGAACTTTTTTCCACGCACAACTGAATAATGCAACTAGCTTCCTGGGACCACCGTTACGTGGAAGAGATCGCTCTCAAGCGATAAGGCCGCCTGTTGCTTACTTTAAAAAATCTCTATATACCTACTTGTGTTTTCTGTATTGCTTACTATCTGTTGGTGTTAAATAAAGATTTCTTAATTTGATTGCTTTGTAACGATATCTCTTGTCCGGGTGAGCGGTTAGTTCCAATGGAATGCCGAAAAAGTTTCTCGATGAGGGCTACGGCATAGATGTCGCTAGCGTCGCTGCTTAAGTGACTAAGTAAGAACAAAAAAAAAAAAAACAAGCTGAGATATGAGGTGCATAGGGAAATTCGTGTCGGTACGGTGACCATCAGTGGTGTAGCGGTATAGCACGCGGTACGGATTACCGAGACCTGGGTTCGATCCCAGTGATGGTCTTATTTTTCTGTTTTCTGTGCATCTATATTTCAGTTTGTATTTTCAATTTAAATAAAGAGTTATTAAATTGTTACCGGAGCGGTAAAACTTAGGGATCTTTAAAAAACGAGCCTATCAATCTCCCAAAGTGCAGGCAACGCACTTGTGACACCCCTCTTGTTGCGGGTGTCCATGGGCGGCGGTGATCGCATACCGCGTGGCCCGCATACTGGTAATATCCTCTTGAAAAAAAAAATGTAACCTGGAGAAGACGCGGAGGCAGGCGAGCTCCTGCGCGTCCCAGAGCGACACGAGCGCGTCGGCCGAGCCCGTCGCGAAGTAGCGCCCGGTCGGGTCGTGCTCTATGCAGATGCACGTGCCCGGGTGCGCCTTCAGCACAGCTTGGAGCTCCAGACCTGGGTACCTAGAAAACAATTATTAAATAAAGAGAGAAACAAATAGTTATTTTCACACCTCTCCTTCAGAAAAGTAACTTTTCACACCTCTCCTTCAGAAAAGTAACTTTTCCTCCCTGACGAAAGGGAACAAAGTGCAACTTTTCTATTCAAGACATTTCTAAGTGTTTTATTGCAAATGCTATTTTTTGAAGTTGATAATTTTAAAGTCTCGCCATTTTCTATGCTGATTGTTCTTTAATAATAGTTAAAATATATATTTTTTTCAAGTTTCTTAATGCTCGGTGTGAAAAGTTGTATGAGCCACTCGGGAGCAAAATTATTTTCATCTTGGGCGTTAACACTTGAATCCCTCATTACGCTCAGGATTCTATTACATTCTGGATTCAATGTACGCCCTCGCCATAAATACACCATTTTGCTCCCTTGTGACACAAATAACTATTATTTAACGCAGGGGTCGGCAACGCGCGGCCCGAGACCTATCTCCTGGCGGGCCGCGACTGTTTTGTAATATCACTTATAGTACCTACCTACAATAGGTAACTAGGTACAGATCTATTGAATAATGTTTTTCCATCGTGTTTTGTCGGATAACTTCAATTAGCTTCAATAAACTTCAGTAAGCTAGTTAAGAAAGCAAGATAAATACGAACTTTTCCGACATAATACAATAGCAAAACATTATTCACTACATCTGTCATTATTACGTACAAAATTATCTTACAAGTGCGGCCCGCCTTTATTAATTTTTTCACTATGTGGCCCATGCCTGCCAAAAGGTTGCCGACCCCTGATCTAACGTCATAAAAACCGGTCAAGAGCGTATCGGACACGCCCGAAATAGGGTTCCGTAGCCATTACGAAAAAATTAAGTAATATTTTTCTAAGGATTTCGTATTTTGTACGGAATATTCCAAGTTTAGGTATATTTTTTACCTTTTAACCGCCAATACGTTTTCGTTCGTACGTGCCCGTATCGCCAGTCGCCACCTACACCGAAACTATATGACATTTTGTCATAATTATAAGACTGCGGCGAAATGAGCTGGATAATTTTTGTCTTATAATTCAGACAATGGCGGTGAAAGGGTTAAACTACTAATAATTCTCAAGAAAACTTATAGTTATAGTTTTCCTTGTAAGTTTGATATACTTACTACCATCCTGAATTTTATCAAATTTTTTTGCCCACCGGTTTAGAATTTAGAGGGGGAACTAAGTTCCCGCGAAAAGACTTACAAACATTGGAGTCGCGCGAGCACGTCGTGCGATTGTCAGTTAGGACACCTATTCGAGTTCAATATGTTTGATCGCGCGTTCGTTCGCGTAAAACGTTCTATTAGGACGATGCCTAATATTGGCGAAATTCGGTCGTATATCTTTGTAATGAGGGCTATCGTTTTTTGTCTCACTAGATGGCGCACTGTTGCGTGAGGTTTTTAAGTATGGCTTTCAAAGTCTGTTATTACGGGCGTGAAAACAAAGTTTGATTAAAATCATATTTAATACACTTTAAAAACATACCATAAGAATATCGATTATGCCACAGTGTTGCATAGTCCCCGTTTTATTCGGAAAAAAGGGAGGACAAAGGTTTCCGAAAGACAAAACTGTCTCATAACACAGACATTCATTGCCCCTGAACGCATTTGCCATAATTAATTTCAGATATTGCAAAATATTCTCAAAATTATTCTAATTATAAAAAACCCGCGTAGCTCACCCAAAAACTATGAGATTTAACATTTCGGAGACCTCACGCTACACTAGCGCCTCTAGTGGCGAATTCATACGCGATAGCCCTCATTGCGAACTCACGTCAGTATGTGGACACAGCCGAGGCCGTTGGTCAAATAGAACAGGTCCGATGTGTTGTTCCACGATATCTCATTCACTTCAAAGTGGAACTGCTCTTCTACAACCTGAAAAAGTTTTTTTTTGTATCAAAAACGGCCACGTTTATGATTAATGAACTAAAAGAATTTCTTTGCTCACCCGCGACCTTATATGATAGCTAAGTCTATACAAGAAATGCGTGTTCATGCAATTCCTCCACCTCCACACTATAAGAACACACAAATCACACAAACCCATCTATAACCACCACCACACTACACTGATGCGTTTCAAACTCAACCAGAGCTTATCTTCAGAGCAACACAACCGTACACCACGCTACCAAAAAAAGATACCTTCATCTTACCAGATTTCTACCACCTGGTAACATGTTGTATGGTTGTGTTCCTCTGAAGATGTGCTCTGGTTGAGTTCGAAACGCATCAGTGTAGTGTGGTGGTGGTGATAGATGGGTTTGTGCGATTTGTGTGTGTTCTTACAATGTGGAGGTGGAAGAATTGCATGAACACGCATATCTTGCGTAAGCTTAGCTAGGGTGAGCAAAGAAATTCTTTTAGTTCTGATATGGATCTCCACAAAAGTAACGCCTGTGATTCAATAAATTATTTATGATTAATGTCTTTCATTGCCATGCCACTTCCTCTTTTCTTCATTTAAATAAATACATTATTTTATTCCTTTCTCTTAATATACTTTTTGTACGAAAATTTTGCACAGTTCCTGCTATAAAGACTTTAAAGACCTTGACAATGTGAACACTCACCACTTTATATGTCTTAGTGTCGATGAAGGACACAAGGTCTTCCTTGTTGCCTACTGCGATGGTGCTGCCGTTGGGTGACCACGCAATGTTTATGTTTTCTCCTTTCGTCAGGATAGTTGCCACGCATTTGCGGGACCTGATGGTAAGGATATAATGAGGTATAAGCATATGTAGTAGCGGGCTGTTTTCCGCAACTCGATTATATAAAAAACATAGTTATGTAACTGTAAGTTAGTAGGAACTAATGTCACTCATTACCTCGTGTCCCAAATTCGCACAGACTTGTCCCCGCTGGCTGTGCTCAGCAGGTCAGGATGGGACGCATGCCAGCAGAGCTGGTCCACTGAGCCTGTGTGCCCACGGAACACAAAGTCTTGTACCTGGCAAGTATACAAGCAAGTTGGATTAAACCAAGAAATATGATGAAAGTTGTTCAATCCCCAATATCCATGAATTGTAATAGGATTGAGGACTTAGTAGATTTTATGGTGGAGTGTGTACTGACTATGGATAGCAGTGAGAAGTATTTGCAGTGGTGTAGCTACCAGAGGGCTAGACGGAGCAGTGCCACGGGGCCCCCAAGCTCAGGAGCCCCTCGGGCTCTGACATACAAACTATTAATGATAAATCTGGAGTGTTGAATTCGGAACACCATGAATGCGAAACAACCAATTTTAAATAGTTTAGTTGGGGCCCTAGTTTATTTTTTGCCCCAGTTTTCGACTAATTCGGACCTGTTTAATGGGCCAGTGAATATTATTTTGAGTTGTCTAGTATTAGAAGATGCAGTATAAATATACTTAAGCCTCGGAAAAAAATAGCCTGAAAGGTACCTCTAAAAGTAGTGGCTCAGCTCCCACAGACTTGAATAAAACTCTCCTCTACAAAAACTATTGGCTACCCTAGTAATATACCAACTGAATTGATCCACTGTTCCGTAGAAAGACACAGTGGCAACGCATTAGTTCACAAGGGAATTAATTATGAAACTTACTCTGTAAAAGATTTATGGTGGGTCAGATATCAAATGGTTTGGAAATACAGCATTTCGTTAATAATATGGGGCATTGCTTACATCTTATATCACAGTAATACAATGAAAACAAACAAACATAACCTCAAAACTTATCGACTACATTAAATTAATAATTTTGAATGAACTTACTAATCTATTCCTTTCTAAGTTGAAAATAGCAACGCTTTTGTCGAATGATCCTGACGCCAGTTTTCTTCCATCGCAGGACCAACCCACTGAATGAACTTTTGAAGTGTGGGCAATGTACTCTCGTATTACGTTGTGTGATTGAAAATAACTCCGTAATTCAGATAGGTCTTTAATAGGAGCCTGCTTTGGTTCTTTCATGATGAGTAATTACTTAATTATTCTGTTATAATAATAATAACAAAAACCATGGAACATATCAGAACCACAACACAATATGCACCACTGTGTCATTGTCATATGTGGTGAGTGTCAAAATTCAAAACTGTCAAACAGCAGGGCTACTACGAAACTCGAAGTTCGTATCGTACCGTCCCTCTCGCTCTCGTATTAAATAGTATAAGTGTCAGAGAGACCGCACTACACGAACTTCAAGTTTCGAGTTTCGTAGTAGCCGTACAGGCTCCGGCATGCTCCGGCCAAGTGGTGGTTATATTCTCTTTGGGCATCGGCTTGGTTCAGCCAATAAGGCCAGCATCACACCTAAACCACTCTTAAACAAAATATTAACAATATAACTAGCTAAAACTTTCAGCCAAAAGAATAAAACAGAAAAGAATAATCAATCCAATATTTTTATTAGTTCAGAACAAAAACATTTTACATCTCACTTCAACCCTGGAGGTATTTTCGTCTCCAAACTTTAATTTGAGTCATACAGTACCAGAAGGGCGTCATCCAAACGGTAAACATAAACAAGCAGTGCAGAATCCCTTCCTGGAAGTGAAAATGTTGATTTTTTTATTTATACAAAAAATAAAAATAAACAGGGAGGCTACTACAAAATTCGAAGTTCGCATCGTGCCGTCTCTCTCACTCTCGTGTTAAATAATATTAGCGTCAGCGGAACGGCAAGACACGAAGTTCGAATTTTGCACTTCCTAGTATAGGGCCAGTAGGGCTATACGAAATTCAAAAATCGAAGTTCGTATCTTATCGTCTTTCTCACTTTCGTATGAATGCAGCGTCAGCGGGACGGTATGATACGATACGAACTTAGGTTTTCGAATTTCGTAGTAGCCCTACAGTTCTTTTTACAATATACCTACACGAAGCCGGAGTTACTAACTTAACCTCGCTATCCCAACTTGAAAATCTAGCTTCAGGAATTTGGACTTAAGAGAGAGAGATTATCATCATCATACCAGCTGTAGAACGTCCACTGTTGGACATAGGCCTCCCCCATTATCATTATAATCTTTTTTAGCTTTACTTGTAACCTAATCTTTCTTACCCGTAAGGTCACCTTACACCTTGACGGAATAGCTATACACATGTAACTCTGTGCCCAGGTTCGCGCAGGCACGTGAAATTTAGGTCTCGTTGTCCTCGTAAGCAAATTCGCGCATTTTCGAAGCATGATTGCTATTTTATTTACGTTATAAAATTTGTGATGTGGTGATATACGTCAAGTTAGTGTTTGTTTTTTTTTTTAATCGTTGCTAGTGGCAACACTGACAGTTAAGTTCGAATTTCGAAACATTTGATCATTGTAGGTTGGATGAAGAGTATCTATACCCATAGATGAGTCTGTATACTGGTCTATACCTACATGAAACAACGAAACTATTTAAAACTTCTTTTCTCAAACATGCTCGGAAATGTATGCGTTAATGTCACGAAATGGAGACATGAAGTTTCTCATTTATGACTCCATACCACCTCCCTACATAAACTTCTTGGCCTAGGCCATGAAGTATGTATGAAAATTCATTATTGTCCGCTGCTCTAACTTTTTAAATTTGCTTACTAACATTAAACTGACAAAGGAAAAATTACAGACAGCCAACCACCACTACTCCGTTATTGCGATGCGATGCGATGCGATGCATGGATGGATGGATGGATGGAATGGACGGATGGACGGATGGTTAGACGGATGGACGGATGGTTAGTCGGATGGACGGATGGACGGATGGTTAGATAGACGGATGGACGGATGGTTAGATGGATGGACGGATGGACGGATGGTTAGACGGATGGACGGATGGACGGATGGTTAGACGGATGGACGAATGGACGGATGGACGGACGGACGGACGGATGGATGGATGGATGCATGGATGGATACATGGATGGATGGGTGGATGGATGGATGAAGTATTTTCTCACATTGTTTGAGAAAAAGCACTATACAAACCTCGGCCAGAACAGGGATTGCTGGACTCGTTTTTATCCGGCCTCGTCTACGACTCGGCCGACTACCCGAACTCGTCCATCAATCCCTTACTTCGTGGCCTCTGCAGTAATGTACTATTATTGAATGTTAAATACCACAAGCCCGTCCAATGAACTTTATTCCTTAATATAGAAACGTTTATTCGCTAATTCGAAAATACATATTATAAGTAAGTACACACAAATAAAACAACCATAAAATAAATATTAACGACAGTATTTGCGAAATCGCGAAACGGTCTCAGCTCAGCATAGTGTTGGCCGTAGAGGCCAACGCTGGTCTTCCGCTGAGACCGCTTGGCGACTTCACGGAAGGCGACATAAATTCAAAAGTAAATCTGTAATTACATTACAGTTACAACAAAATATCTTTATTATTGTATTTTTCATCACACTTGCTCGTAAACAGTGTCGTAACATGCAGGCTACCTTAGTTGCAACCCCCCAAATAAAACCCTCGACCTTAATGTGCTTGTCATGAAACCCGTGGTCGGTAAATGAGTCATTGCGCGTACACATTTTCTTGCCATGAAGCCCAAGGACGGTCAATGAGTCAGTGCCCGTACTGATGGTGCTGCGCGCGCTGCTGCAGGACTACATGGACCACATGCACACGCACGTTGCGGCGCATGCCGAGGGAGGGGGAGGTAGAGGGCGGCGCTGCCAAGAGCACAGCCTAAGGTATCGCCAATATTTGGAAGAATTATATTTTTTCTTTTACAAATATAAAATTTTACTTGCAAATGTGATGAAAAACATTGTATGTCGCACTGGCGGTACTAGAATTACGAACATCGACTCATTAAAGCCCTTAGTCTTCGACTTCGGGCTTCTAATAGACTCTCGTTCGTAATTCCTTATTTACCGCCCTTAAGACACAATGTACTATTACAATACAATACCACAATATACCCGTCTATCCCACTAGTCCCATTGATGAGACAACTGAGACGATTACGTCCCAGTAGTCCCATGGGACAAGTGGCACTACGTAACAATTTATGTGTATTGTGACTATACAATGACTCTTCATTGTACACCAAATAGTAAGCGATACTGTTATCATATTAGAATCCTCGTTGATCTGAGTTTGTTGTCAATGAAGTTTATTCCAAACGTTTGGCCATGACATGACCGACAATGTAGGTATACGATTATCAGCACGCACGATAGGTACCTGCTGATCTTATAAATAAAACAAAAAATATGGGTAAAATTTTAATAACATAAAATGAGTATCACAATATCATCTTTATCACAAGAATTAAGAAAGTACTTACAAGCCACTTTCTTTAGGCCGGCCACAGAGCTACCGATTCTGTTCTATAAGAACAGACAGAATGTAAGCAAACCGTTCATTATGTAATCACACGCACGCACGCCAGCCGGCCGGAGGTGATCGGCGATGCTGTAGATTGCTTACTGACCGGGTAGGTATTCCTGACGACCCGGGTCGGTGGGTATGTGGTACAGTCACCAGCATTAATATCTGCCACAGCGGAGCGTGCAAAAATATCTGACGAGTCCATCCGGCCCTAGAAATAGAGTCGTATCAGATATTTATGCACGCTTGTCGTATCAGATATTGGTGCTGGTGACTGTACATTAGCCGATAAGGGCGTTATTCTTGCCTTCTGGTTTTAATTCTCTAATGAATCTGTTCTGGATCGGTAGATCTGTGACTGGCTTTAGAACCTCTGCACACGACGTATAAAACGACGTAGATAGTAAACTAAACAAGCTAAAAAAGAAAAAAACAATATTGTCATAAGTAATTAAAACATGATTATGTGCAAATTAATAATTTAATGACGTCAGTTTGACTTTATTTCTTTTACACAAATGTTACTTATATTTATGTAAATGTATGTTAACACCATAAAAGATCTTAACTAAATTACACAATAAAGACTAGGTCATACATAATGTAATATTACACTTTCAACTGGATTGTAGGTACTGTAACATGTACATACTGTGCTATTTCGTTTAATAAAATAAATACTAAATGTAATATGTACAAACAAAATAACAAAATAAAATTATTTTTCCAATCCTGACAAAAATCGCAAACTAAATTCACAGAGAAAACAAAGTAGTATTTATTCTTACAGTAAGTACTAATAAAATAAATAGTTAAACTTGTTTTACATGCCCAGCTATTTTGATATGGAATACATACAATCAATAAATTTAAAAACAATGGTACCATTTCAAACAAGAACTGACAAACATAAAAAAGAATCAGAAAATCAATGACTTTTGAACTCATTTGTGTGTGACTTTTGTCTGACATCCACAGTTATTTCATTTACTCTCTATATAGTAGCTAGGGGGCTCTCTTGTTAACCTCTCGCCACTTCCTACTACTTCTAAGTTTGCTGATTTCAAATAGTAAGCACATATATTTATACCTAACCGTTGGGTTTTACTAATGTTTAAGATCATTCAGATTGTTGGCTTTCATTGGCTTGACTAGTTTGTTGCCACATTTTCTCTATTATTCTATCTTTCCGTGATTGATAGTCTCTACGTTCTAAAACAACACCAATATCTTTAAAACGCCTCATTTTCTTTTTAAAACCGTCTTTCATTAGCATCTTTTCTTCTATATCTGTCAGGTGTCTATACAAAGTATATGTAGTACAATTCAAGATAAATGCACACTCTGTTAACACAAACACGAAACTCCTTGGAAAACTCTCTTTCATATCTGCATCAAATTTTTTCGCAAAACCATTACTTTTTTTAAAGAACTGGGATATGTAATGTTTGAACCAATAATTAAATTTCGTTAAATTCTCCGGATTTTCTATCAGATTGTCATAATTTTTCCGTTGCTTTCTTTTTTTTACATAGCTTAGTGGAATATCATCAGACGGATCGAAATCGCTTTCAATAGTGTCAGTAACGAATTTATTCGACTGTCGTAGTTTTTCTTCTATCAAAGCATTAATTTCTTCATCATTTTCCGAATCTAATATATGCCTTGATTCTAATTCGCTTCTAGCTTTAAGGTACAATTGTTTTGTGTCATGTGTTTTCTCGTCAAAGTTAGGTTTGCCTTTATATATAGGATCTAATATTGATACGTCATCAGATTTTTCACCATCTATTTCATTCTGATCCAAATTATTTTCATTTTCTTCAGTTCCTAGTTGATCAGAATTGTTATCAAGATTTCGATCCAAATCTCTAACATTAACGTCTCCTATACCTGTATCAATAGGATCATTTACATCTGTTGCATTATTATTGTCATTTTCTGAAAAAGAATTCTGATCAAAGGACAAATTTCTATCGTTTTGCGCTATATTTTCGACAAACGATCTAACTTCTCGTGAAACTTGATGTAATACATCTCGTTCGAGGCTTCTATAGTAAGCACTCACTATTTCTGTTATTTGGTCTTTTCTCTCACCTTTCATCCTTTTACTTTCTTCATCACATTTAGCTCTTTTAGGCTTCGATGCGTCTGATTCTACGTTAGGATCCGCTTTTCTTTTGATTGGTTGTCCTGGTTTAAATTTTTGTGGCAGTGGTACTTTGTATTTATTACAGGCTGCAATCATCAATTCTTTAATGGTTTCTTCTTTATTAAAAGTGGCAGGATCAAATTTAGGTGTTGCGTCTATTTCAATATCAATTAGTGATGCGCCCTGAATATCAACTTTACTGTCTTCAAGCTCATTTATGCCTTCGTGATAACTATCCTCATAGCGTAAAGTGTCCATTGTTTCACTGAAATTGTTTCCAAAGTTTTGAATACTATCACCTAATTTGGTATCTTCTGTGTCAGCGTGCAGGAAATCGTCATCAAATATGTTTTTGCCTTCCTCTTCTTCTTCAAAAACTTCTAACTTCTTGTCTCCGATTTCCTCTTTATCAACAGAGTCACATGTATTTTCAGCATCTTGTATCGGTTCCAATTGAATTATATTGGAATTACTGTTCAATATGGCTTGCGAATTTTCTATATTGGAATCATATCCATGATCACTATCTTCTTTAACAATATGTTCTGCTGTCGGCCGTTTCGTTTTAAACCAGTTTTTGTTTTCACATTTCTTTACATAAACCATAGTGCTGTCACTGGTGCTAGACATCAAATGCAATCCAATGAACTCATTCTTTATTTTTCCAGTCTTTTTGACACCAACAACGATTTTTCTAGATATTTCTGCTGAACATGATGGCAAAGATAAATCTTGGCATGCATAATTGATAGAATATTGAGTGAAATCTTCGCTCAATAACTGCCTTGTGTCTGGGTCTCGTAAATTCCGTGTAATAACTTCAGTGTGAGTCGATAAAGGAGTTGCACTGACCTCAAATTCCGTTAGAGGTATGGTACTGACATCATTATACTCTGGTATTTTTTTGATAATGTCCATTGTCACTTCATCACTGAGTTTAACCACTTTTTTTGCTTTACTCTTCGAGTGATCAACATAAACGTAATCATCTAAGAACAGGTTACATTCCTTGGCTATAGGTAAATAGTGTTTACACAGCATTTGTTTTCTAAACAGCATGTATTTGTACCACTCCCGGAATGAAAAAAGGCGCTCTGACGGTTCTGAGTATAAGTCTGTTTTATATGCCTTCAAGTTATTTTCTTCATGATTGATTTCGTCAACTGCATCAGAGAGCATAATTTCATATTCATCATCTAGTCCAAAACACATCTTTAGCGCTACAAGTATGTACGACATCACAACACTTTCAGCATCAGGTATTGTCTGACTATTCTTTTTTTTATCAAGGAAATTTATAGGTGCAAAGTCTATTAACGACCACACTAAGTTTTTCAAGACTTTTGGGAGACATAACTCTTTTAACAGATTATCTAATATACCACCCAAGTCAGGTATCAAATGTGAACCTAGATCCAAGTTTCCAAACTTACTCATTGTAGACGGGAGTGCTGTTGGTGTGAACTTCATATTAGAATTATAGCAAAGTCCTCTCAGTTCCCGTAAATTTCTGTCAATCTCTTTCGGTATGTAATCCAAGCTTCTATGTATGTGTAACCTACCGTCTTTCATGTACCTGCGGAAATGTGACAGTTGTATTGTGCTTTTATCAAGATTTAAAGCTAAGTATAAAATGCCAACTAGTGTTCTGAGAGTCATTAAGGACGGAGGTTTGTCATCTTCATCATCCTCTTCAAGGTTTTCTTCTTTGTCTCTGGTGTCCGTGTTTTTCTCTTTTAACTCACAAACGGCATCAGTTAACCTGGAATTTATTAAAAAAACATATGGTATAATAAAAATTATGTAATTTTTACAAGCTTCTATTTAGTTTCAGCTGTCCCATTGTCTGTCTGTAGTCAAATCTTGCAAGTTAGATTCGACCAACTTCCAGTAGTCGGATTGGCTTGAACTTTGGCATAGGTACTTATGTAAATTGCGTGACAATACAATAATCTGGTAGTAACATCCTGGTAGTCGGGCCAGGATTATCTCTGCAGGACAGGCCTCTTCAATGGTTAATGGCATATGGGCTTGAAATTTGGTATGCCAGTGTAGTTTGAGTGACAATGCAAGTAAAGTCGACAAAAAGTACAGTCAGCAAAAAAAGCTTGCATTAAAAATTAAATTTTTAACAAAAAACTTTTCGTACACTGTATCAGGGTTTCCCAAAGTATAGGTCAGTGGGAGGGCATATTGAGTGGGCTCTGCTTGTAGAACAACACACCAACCGACCAAGCCTTTATTAATTTTAGTAATGGTTAAATTTCCAGAGGTGGGTCCCAAGATTGTTAACTTGTACACATGTTGTAACCCGTACAACTATGGGATCCACTGCACTGTGTTATTTTTATGTCCCTTAACTTTAAAGGAACATTTAACGGGTCCAAGGCGTCCAAGGAAATAAATTTCTCCAAGATACTAGTGGCTTTAACTCTTACTGATTAAAAGACCCCTTGCCTTTGCTTGCCCTTGCTTTTGTTCGCCTTTTTACATGTATTTCATTGTTTGTCATCTGTGTTTGTTTACTTATTTTGTACAATAAAGAGTTTAATACTAACTATCCTTTAGCGTTACTTGTGTTTTCTTTGAGCTTAAGTGCACGTGTGCTCCAGTTGGGCTCAACATTCACAAAAATTAACTCTTTCTCCTCATCTTATCTATCTATTATTTATTTTTTCATAACTTTGACATTGACAAAAGCGAATTACATAAAACCGTGGAACTACTTTAAGTACATAAAAGATAATCAAGAAGTCCACTTCAATCTTTTTTTAACCCCCGACACAAAAGTGGGTGTTGTAAGTTTGACCGCTGTGTGTCTGTGTGTGCATCTGTCTGTCTGTGGCACCGTAGCTCTTAAACGGGTGGACCAATTTGAATGCTGTTTTTTTTAATTGAAAGCATGTTTTCTAGCGCTGCTTTATCAAAATTGGTTCAGTCGGGGGTTTTCCAACTTTTTGTTGGTTAGGTTATAATTGTTTGAAATTGCTGTATCTCATAACTTTCCCAGTCGCCCACGTAATAAACAACATCTTGAGATATTTCTGTGTTTTTGAGATGATAATTATCATTTTTTCTTTTTTTTTGTTGAGGCTATGTCAGCGTCATGGGTGTTCCCAACACAAGGGACAGATCAAAATTTCTACCATGGAAGAAGAACAACTTAAAGACAGGTCAAGCATAAATAAGTTGATACATACCCCATTAGTTTTTTATTCTGATGCATTTTAATATACTTGGCCCAGATCCACAGCACTTTCATTTTGAAGCTTGGTGCTGCCCCAAGCGCCAGCATTCTCTCTGTTAGCCCCGCTAGCACAAAGTTATAGGCGTGCCATTTGTACCATTCTGGGCTCACTGTGAACAATACACATGTTAACGAAAACAACCAGATGGCCAAGTGGCTAGAGAACCTGACTGCAAAACTTAAGGTCCAGGGTTCGAATCCCGGCCGGGGCAGATAATTGTATGAATAATATGAATGTTTGCTCGCGGGTCTTCGATGTTTAATATGTATTTAAGTATGTATTTATCTATATAAGTATGTTTATCCATTGCCTAGTGTCCATACTACAAGCTTTGCTTAGTTTGGGACTAGGTCAATTGGTGTCAAGTGTCCCATGATATTTATTTTTTACTAGCTGTTGCCGACGGCTTCGCCCCCGTTGTCATTTTTATAAATTTTCTTCCATAAAAACATTCTCCTGACAATTACGAACACAACAAAAAAATAATTAGTGAAATCGGTCCAGCTGGTCCCTAGTTTTGCGCTTAGCAACACATTTTACGATTAATTTTTATTTATATAGAAGATTATTATTATTATTATTTAACGTCTTTGTTCACTACATTCGCTTACTTCTGCCCTACTAAAGTAAAGTACCTAATAACAATATTCAAAGTAAAATTATGCAATGATTTTTCACCGCGGTTTTGTATAAAAGTGAACTTACTTTTTTCACCATCCTTTATTTTAACGGAGTACTTGGCCTTAGTAAAATACGCAAAAGTCCCGTCGGCCAATGCCGTGTGTTCTACAATAGTTTCGCGCACATTTGTATCCTGAGTGCCGCACTCTGCACAATAATAGTAGCCGTCCACAAGTTTTGTTTCTGATCCACCACACACATCGCACGCGTTGCCATCACCCATAGCGAATAATTAAATTGTTAAAACATTTGGATTTTAATTCAACTATTTCTAGCACAAAAATAATCACACGTGCATCGCCGCTAAACCGGTCTGTCAATGTCAATCACATGTGCGGCTGGCTGGATGTCAACTGTCACTGACAGTTTCAAAATTAAAAAGAATAAATTTTGTCATTGGTTTACCCGAGGTTTACTCTGTAACGTTTATGGCCTTTTATTATTTATGCAGGGCTACTGCGAAACTCAAAGTTCGTGTCGTGCTGTCTCTCTCGCTCTCGTATTAAATAGTGTAAGTATCAGAGGGACCGCATGACACGAACTTCGAGTTTCGTAGTAGCCCATCTGAATGCCGATTATTGTTGCACAGTTGGCTAGCCTGTTTCCAAATTGACGTGTACATCATTGTCAGCGCAGAATTTCTACTAAGATGGTAGTTTTATAGGAAAACCTTTCGTCTTGCTGAGAACAACATAGACCGTTATTTCCGTTTTAAAAGAAACTAACAGTTTTTAATTTTCATGATTCATTACATTAGATTTATTTATTAACGGAATATCTCAGAAACTTAGTAATTTCATTGATTAATAATAATAGGATGCCGATAACGTCCAAATATGCGCCGACGGACGGTCTCGTGCGTATGGTGTTGCAATCTCCTTCTCCTGCTTGCGCTTTCTGGAAACACTGTGATTCAGTACATATGGAATCCAGAGGCCCTGTATGTAATATGACTAGCTGTTGCCCGCAACTCCATCCGTGTAGAAGAATGAAAAATAGTTTACATCCTATTCTCAGATTTACCGAAAACACAAAAAAAAAAAACAAAAAAATGATCTAGCCGTTTCGAAGGAGTTTGGTCACAAACATTTTTCACCTAAGGATTTTATGTATTAAAAGATGGTAATCTAGAATTAACTAATATAGAATAAGGTACTGTAAACTAACACTTATGAACATGGTCAGAAATAAATGTTTCTAATTATTTTTGTGTTGTGATGTCATGGCCATATATTAAAAGATGTTAATCTAGAATTAAAAAAGAAAGTCATGGACATGGAGCCCGCTGACTTTAAGAGCTGGGCTCCGCAAGGCCCCCCTCCCTCCTACGCAGTCTGCGCTTCGCGTAAGGAGACGTAATAGATGACTCGGTGTTTCAGTCATTAAAGTCAGTGAAACCAACTCGTGTATTGTAAAGCTAACTATAGCAGATCATCATTCGTCTCCCGCAGAGTTAGAAGTCCAATTCACCTTTTTTCCCCTCCTTTACGACTTACGCCATAACATACTACATTGGCGCAGGCTTGACACCAGCTTGTTTGTTCAGTGACGACTCCAGCAGACTCAGTAGCAGACAGCAGATTTGTTTTTATTTGGCGTGATAATATACCAGCAGCCTAGCAAAATTGCAGTCTCTTATTTTTAAACTACTTCCTTTTTAATTAATTTCACAGAAATTGGAATAACTAGGTAGTTATAGTTATTCCGATTTCTGTGATCAATTCACTCAAAAAATCATTTAGAAAAAAAATTACATTGAAATCGAAATTATTAATTCATTCCAAATTTTAGGGCTACGAGACTAAGTACAGATTTTTAAGTAAAATTAGTGTCTTTAAATTTAGTATTGCAAGTCAAAATAATCTGTCAAATGCTATGGCTGTCACTGTCATTAAAATTCCGACTCATGCCAATGTAGTAGAAAAAAGTAGTTTACGTTGTAATAACCTGGCAACTACATTTACAATTTATACCTCACAGTAATTTTACAGCGTTTCGTGTAGTTCGCCGTCAATAATTCGCTTATATTCGGGCGTGTTCACCGATTACGATCAAATAAGTGAGATAAACTGACCGTTTAACGTCGCCGACGGTATCTCAAAGTGCTCGATACTTTCTTAGTAATTAACAAATTGTGTTACCACACCCTTGGTGTACGTCCCGTGTTGGGTTTCGGGATTGTTTTGCGCGATATCGTCGTGCGTGCTTGTCGCGAGTGTTATGCGTGAGGGCTAGAGGGTACAGTGGTTGTGTGAGTGCCGTGCCAGTTGGTTTATTGATGGGATTCCCTACGGCCGGGTGTACGGCGGCGTTGCAGCCGCAGCGGCGTGATCTTGCTGCCAGGAAGAACCTTATAACCCGCCACACTGGAACTAATGGAATTAGAGAACATTGTCGCCAACACAGTGTATCTGAAGGCCAGAGAAGGTAGAGTCATTTACAATTAAAATCGAAACGCGTGGCGCCTACAGAATTATTCATGAAGTTTGTCCGTGTGAGGATCCTGCATTCAAATTGGCTAGACTTTAACTTTTGCCAAATGGTAAATAGGCATTCATTGAGAAAATCATGCCTATTGTGTGGCTGTATGATTTAACTCCATGAATAATATTGTGGGTGGTAAAAAAAAAACTTTTAAACAGTCTTATGTCACTCAAAGTTCACCGAGAAAGTTTTGCAGTTTGAAGTTGTATAAGAAGCTTACTAGATTGTAATATCCTTAATATGACTGATGAAGGTATTTTTGATACAGCTGTTAAACTCATAGTATTTGAAAAGTTATATACCCCAAGTCTGTGGTGACTAGTAAACATGCCTACTTATTAGATATACTCTTAAAAATGACTTTTAGGGCTCATTTAGGACTACTCAAGTCTAGAGTGAATAGGCTGTTACTCAACCAGTGAGATACACTTTTGGCCTCATTTGGTAAGATAAGATATCAGATAATATATCAGGTAAGATAGGGGTCAATTATAATGGGTCAGGTTTATGAAAAAAACAAAGTATAACGACATAAACAGTTATTTTAGTTCATGATGGCGGGTGGGTAAAAGTACCAAGTTAAAATTTCTAGTGTTTTTTTTTTATATTTTAATGAGGCGTTAGTACACCTATGTGAATAAGCCACTATTCTATTCTATTCTAGTGTCTATACTATATTTTCTAAGGCTATTTTCAATGGTGTAGTTTCGTACATTCATTTATTACAAAACCAATTAATGATATTCAAGAATTATGCTTGAATCAATATTCTCTGTATTGTACTATCTTCAGTGGTTGTCTGAGGGGGGGGGGTTTAGAGGGGCCACTTGGGACACATCATCTCCCCCATTAGTTGCTCATATGAAAATCTATTAATAAAGAATTTACAGAACTGCAATCTGATGTAAAATCTTGAGATTGCCATATCGTCGTTGATACTGCAATACTGCGTACAGACATTGTACTGACACTACACTGTTCTGACAATGAAAATTATACCTTATGGAAAATGCTAGTTACGCAGTATCACCAACAATATCTGGCTATTTTATCTTTTACTTACAATGCAATCGTATCCTCCTATGGTCCACTATATAAATATTGTCAAGGCAATTTGAACCTACTTGTTTCTGGAATAAAGTCAAACTGGTCATTATTCCCTTGAACTTGTTGTTTACAGTCAGCATCAAAAGTAGCTGATCACTTTTTTACTTTGTCACATTAGGTAACTCATTTATCAATCTTGTATGGATCTAAGTATGTGGCTTAGTATAAAACACTTAGGGCTATTTCACCATCCATTGATTAGTGTTAACTGACGGTTAAATGTGATGCCGTCTCCGTATATTCGAACAAAACAAATAGAGACGGCATCACATTTAACTGTCAGTTAACACTAATCAATGGATGGTGAAACAACCCTTAATATGAAACTGACACAATTCAAAATATTTGAATTTCAAATATAAACTGTGCTAAACAAAATCTCGTTTAGTTTTAAAATGAGAATATTTCGGATTGTGTCAGTTTAATTCTAAGTGTGCAGCTACTTTTGATGCTGACCATACATTCTATTGAACATTTGGGCAATGAGGATAAAAGAAAGCAGACATTTGTCTAGATTATGCACGCATGCTGTGAATGGAGCCTTCTGTCTCAGAACTCCTAAATTATAGTTCTACATATCTGTACTGCAATAACACACACATAGATATTCTATTTATTGCACTAAGTTTATTTACAGTAGGCAACACTCACAACTGGCCATTTGAAAAATTTATTACAATGTTATAGGTGTATGAATGCTCAGTTAAGTCTATTATTGATTGTACACGTAAAGTATCAATTTACACTTCAATGGATTATGATTCACGGGCAATTTGTAAGCTAGGGTGTTAGGGATGCACTGATACACTGATAAACTTTGCGATAGTAACATTTACATTGCAATCAAATCAAATTGTTGAACCTGAACAATGAAGAGTTGAAGTGTCACAACATAACTATTCTTTCTGGTATTGTTTGCTAACTAGGTACTGGTTTACACCATTTAAAGATACAACTAAATATCTTCCATATTTAATTCAGCTATCAAATAAAATAATAAATCATGCAAATCCCCCTACCTACGGTTGAATCTTAACCTTTACGACTCATATATACGCACGCAGGTTCCACGCCAACAACCTATGTATACGTCCATTACTTCAATGCAAAAGCAACCTTCGTCCAATTGTATTAAGGTTCAATTTTAGACATTGTAAATTGTAATATAGAAGCCTGGCGTATGGGTGATGTCTTTTGTATTTGACGTGGCGGCAAAAAGGTTAAATAACACTAAAAAACAGAAGAGACATCAATCAATGTTAAATTCTAAAGACACATCTTCAAGCAGGGTTTGAAAACAATAATAACTTTTGCAAGTTATCAATAAATTTATGCATTGATTTAAGAAACATTTTTTTTTAACCCTTGTAAACAGCTCTACTACAATATCTTGTGAAAACAGTTTTGCTACATTCAACTTGCACCAACCAACCAATCTGGCGCAACAGCTCCCGTTTGCATACAATCACACTCAAATCAAAATTTACATCAATACATCGTAAAACCAAATTGCATATCAAAAGTGCATGAAAGCTGTGTTAGCAAGATAGTAAAACTGCTTACAGCGTGCATTGCATAGTACAACATAGTATGGCGGATTGCCAAATCAACTTGCATTTGTTTAGGTAATATGGCTGACATGTGGAAAAACATTGCATGCACGAAATGTGTTTAGGTTGCTGATTTATATTAAGATTTATATGAAATTTTGCATTGTTGTCAGGGTCATTTTGAGCGCTTTTAGACTTTTCAATGTTTAAAATGACCACTTTTAGTCATACTTGTTAGAGACAAAATGCTGCACTTCGTGAAGAAAGCAAGCCGCTTTGCACAGTGATAGTACAGACTAAACTGAGTGATTTGACTCGCAGCAGCGGAAGTTTCACCCTTAGGAACAGAGATGGCGCCACTTCTTTAAAAAATTTCAAAAATTCTACAAGCTAAAGTAATAAACCGATTTCAATGTTTAATATCTCAAATGAGAGCCTATTATATACGTTACTTATAAAAAAATACAAAAAAAATATTTACATAAAACTTTTGTCAAAAAACGCCATCTTAAGTTTTTTTTCTTACCTGATTTGTAGTTTTTACTTGATTGCTTAAAAAAACTGTATGCAACATGAATGGTTTAATGCATGTACATATTACTGAGTACATAACGAGTATTTTAAAAAAAATCCGACACCGATACCTATCATATTTAACGAAATATGACAGTTTAAATGTGAGCACAAATTTCTTTAAAAAATATTTCAAAAAATTCTACAAGCTAAAGTAATAGACCGATTTCAATGTTTAATATCTCAAATTAAAGCTCATAACATTCATTATTTACAAAAAAATATAAAAAAATATTTACTGAAAACTTTTGGCAAAAAACACCATCTCAAGTTTTTTTTTCTTACCTGATTGGTAGTTTTTATTTGATTGCTTAAAAAAACTGTATGCAACATGAATGGTTTAATGCATATACATATTACTGAGTACATAATAAGTATTTAAAAAAAAAATTGACACCGATACCTATCATATTTCACGAAATATGAAAGTTTAAATGTGAGCACAAATTTCTTTAAAAAAATTCAATAAATTCTACAAGCTAAACTAATAAACCGATTTAAATGTTTAATATCCCAAATTAAAGCTCATAAAATTCATTATGTAGAAAAAAATATTAAAAAAATATTTACTGAAAACTTTTGGCAAAAAACGCCATCTTAAGTTTTTATTTCTTACCTGATTGGTAGTTTTTACTTGATTGCTTAAAAACATTGTATGTTGTATGCAACATGAATGGTTTAATGCATACTTATATATATTTCTGAGTAAATAACAAGTATTATAAAAAAAAACCGACACCGATACCCTTCATACTTCACGAAATATTTAAGTTTAATTGTGCACGCTTTTCTTACAAATAAATTTCAACGAAATCTTCAAGTGAAACTAGTACTCTGATTATAATGTTTAATGTTAAATGAAAAGAAGAACGAAATTACCTAATTTATTAAAAAAAAGTTTTTTCCTGGTGTTACGAAAAAATATAATTACTTTAAAATTAGTAATTATTAAGACAATAAATAAAAACTATACCGTTTCCGGCATAGTTGGTTCTGAGATGTAATATATATTGCTTAGTAGTTGGCGAATTTATTTAAAAATTAGCTTTTTATGTGATAGGTAGGGCTACAGCTTATAGATATGTCACATTTGAAATAAAAGACTATGAACATCAATGTTCATCAAATATTTAAATTAAAACCTATAAGTCCTCTTCGGGTTCATCGGCAGATGTAGAACTGAAAAGGAAAAGTCGTTTTGAAGTACTTGTGCTATTCCAATACTACAAAATCACAGATCTTTTAGACACGGACTGTGTTGCTGTAATTACTGTTGAATTATATTTGTGCCTAGTTGATTACCATTAGATCTAAAATTTTGTGCCTACCTGTGGAAATCAGTGGTCAGCATACAAAATAACCCTGCATTGAATATTATATTAACTTACTTTTGATTTGTACAGCCACCTTTGCAGGATTTACACTGGGCAGTGCATGGTAAGCTGACCCGACGACACCCACAACGCATGGTATCGCAGCCAGATTTGCAGCCACAATGGTCCAAGAGGCTTAATTGCGACCAAATCGCTGTAACTGCCGACAATTCTGGAGTCCTTCTCTTTTGCCTTAGTCCATCCCAAGAAGATGGACATGGTATGGACATGCTCTCTATAAACATACACTGCGTGCAGCTTACCAAGCGGGCCAAATATGGAGAAACGCTCTGAAACCAGAAGTTTCCGTACCATGTCCATCTTCTTGGGATGGACTAAGGCAAAAGAGAGTTGGCAAAAGAAAGTAAGCCTCTTGGACCATTAAGTATTGTGGCTGCAAATCTGGCTGCGATACCATGCGTTGTGGGTGTCGTCGGGTCAGCTTACCATGCACTGCCCAGTGTAAATCCTGCAAAGGTGGCTGTACAAATCAAAAGTAAGTTAATATAATATTCAATGCAGGGTTATTTTGTATGCTGACCACTGATTTCCACAGGTAGGCACAAAATTTTAGATCTAATGGTAATCAACTAGGCACAAAAATAATTCAACAGTAATTACAGCAACACAGTCCGTGTCTAAAAGATCTGTGATTTTGTAGTATTGGAATAGCACAAGTACTTCAAAACGACTTTTCCTTTTCAGTTCTACATCTGCCGATGAACCCGAAGAGGACTTATAGGTTTTAATTTAAATATTTGATGAACATTGATGTTCATAGTCTTTTATTTCAAATGTGACATATCTATAAGCTGTAGCCCTACCTATCACATAAAAAGCTAATTTTTAAATAAATTCGCCAACTACTAAGCAATATATATTACATCTCAGAACCAACTATGCCGGAAACGGTATAGTTTTTATTTATTGTCTTAATAATTACTAATTTTAAAGTAATTATATTTTTTCGTAACACCAGGAAAAAACTTTTTTTTTAATAAATTAGGTAATTTCGTTCTTCTTTTCATTTAACATTAAACATTATAATCAGAGTACTAGTTTCACTTGAAGATTTCGTTGAAATTTATTTGTAAGAAAAGCGTGCACAATTAAACTTAAATATTTCGTGAAGTATGAAGGGTATCGGTGTCGGTTTTTTTTATAATACTTGTTATTTACTCAGAAATATATATAAGTATGCATTAAACCATTCATGTTGCATACAACATACAATGTTTTTAAGCAATCAAGTAAAAACTACCAATCAGGTAAGAAATAAAAACTTAAGATGGCGTTTTTTGCCAAAAGTTTTCAGTAAATATTTTTTTAATATTTTTTTCTACATAATGAATTTTATGAGCTTTAATTTGGGATATTAAACATTTAAATCGGTTTATTAGTTTAGCTTGTAGAATTTATTGAATTTTTTTAAAGAAATTTGTGCTCACATTTAAACTTTCATATTTCGTGAAATATGATAGGTATCGGTGTCGATTTTTTTTTTAAATACTTATTATGTACTCAGTAATATGTATATGCATTAAACCATTCATGTTGCATACAGTTTTTTTAAGCAATCAAATAAAAACTACCAATCAGGTAAGAAAAAAAAACTTGAGATGGTGTTTTTTGCCAAAAGTTTTCAGTAAATATTTTTTATATTTTTTTGTAAATAATGAATGTTATGAGCTTTAATTTGAGATATTAAACATTGAAATCGGTCTATTACTTTAGCTTGTAGAATTTTTTGAAATATTTTTTAAAGAAATTTGTGCTCACATTTAAACTGTCATATTTCGTTAAATATGATAGGTATCGGTGTCGGATTTTTTTTTAAATACTCGTTATGTACTCAGTAATATGTACATGCATTAAACCATTCATGTTGCATACAGTTTTTTTAAGCAATCAAGTAAAAACTACAAATCAGGTAAGAAAAAAAAACTTAAGATGGCGTTTTTTGACAAAAGTTTTTGTAAATATTTTTTTTGTATTTTTTATAAGTAACGTATATAATAGGCTCTCATTTGAGATATTAAACATTGAAATCGGTTTATTACTTTAGCTTGTAGAATTTTTTGAAATATTTTTTAAAGAAGTGGCGCCATCTCTGTTCCTAAGGGGTGAAACTTCCGCTGCTGCGAGTCAAATCACTCAGTTTAGTCTGTACTATCACTGTGCAAAGCGGCTTGCTTTCTTCACGAAGTGCAGCATTTTGTCTCTAACAAGTATGACTAATTTAAGTATGAC
>NC_133496.1:3007265-3035092 GCF_025370935.1 Choristoneura fumiferana | reverse complement strand
TCAGGGAATAAAAAAAAATATTTTAAAATAACAGTTTTTTTATGGCTTGTATGTAGCTCGCTTTAGAATGACTTAATTTTTCCAATGTAGTGACATGACATGCAAGGAGACAGTTTGGTTATAAAATGTATATTTTGATTGAGGAACAGATGGAAGCATAACAATGACATAATCTTCAGTTTTATCCATTTTATTTATTCAGATTTGAAGCCCACTCGTACTACCTAGTCTGGTATATAGGAAATCTTCTTAGCATAGGCATGCATTGGATCAATTCCAGCAAGCGCTGCCTACCCTGCCACTGTTTAGATGGGTTAAGTCCTTGAGGAGTAAGGTTTCAAATACAGCTCTGCACTACCTCCGCGTCGCGGCCGACTGTATCCGGTCAAAACAATATTGGAAATTATATTCTGAGAACATGAGATTAAGGGCAGTATTAAGGGTAGCAATTTACTCATACCTACCTATGTACTCTTAAGTTTGTTATTTTTTTTTAAATTATAAGTGCGTCATGCATGGGTCAAGTCATAATTTGCTGTAGTACTTACTTGCTGGTTTGTAAGTATTATTGCACTTTGGCACGGAAACTTGTATACTTGCAATAGAATGCATGGAGATAATTAGATACAACAGTATGGGTCTATTATTAATGAGCAGGTAAATTAGTTTCATCTCCCTTGCTACGGCTGGATCTAATCAGCAATGGTAGTTAATAAAACATGCCTTGACAGTAAATAAAAAAAATCAAGTAGTTTTGAAGGACGGTTAAAAAATTTATTAATAATTTGTGTGGGTAGTTTTGTTTTGTTTCATAAAACGTATGTGGGTACTTGGGAGTTACAGTGACAAGTTAAAACGGTGGTTGTGGTTCGTTAGTCTAACTACTGGTAGCATGGTGTACGGTTGTGTCACTCTGAAGATAGCTCTGTTTGAGTTCGAAACGCGTCAGTGTAGTGTGGTGGTGGTGATAGATGGTTTGTGTGATTGTGTGTGTTTACAAGTGTGAGGTGGAGAACTGCATGAACACGCAATATTTGCATAAGCTTAGCTATCGTAAGGTCGCGGGGAGCAAGAAATTATTTTAGTTCATTGATATGGACCTCCGCAAAGTAACGCCTGATTCAATAAATTACTTGTATACTTATTCTGTGACGGAAGTCGAATTAAGTAGTATTTACATTTTTGTGTAAATAATTATATTTATTCTGTTGTTTAAAACATTGACCTTCCCAGAACAAGTTCAAGCAACTCCTTATCTTAAACGGTACAACATTTAGCTATGTTTACGGTTATCTAATATTTAGAGTTCCTCGAGAACAAATTCTTCTGCAGAAGGATAATTATGCTGTGGTTTTAAAGTTAGGTGCAAGGTGTTTCATATTTATCCGGAATATTCTGGGTTCTTTTCACTGAAGGTGTTTTTAGTTTTTTTTTTTATTTGTTTGGCCAATGTTTCCATACGTCAATCGATGTTCATTAGTATATTGCGCCATAGGAATGAAGAGACACATAACTTATTTGATTTAGGCAGCGTTTCCACCAGAGATTATGAGATTAATGTATTGCAAGTTGCGAGGAATGTGTTTGTCATTCATGAACCATGTGCGCCCGGTGTCCCGCCTCACCGCACTCCGCTTCATCATCACATCATCATGTCAGCCGAAAGACGTCCACTGCTGGACATAGGCCTCCCCAAGGCTCTCCACTCAGACCGGTCTTGTGCACTCCGCTTGCTTATTTGAAAAGAGCCCGCTACACGTTCTCGCTATGCATCCTCGCGCCGCTCAGCTACCTCGCACATCTTTGGTGGAAACGCAACCTTAACGTCCTATGTCCCCGTATGGGGCAGAGGACGGCCACAGTACACCGCCATCTCGAAAGGACTTGAGCTTCGCGCTTTGCTTCGCTCCAAGACATTAACTATCGCCTGCGCTTCTGCAATGACCCGAGGGTCTATTGCGTAACGTTTCTGACACTCGCGATCACAATCGAGTGACAGTTTACGCATACAAAAACTGTCATTTGATTGTGATCGCGATTGTCAGAAACGTTACGCAAAACACACTCTGGTACCGGCTCGCTGCAGCCTTATGTGTGGTTTATGCTTAGATCAGCCGCAATACGCTCGTTACGCCGTTAACATGGCTAAAGTCCATGAAGTGAACATTATCAATATAGGCAACCCGGACAGAGGCTCAAGAGTTGCTCAACGAGCTATGGAGAGGGCTATGTTGGAGTTTCTCTACGGGATCGACTCAGAAAAGAGGAGATAAGAGGAGACGAGGGTTCCCGACAGCCAAGCGAATTAGCTCGTTGAACTGGCAATGGGCAGGCCATATAGCTCGGAGAACAGATGGCTGTTGGGCCCGAAAAGTTCACTGTAATAGAGACCGCAGATCGGCAATAAGTCGTGATTATAAAAGACAACACGATTGGTAATAAGTTCTTACTGATGTGTCGAAATTATGAATATGTGCGGCCTTCATTCCCGCCTCCGCCTCATTTGCCGCCTTTACAGGCAAAACGTGGCCGACCCCTTCCTTAAACCGATAATAAGTTGCTACGAGTACGGAACCCCGTTCCCTTTCAACGAACACTTTCGTTCTTCACCTTTATCATCCAAAAGTTACATAAAGCACTTAAGATAACGTGGTTACACTAAGTCACATGTTTTGTGGTTTGCTCACGTGATCCCCTTGTTGGTTTTGGGATGTGTCTTAATCTGTCTTGGCTTAAAAATAGGCGGTTTAGATGGCCAAAGTTGTTTTTTTCTATTTTCAAGGTGTCTCAGCAAAAATGCTGTTTGGTCAATGGGTTTTCAAGCAGAGAGCTATGAGTTCAGACCGTAATAACATTTAAAAATTGGTTATGAGCTCTTTGGTGAAGAATGACATCCTGAGGAAACCTGCGCATCTGCCTCGCATACACATCAGTGTATATTCAGTGTTAGGTACTTACTCTTACGTCAAAAAATCAAACTTCTAACAACGCAATCAAGAGGTACTGTCTAAAAAAACGTATTGCAGGGGAATCAAAACCTATAGGGTACTTCCAGTTGCCCTAGAAACTGGAAATTTGGCATGAAAGTAGCTCTTATAGCACAACCAACGAAACAATTAAAGTCTGCAATTTTTTATGTCCATCTGTCTATGTAAGTAACCAATACATAACCGAACCAACCTATAAAGTATCAAACCCCCCGACATTGTCATTTCAATGTTCAATATTTCAGAAACGGCTGAACCTATTTTTACCAAACATAGCTAGGAATCACCACAAAGAAACACGTTTTCTCGTAAAAGAAAGAGCTACGATGCCACAGACAGATGTTGGCATCAAACTTATAACACCCCTCTTTTTGCGTCGGGGGTCAAAAAGATCCCGCACTGTTTATTTCGCTTTAGGAGCATGGCTCTGCTAACACTGAATATTTAAAGATACCTACGAATTAGTACGGAACCTTCAATGTACAGTGGCGGAATGAAAAGGTTGACCAGTTATCAAATACATTCATTTACACGTTGCAAGCACATGTTACCTTTTTGAATGACATTATGTCGGAATATGTCATACTCAGTCGATAAAGCAATATGTACTGATAACTTATACTGAGCAATCAAAAACAGACGTTAAGGTGGTCAGACTTTTCATTCCGCAACTGTACTAAAATAAGACAATTGTAGCACAAAAGTGGTAATTAAAACAGGAGATGAAGCGTAGCGGCTATTCAGAGCGAATAAATAAACACGTTTCATTGCCTTACCGAGAAAGACAGCAACATACGCTATGTGTGAAAGACAGAATTAGAAGTGTTCCATCTGGATACTTCAATAGCCGTAATCGTAAAATTGCTGTAGTTGGCACAGTTAATATGAAGTAGATTAACGAATTATAACACTGTTTAGTGTTTACACGCGAGAAGTGGCAATTGGGACCGTGCAAAGCGGGTGGTGGGTTAAGCTGAATCGATCACAGTGCTCGCTACGGCTCAAAAATGAAACCAATGCTGCTGGCATGAGTTGTCAGATAGTTGGATTTGCAGTAAAATTTATTGTTTTCAAAAATAAATATGGTCTTAACATGTTGTGGGCCAATCAACTTTTTTACCGACACTAATCTGTCCGCGACATTTTTCAAACAATGCAGATTTTTGTAAGTAAACATGTTTTTTCTGTAATTTAATAGATGGTGTACATGAATACATGCCATCCTACGTAAGTTTAAGCTATTAAACCGTGAAATATCTTGTTGGAAGTACGATTTTTTGGTAACGCTAGAGACAATTTTGGTAACGCAGGAGACGCCCAAAGTGTCGGTAAAATAGTTGGTTGGCCCTGTTATGGATTGTGACTGCAAATGCTACAGTTTTCCAAAATTATGGTGGAAACAAGAAAACGAAAGATAATTGTCGTAAGAAGAAATTCGTGGGTGATGGCACGAAACCCCGTTTCCGTAACAAGTAAATTTTTAACTAAAAACAATTTTTATGTAATTGCCGATACTACCATCGTCCAGAATTGTCTAATACAGTCTGATATTGAATTGATATTTACTTACTTCTCGCTTGACAGTTGTGACAACATATGCCCAATAATGACCATAGTTACCACCGCTGCGGCGCTGTCGTAGTGCACGGTCCCAATATCATGTGGAATGCTAACGAGCTATAAGGCCATGGTCACCGGTTAAAACGCTATAGTGTTCCAGCATCATATTTCGCCAGCGTAAATTGCAGACCGCAAGCGACAGTCAATACCGTCTTTACCATAAGGATTCTTCTCAACGGAGGTTTTTCCGAACCGGTGGTAGATTTTTTTTTGACATTCATAAGTGCTTGTTATGGCCTAAATTGAATAAAGATATTTTGACTTTGACTTTGACTTTGAAGGGCATACGGGATTCGTGCCCAGTGCCCCCCAGCTCTAAGAAAAATCTGTGGCGTTGGGAAAACGGAAAACACACCGACCTTAAATGGCACAAACATGCTTTTGTACTTAAAATATTAGTAACAGATCTGTATTTTTGCGCATATCCTTTTTATGATATCAGAGAGAGTAATAAAAATGTTTTATAACCGCGCACGTTATTTCGTAGACCGTAGCGCGTCGCGGGTTCGACGACCTCGCTTCAATTAATATAAACAAATGAGATATCAACAAACGAGATAAGCCAGTTCATTAATTAGAATATAGGGTTAATAAAGTTAAGTTTATTGGATTTATAGCATAAACTCGTTATAGCGAAATTGAAGTACCCAAGTCTGTGGTTCAGAATTATATTTGCTTAATGTCGTTACTGCTAGCGTTTAATGTGATGGCTACGATTATAGCTATAAATTAGTTAGTCTGAGGTTGCGCTTCCATCAAAGATATATAAGAGGTAGCTGAGCGGTGCGAGGATGTGGAACGTTGTGACTGTTTCCACAAGAGGGGAGATGCGCTTTGCGAGGTAGCTGAGCGGTGCGAGGTTGTGGAACGTTGTGACTGTTTCCACAAGAGGGGAGATGCGCTTTGCGAGGTAGCTGAGCGGTGCGGTGCCAGGTTGTGGAACGTTGTGACTGTTTCCACAAGAGGGGAGATGCCCTTTGCGAGGTAGCTGAGCGGTGCGAGGTTGTGGAACGTTGTGACTGTTTCCACAAGAGGGGAGTTGCCTTTGCGAGGTAGCTGAGCGGTGCGGTGCCAGGTTGTGGAACGTTGTGACTGTTTCCACAAGAGGGGAGATGCGCTTTGCGAGGTAGCTGAGCGGTGCGGTGCCAGGTTGTGGAACGTTGTGACTGTTTCCACAAGAGGGGAGATGCCCTTTGCGAGGTAGCTGAGCGGTGCGAGGTTGTGGAACGTTGTGACTGTTTCCACAAGAGGGGAGCTGCCCTTTGCGAGGTAGCTGAGGGTTGCGAGGTTGTGTAACGTTGTGACTGTTTCCACAAGAGGGGAGAGGCCCTTTGCGAAGTAGCTGAGGGGTGCGAGGTTGTGTAACGTTGTGACTGTTTCCACAAGAGGGGAGATGCCCTTTGCGAGGTAGCTGAGGGGTGCGAGGTTGTGTAACGTTGTGACTGTTTCCACAAGAGGGGAGATGCCCTTTGCGAGGTAACTGAGCGGTGCGAGGCTGTGGAACGTTGTGACTGTTTCCACAAGAGGGGAGATGCCCTTTGCGAGGTAGCTGAGGGGTGCGAGGTTGTGGAACGTTGTGACTGTTTCCACAAGAGGGGAGATGCCCTTTGCGAGGTAGCTGAGGGGTGCGAGGTTGGGTAACGTTGTGACTGTTTTCACAAGAGGGGAGCTGCCCTTTGCCAGGTAGCTGAGGGTTGCGAGGTTGTGTAACGTTGTGACTGTTTCCACAAGAGGGGAGATGCCCTTTGCGAGGTAGCTGAGGGGTGCGAGGTTGTGTAACGTTGTGACTGTTTCCACAAGAGGGGAGCTGCCCTTTGCGAGGTAGCTGAGGGTTGCGAGGTTGTGTAACGTTGTGACTGTTTCCACAAGAGGGGAGATGCCCTTTGCGAGGTAGCTGAGCGGTGCGAGGTTGTGGAACGTTGTGACTGTTTCCACAAGAGGGGAGCTGCCCTTTGCGAGGTAGCTGAGGGTGCGAGGTTGTGTAACGTTGTGACTGTTTCCACAAGAGGGGAGCTGCCCTTTGCGAGGTAGCTGAGCGGTGCGAGGTTGTGTAACGTTGTGACTGTTTCCACAAGAGGGGAGATGCCCTTTGCGAGGTAGCTGAGCGGTGCGAGGTTGTGGAACGTTGTGACTGTTTCCACAAGAGGGGAGCTGCCCTTTGCGAGGTAGCTGAGGGTTGCGAGGTTGTGTAACGTTGTGACTGTTTCCACAAGAGGGGAGCTGCCCTTTGCGAGGTAGCTGAGGGTTGCGAGGTTGTGTAACGTTGTGACTGTTTCCACAAGAGGGGAGAGGCCCTTTGCGAGGTAGCTGAGAGTTGCGAGGTTGTGTAACGTTGTGACTGTTTCCACAAGAGGGGAGATGCCCTTTGCGAGGTAGCTGAGGGTTGCGAGGTTGTGTAACGTTGTGACTGTTTCCACAAGAGGGGAGCTGCCCTTTGCGAGGTAGCTGAGGGGTGCGAGGCTGTGTAACGTTGTGACTGTTTCCACAAGAGGGGAGATGCCCTTTGCGTGGTAGCTGAGGTTTGCGAGGTTGTGTAACGTTGTGACTGTTTCCACAGGAGGGGAGCTGCCCTTTGCGAGGTAGCTGAGGGTTGCGAGGTTGTGTAACGTTGTGACTGTTTCCACAAGAGGGGAGATGCCCTTTGCGAGGTAACTGAGCGGTGTGAGGATACGCAGCGAAGGCATGTATTGGGCTCTTTTGAGAAAAATGAGCGAGGTGCCGTGCGGCGGACTGAGTACTTCGCAATCGCAACACCTACCTCACACACATCTTTCCCATGTGATCCGGGAATGTGTTTATCATGAACCAATAGAAATACTTCCTTTACCTATCCTCGCTCCGCTGAGCTGTTCCCATCCCACTAGAGCTGCGCAGAGCAAGGATAGATAAATGAAGCGTTCTATTGGTAAATGACAAACACATTCCTCGCAACGCAACGCATCCTTAAACATCTCTGATGGAAACGCAGCCTTAGGGCCTGATTCACCACCTGTCGACTAACTTTAAGTGTCAGATAAAAGTAATGCCGTCTTTGTTTTTTTGGACAAAACAATCAGAGACGGCATCACTGATATCCGTCACTTAAAGTTAGTCGACAAGTGGTGAAACAGGCCCTAAGGCTGCGTTTCCATCAGAGATGTTTGAGGATCGCAATTTTTTTACGCACTTGGCCCGCGTGGGAACTGCGGCCCAAGCCCTCTCATTCTTAGAGGAGGCCTGTGCCCTACATTGAGACTTATATAGGCCGAGATGACTGATGACTTATGTGATTATTTTTGATACGTATGGTGCCTTTTTAACCACTTCCTGGTATCCGATTGAGCTGGTTAATCTGTCTGTCTCTGTCTGTAATCAAATCTTGCAAGTTAAATTTGACCAACTTTCAGTAGTCAGATTGACTTTAAATTTGGAATACTTATGTAATTCACGTGACATAACAATAATCTAGTAGTGACATCCTGGTAGTCCAGCCAGGATCGCCTCCGCAGGACGGAAGTCTTCAACGGTTATAGCATCGACTTGAAAGTCGGTATGCAAATGTAGTTTGGGTGACAAATTGACAATGCAAGTGCTGTCAACAAAAAGTACAGTCAGCAAAAAAAAGCTTGTATTAAAAATGATTTTTTATGGTTAGGTTAGGTTATTATGAAATTAGTTGAGCGACAACCATTACCAGCAAATAAAGTAAATATTTCAAATGAGCGGCAAAAAATCTGGCCCTCAAATGTATGCAGTAATAAGTAAATTTGTATGTAGAGTGGCCCAAATTTTGTACCGCTGAGTATAGTTAATTAATATGGATTAATACGTTAATCAAAAAGCCACTCAGAGCTTTAGTTTAATTAACTATTATATCAAGGCGGAGCTCTTAAGCTTCCTGGGCTCTAAATCGGTTTAACGCGGCCGAATCCATGGAGCTTATAAACCATTGAAACTAAGCAATGCTTAAACTATCGGCAATTAAGGGCATTAAGATATCATCTCGACATCTCTCAAAATTGGCTTCGGTTGTAGTTCCCACACGGGCCCAGTGCGAATTGGACATTCACACCAAGGCTTGGATACCGGTTAAATTTCCAAACCGTTATCATGTACTTGGCGCAAAACCTTCTCATTTTGGTTTCGTTCGCGAAACCGTTATTTTTGAACCGGTTTTTGAGGGAACATTTCCATAAAGATCTTGTCTGATTTACCGGTTTAGAACAATAAAAACCGGTTTATTCCGGCGTAGGATAAACGTCGCCGCCCGCCGCCGGCCGGCCAGCTGTCACTCGTGTCGAATAAACCGGTTAATTTAGGTTATAGGTAAGTTCTTAAAAATGTTCGCGTTCTTATGAAAGTTCGGAGTTAAACCTAATTATAAACCGGTTCCGAGCCTTGATTCACACACACACACACCATTGAATTGCTTCCTAACGATATTTTTCTGCACGGTAAAGGCTGTAGGAAATTTCAAATTTGATTCCATAAGTACAGTCTAATGCAAAAATATAAAATATGTACATCGACCTTATGTTTAGTGGCTTAAAATAAATGTGTATAGATATTTTTAACGACTTGGTAACGCATATATTTATGCTTATACCGTACACGATTTCTGACAGTTTTCTCTCGTTTCTGTAGCTACATGTTCTATGGATAGCGCAGAACAGGTATACAATTATTTATTTTTAAACTTACTAGCTGTTGCCCCCGGTGTATTTTTTCAAGTTTTCTTCCATAAAAAGAGAAAGATAACACATGACAGAATATATATATATAGATATTTAAACTTATAATAAATAAATATTCTGTCATCATGCAATTATCTAGCCGCCTTCAAATTTAGTGTGAAAGGGCATTTATTAAGCAAGCGTGCTCCATCTTAGGCCACATCTTCGCTTATCAGGCGTGTTTGTGGTCAAACACAAGCCAATTTCTGCAAAAAAAATTGCACTTGGCTATATGTGGAACAGTGGAAATGAGCACTTCTGCGAACGGTCTTCGAGCGTGACCAAGTCGTTAGTCATCTCGTAAACTGAAAGATCTCGGCGTCGCGATGTATCGCCTGTCGTGCATGACACACCATTAATTTTAATTGTCGCACAACGCTTAAACTCGGTCATGATTTAATGGCAGGGTTGGAACTCATATTATGACTTTTCCGATTTCGTACCAACTTTTTGAACTCCGAGACAGAACGGGACTTATCACGCTAACACACACGAGTAATATTTACATCGACGTTTCGGCAACATACGAGTAGTCTATTCGTGACCACGGCCACTGCAATGTTGCCGAAACTTCGAGGTAAATATTACTCGTGTGTGTTAGCGTGGTAAGTCCCGTTGGTGGTATTTTGACTATATATGAGTGAATCACGAAAGTTTAAAACGTTGTATATCTAGGGTTATTTTTTAGGGGGAGCCTGGCCTGGATTTTTGAAAGAAAGAGAGATTTATTTTGGCTCCATAAGTACCACCACCTTACAATAATAAAATAGATAAGACTAAACTAGCACTAAAACTAAGTTACTTGGTGACACGACAGGATACCAAAAAGGGTCTCCACTCAGCATGTGCAGTAATGATGGTTTCTGTGAAGATATCAATCAGTATTATAGAATTTTGAATCGGTAGCCCAAGATCCTGGGTGGGTGGATGGATGGCTGGATGTGTGGGCACTAGACCATACTGGGGGTGGGCATGGCCCACCCGGCCCCCCTCTATATACGCCTATGCCCTGCCTCTTTATTGTGTAACATACTTGGAATCACAATCGTTTTCACCACTTCTTTCTGTTACACGGCATAACACGAGGGCAGAAAGAGATAGTGAATGTGATGTGATACTGGATGTGTCGCTTCAGACGTTTAGACAATACGTCCTCGGTTTGTGCTTGAATAGTCTTTGACCAAGAATGGTAATGGTATAAGTATGGTATGGTAGTGGTAAGATGATGAAGCAATCAGGCAGGTTTACCATTTATTTTATACCGTTTCTTAAATGAAGTCTAATATATTCTTAAAGATTTTTTTTTAACTGGTAACCCTGAGTGGCTTTGAGTAAATGCGTCACTACGCGCAACGTCACAAGTCCTTACGCGTAAACTATATTATGTGCAAAATATCAAAGTGAGCTGACATTGTGCGTTCTCCTTTATGGTCGACATTGTCTGTTCAAGGTCAGTCTGAATAACTAAAGAAGCATTTTACCTTACAGTACAGACTGCAAACTAACTGCAACGTAACCGCAACGGCACTGCCCATACTTTTTACTCGCAGCCAGCGTGCAGTCCTGACTGCAATGGCACCGCACTGAACAATGTATGGGCAGTTGGCTTGGTAGTTACGTTGCAGTTGTAAAGCAGTACTGACCCTTGCCGACAACAGATACTTCGACTTAGCCTCGATATTGCGGGCCATCGCTCTTACCCTAACAACACTCGTGACGCCAATAAGGTTTTTTTCAAGGACGTCCATCAATGACATGGACGGATAACCTGTTTAAAGCCGCAGTTTCACGGTAGATGCAGGCTGGCCGCTTCCAAACGAAGCAGCTGGAGGTCTATGGGGCAGGCCTATGTCCAGTGGACGACCTACAGCTGATATGATGATGGTGATAATGGTTTCGTTTAAGGTTTTGTACCTCAAAAGAACCCTTTGGCTATCAGAGATGTGCGTGGATGCGATGCGAGGAATGTACGAGGAGTGATTGAAGCCCAATATAAAGTGCGTAGGTGAGGTAGATGACTATAGGTCCACTCCTGCTGTCTAGTGCTGAGGCACCGACCGACTTCAAACTGGTAGAAAATTCCGATGCAGAGACTTTCTTTATTGAGGAGTACTGGTGTTTCACCACTCATTCCATTTCACCAATGCATTACAAGGAACATAAATTACTTAGCAACTGTTTCAAAGTAATTGAAATTCAACCCATGAAATACTTGTTATTGAGTAGTAACTCTAATGGTCAACTGTGGTCTTCATCATCAGTCCCACTTCACCAAATATCATCATTTTCAAGAGCAAATGCACGAGTTACTACTAAATATATCAAAATTACCATAGGTGTCCCTACAACATTTCAAGAGTTCCCTCGGTTTCCTTAGGATCCAATCATCAGATCCTGATTTGGTGCTTATGGGACCTAATTGAAAGCATTCTTAGACGAACGCAAAAAAAATATTCAAATCGGTTCATAAATGACGGAGTTCTAAGGTAACAAACATTAAAAAAAAAAACTACCGAATAGATAACCTCCTCCTTTTTTTGAAGTCGGTTAAAAATCAATAGAAACGCTTCATTTGCCTGTCTATCCTTGCTCAACGTATTTAGCTCTAGTGGAATGGAAACTGCTTAACTTATCGGAGCGAGGATAATGAAGTTTTTATTGGTTCATGACAAACACATTCCTCGCAACGCATCCTCGCACATCTCTAGTGGAGACGCTGCCTTATAAGATCACGTGTGTCTGTCTGTCCGTCCGTCCGTTCGTATGTCTGTCCCAGCCAATTTGATTCGAAGCAACTTGGCCGATTCACAAGCTGGTACTTTCTAACTGCAAGCTAGTACGGACTTAATATTTTTTTGGCATATTGACGGTCGTTAATAAAACATACTACCAAATATATCCCAGACGGATAACTCTAATCAGCAGCAAACGGAAGCATCCGTCGGCTGAGATAGTGGGCGGGCTTTAGATAATTTTAATTATTTGTTGACTTCCGTTAATAGGTACAGTCAACGTCATAAACAAGTGATCATTTCTGTACCTTGTCGCTTTCAGTCGTTACATAATTTCGCATGGCTTTTCAAACATGACGTTAAAGTGAGAAGGTACAAAAGTGATGACTTATTTATGACGTTGACTGTACTTAGCTAACGGGCTAATCTATCTGTATAACTAATTCAACATAACCTAACCGACTAAAAGTTGGAAAACCCCCGACGATGTCACTTCAAAGTTCAATATCTCAAAAACGGCTAAACCGATTTTGATGAAACATGTCTAAGAACTATCGCTAGAAAACCTGATTTCAAATAAAAAAACCGCATTCAAATTGGTCCACCCGTTTAAGACCTAGGTACGGTGCCACAGACAGACACACATAGCGGTCAAACTTATAACACCCCTCTTTTTGCGTCGGGGGTTAACAACTTTAAATTGAAGAGTAACTGTAACAGAATTTTTGTAATCAAAAACTCCTATGGGCCGGTGACCGTTGACCCACATGTGTGTTAAAAGAATTCGTACCTCCTAAAGGCGTAGACAATTTTCCTCTATCTCGAGGTTGTCTTCTGATCCTCATCGATCATTTCACCAGGACGATTTGAGATGTCGACGTTTTGCTACATCGGCATCGCCGTTTTGCTATATCGGCCTTCTGATATCATAGTGTTCCTACCAGGACGATTTGAGGACGTCGACGTTTTGCTGTGTTGACAACCCGCTAGAGAATCTACACATCATCATCATCAGCCGGAAGACATCCACTGCTGGACAAAGGCCTCCCCCTTAGAACGCCACAATTAACGACAACTCGCCACTTGCATTCACCGGTTTCCCGCCACTCTCACGATGTCGTCAGTCCACCTGGTGGGAGGCTTGCCAACGCTTCGTCTTCCGGTTCGTGGTCGCCACTCGAGGACTTTTCTCCCCCAACGGTTATCTGTTCTTCGAGCGATGTGGCCTGCCCATTGCCACTTTAATTTGTATATTTTTCCAGCTATGTCAGTGACTTTAGTTCTTCGACGAATTTCCGTATTCCGGATTATATCGCATAAAGAAACTCCAAGCATAGCTCTCTCCACAGCTCGTTGTGTGACTCTGAGCCTCTCTAAGAGGCCAACAGTCAAGGACCACGTCTCAGCGCCATAAGTCATCACTGGCAACACACACTGGTCGAAGACTCTGTCTTCAGGCACTGCGGAATATTGGACGAGAAGACATCACGAAGTTTCCCGAACGCTGCCCATCCGAGTTGGATTCACTGGAAGAGTTGGAAGAGTTGGATTCGTTGGAAGCTACACATGCTTAGATATTATTATTCAGTTATTCAAATCAATTGTGCCAGCTCTTGTGAACTGACCTGTATCTCCTTTACTGACACGTAATTTATATCTTTCGTTCGTTTCTTGAAGGAGAAAATATCGATACCTAATCGCTTCTTCAATGGCTAACTGGGGCAAGTGCCTCGATGATTGTCTTTTTAAAATAGTTTTTATCTTCATCCTAATCTGAATCGACCCTAGTCTATCCTTTTGCCCCTACAGTCAATAAGACCCAACGATTACAGACCTCTCACTTGATCCTAATCAAATAAGGGCCCCTATAATACGGTTGGATGTGGATGGAAGCCGTAATCCGATCTCAGGGGGGCTACTACGAAAATCGAATTTTGTATCGTACCGTCCCTCTCGCTCTCGTGTTAAATAATATAAGCGTCAGTGCGACGGCAAGATACGTAGTTCGAATTTTGCACTTTGTAGTAAAGGGCTTGTTCGGTTGCCTTCGCCGTTTACGATTCGTTTAACGGTCATTTCGTTTTGTTTATTTGTGGATTGGCTTCTGCCGAGATAATGGGACTGGGGATTGTTGAGGCGTTACTCTAGTCTACTGGGCTACTACGAAATTCGAAACTCGAAGATCGTGTCGTTCGGTCCCTCTGACACTTTTACTATAATACGAGAGCGAGAGGGACGGTACGATACCAACTTTGATTTTCGAACTTCGGAGTAGGCCTTCTAGTCAGTGCATGACAGCCCTAGACACCTTATCCCATTAATATTATAAATGCGAAAGTTTGTATGATTGTGTGTATGTTTGTTACTCCTTCACGCTAAAACGGCCGGACGGGTTTGGATGAAATTTGGTTGAAAACTTGAAAGTAGAAGATATAGCTGGATTGGATATCTGTATTAACATATAGGATACTTTTATCCACATATTCTCACGGGATCGGAATAAAACTGAAATCTCATCCGCTGGGTAGAGTAGTCATGAAATTTGACATTGTTATCCCTTAAGTCTTCCTCTGCCTCTCCTGTCCTCTATTGCAGATTTGGGGCAGATATTCGTATGAAATGAATAATATTAATATACATATGGAACATCCAAGACCCGAGAACAAATTTTGTTCTCGGGTCTTGGATGTTCAATATGTATTTAAGTATGTATTTATCTATATAAGTATGTTTATCCGTTGCCTAGTATCCATAGTACAAGCTTTGCTTAGTTTGGGACTAGGTCAATTGGTGTAAAGTGCCCCATGATATTTATATATTTATTTTTTATTTACCCTTCAATTATTGTTCTTACGTGCGTGTGAATGAATCAAGCCAAAGAGAAGGTTGATGTAATGTCGTATCAGGAGCCCAAAACATAAGTAGAGAGGCGTCCAGAATGGCGATTACTCCACCGACCAGAGCTAGGCTCTTATGATGATAATCACTCCTTAAGTAGCAACATAAGGACGAAGGGCAACTTTAAGTATCTGTTTGTTATGAGAATAAAGTTTCTATCTAAAAATATTCTATGAATTCCATTCTATTTTCTATGAATTTGTGTTCTCTATTTTCTATAAAACTGTCCACGCGGAGTTATCTATTCTATTTATTTATGAACCAATGACAATTTACAGTATTACAGTTTATAACAATACGCACACATCTCCTATCTATAGATTTTGATTACGTGTACACCAATTTGTACCTGTACAAATACCAAAAATATCTGACAAGTCCTGTTGGCCCTAGAAATAGAGTCGTATATATTTATGCACGCTCTGTTGCGACACATATTGGTGCCGGTGACTGTACAGAAACATTTTTAACGCTTCTACTACGTAATAAATAATTGTGAAGATTCCAAAACATGTTTTGACTGACTTTTTAACAGGAGACTTTATAACATATTATATGAGTTTTCGCTGGTCCAAAATTCTTAGAACTTCGCTCGTTGAGCATAGAGCAATGACCGTTGTAAATTAAACATCATCGTTTGCCTTAAATCACTGGGATAAAAGCTCCCCTTCAATCTCCATAACAATACAGTTCACAAAAGCGTCCAGCCTAGAAAAGTAGACATTCGCCCTGGCCCTAAACCTTCAATTGCAAAATACCTACCAAATTGAGCGAGACGTGGGCGTAGCCCTTTTGCTGAATACACAACGATCCAGAGATAGTCGGTAGTGTAAAAAGGGCAGAAGGTTCGCTCGTAACAGGGAACGACCGCGACCATAGAAAGAAAAACCAGCAAAGAGTGTGTCGGACACGACCGAAATAGGGTTCCGTAGCCATTACGAAAAAATTACGTAAGATTTTTCTAAGGATTTCGTATTTTGTACGGAACAAGTTTAGGTATATTTTATACCTTAGGCTGCTATTTACTCTTAAACTACTAATAATTCTCAAGAAAACTTAACCGTTATAGTTTTCCTTGTAAGTTTGATATATTCACTACCATCCTGATTTTTTTCAAATTTTTCCACCCACCGGTTTAGATTTTAGAAGGGGGGGGGGGGCGCTCGATTTTATTGAAAATTTGCACTATTTTGCAAACAAATCACTGAATCGAAAATCGTTTTAGCAGCTCCCCCAATGGTTTTAAAAGACCTATCCAACGATACCCCACACTAAGAGGTTGGATGACAAAAAAATATCACCCCCACTTGACGTCTATGGAGGTACTGTAAAAAAAAATGTTTTAGAATTTATATTGTACCATTTTGTCAGCATAGTTTACACATATTCGTGCAAAATTACAGCTTTCTAGCATTGATAGTCCCTGAGCAACGCCGCGGACGGATGGACAGACAGACATGGCGAAACTATAAGGGTTCCGTTTTTGATATTTTAGGCTACGGAACCCTAATAAATTAAATGCAAACTTTTTCGTTTCATCATTATCGGTTCACGATGTATGCAAGCCGCTGCCAGCCGAAGCAACTGAGGGTCTATGAGGGAAGCCTATGTCCAACAGTGGACGTCCTACGGCTGAGATGATGATGATGAAATGAAATGCTAACTTCATTCGCTTTTACCGTCTTTATTTTACAACAGATATTGATGACTTTTACGTTATTCGCAGAGTTAGTGTATTTATTTTTCACAAATATATCGCAATTTGCATGATGTTTCACGCTCCATCTAAATTCGACTGATATTATAAATGCGAAAATTTGCCAGTACGTGTGTACCTATCTATGTATGTTGGTTGCTTCTTCACGCTAAAACTACTGGACGGATTTGAATGAAATTTGGTATGTAGATAGTTGGATGTCTGGAATTACACAGGCTACTTTTTTCCCGATATTTCCACGAAATCGGGATAAACCTTAAGATCTCGCTGGATATAGAGTCATGAAATTTGGCACTGTTTATATGCAACTTTCACGACCCCGAGACTAATATATATTATATAAATATAAAATATAAGTAACTTTTGGGAATTACAATACAAACAATACAAATATTCTTTATTGCACACCATAAAGCAGTAAAAATACTTATAATAAATTCCCAGAGGAATTAAGTTAAATCCCGAAATTTCAATTCAACTGCTGAATCTAATGAATTAAAATTGGAAAAAAACGCGACTGAAAATTTGCGAATGGAAAAATTATGTTAGGAATAAATACGTCTGGTGTAAATCAAGAATAGGATAACCTAACCATCAAAAAGTTGGAAAACCCCCGACTTTGTCACTTCCAAGTTCAATATCTCAAAAACGGCTAAACCGATTTTAATGAAACATGTCTAAGAACCATCGCTAGAAAACCTGATTTCAAATAAATAAAATCCGCATTCAAATCGGTCCCGTTTAAGAGGTATGGTGCCACAGGCAGACAGACAGACACACTTAGCGGTCAAACTTATAACACCCCTCTTTTTGCGTCGGGGGTTAAAAAGTGTGCGACTGGAAATTTAGCTACTAGGGAAAGACGATTTTGGGGAAATGGTCTAACTAGTCGGCGAAAGTACTGTGGCTAAACTTTATTAATCAATTAGTGAATTCATAGTACATTCACCAGCACCAATATCTGACACAACAAGCGTGCATAAATTTCTGATACGACTCAATTTCTAGGGCCGGAAGGACGTGTCAGATATTTTTGCACGCTCCGCTGTGTCTGATATTAATGCTGGTGACTGTACTCAGTGCACAGCGGAGATAATTTTTAACATGCAATCTGTTTGCGTGGGAATATGAACAAATTTGGCTGTGGATATCCACAGCTAAAGGTTTCGGCCTGAAACTGCCCGCCCCTTGAATCACTCCCAAGTGGGGCGCGCCTCACTGGTTGGGAATCCCTGCTCAAGACGGACCTTCTGTATTAACTCGATCCATTGCGTCCAGGCGACCTTTTAGCACCCTTCTAAGCGCTTAGGTCCGCGTCACATATTTGCTGAACAATTGAGATAGAGTTAAGTACCGCTGGTGCGTTAGCGAGACCATTAAAATGGAATTACATTCGCAATTACTGTTCTGCTTATGGTACTTATGGTTTGCGTTAATTCGGTTCATTAAATTTTAAATACCGAGGGGCAAGTTTTTGTGACTATGTTTTAAGTGATAGGCGGTGTGGCTAGGGCTTGCTTTGTCGCTGAGTGCGTCTTTTTAACCCCAGTTGCAAAAAGAGGGGTTTATTTATTTATTCATTTTTTTTTTATTCGACTGGATGGCAAACGAGCAAGTGGGTCTCCTGATGGTAAGAGATCACCACCGCCCATAAACATCTGCAACACCAGGGGTTTTGCAGATGCGTTGTCAACCTAGGGGGCTGAGATGGGATACCTCAAGTGCCAGTAATTTCACCGGCTGTCTTACTCTCCACGCCGAAACACAACAGTGCACGGCAGGATTAGCGAGCAGGACGTGGTAGCAATCCGGGCGGACCTTGCACTAGGTCCTACCACCTGCAAGTACGTCCACATCATGTATGTTAGTTTGAGCTATATTATAAACTATTTACAGGTACTTTATTCCGATATACATGACAGTTACGGAGTACATGTCATTGACCACAAACGCGAGATGTCAATTACAATGTTAAGAATTAGGTTAAAAGTAGTACGTTGTTGCTGCTGCTGATGCTGGAAAGTAAGCAATAGATGAACGAGTTAATTTGAAGGCCGACCCGAAGAGGTGTTTAAAGTATGAAGCCAATGTCTGTCTGTGGCATCGTAGCTGTCAAGTATATGGATGGACCGATTTCGATGTGTTTCTTTACGTGAAAGCGAGTTTCCCTGCGGTCCTCCTCAGCTAAGTATCTTTGATAAAAATCGGTTTACCTGTTTTTACCTGCCTGCCCGCAGGAAGGTTATGTTTTTGAGATTTTGTTATTGAAATGTCAATATGGAGGTTTTCAACTTTTCTTATTTGATTAAGGGTCTGTTTCACCACCCATTCGTTAATTTTATTTGACGGATAAATTTAATCAATGGATGGTGAAACAGGGGGTAAGTTAGCTTATTTGGAGTCGAGCAAACTTTATAATATTTGGTATAGTAAATTTAATTTTGTACCCTGAATACCCGAAACCGAAAACTTCGGGGGCACAGGCTAACATTTTACATTATGCCTTTATGAGTACCCTTAGGGAGGCCCTAAGTAGTATCGGATTTCGCATGGTCGATGTACAGCGTAACTCAATTGCTTAAAAGACAGTTGGGGTAATGTTTAATGGACCATTAAAATGGGCACAAGTTTTTTGTGATTATCTGGTACAGACCTGTGGTTACCTTGGTGTAATGCTCCGGGTAGTGTATTCATATTGGACATTGGTATAAATTTGAGCCAATTGAGCCCCAGGTCCAGCTTTTGTTTTTTCTTTTTTTTTCTTGAAGAATTAGGTTAACCCGCGAAAGCCCTGCGCGTCACAGTGGCGCGTATCTAAGTACTCGTGATAAGTCAGTTTTTGCTACTAGTTTCGATCACCCTTTACATAGGGTCACCATCATCATCATCATCATCGGCCTATCTTAGTCCACTGCTGGACATAGGCCTCTCCAGTTGCACGCATCTGCAATACCCCTGGTGTTGACCCACCAGTGAGACCCACTTGCTAGTTTTCCATCCAGTCGAATAAAAAAAAAAACGCTACTGAGCACGATCCGCTTCCCGTCTCGTCCAGTTCTTGCCAGCTACCCTGCGAAGATCATCGCTCCACCTAGTCTGAGGGCGTCCCACGCCACGCTTGCTGATTCGCGGTCTCCATTCAAGAACTCGTTTGCCCCAGCGGTTATCGGTTCTTCGGCTGATATGGCCGGCCCACTGCCACTTCAAAACAACATACACCATACAACAACGACATAGTCCAAAATTACCCAAAAAAGTCGCTGTTCGCGCGACGGGTTAATAAGAGGCCAGTTGTAGATGTGCGTATAAACAGAACCGGTTAATTAATAAAAGGTGCTTCTTTGTTATATACACGTGACGTTGTCGCTGACACAAGCAAGATGACTTTTTCTCAAAAAGTTGTCCATTTTACGTTGTCCATTTATAAAAAAAATATATATTTCCTGACGCTATTTCAACACAAAAAATAAGTAATATTGTGTTTAAATATATGTATACTTAACCTTGTGGTAAAGGTGATAAAAAGTCAGATAATCTTTTTTTGTGTTGGATCCAATAAAAGTTTCGATGTAGTTTACGATTTTTCCTCACAAGATTTCGTGACGTTTTCTTGACGACAATAAATTTTGGATGTTTTATGCAGTGCATGTTTTATGATCTCGTCCTTAGTGTTAATAATTTCTTGACAAAACTGATTTCTTGTCAATCTCATGACGGGACACTTGTGAGAAATACTCATATGCGTTATGTAGCAGTAAACTATTACGCTAGTGTTAAACACTGCAAGTGGCCAGTGCTCCCCCAATAATAACTTCATTCTTTGGTTCTTATCTCAGATATTATTAGTTTACTTGACATTTAGAGACTATATACTCTCTGAATTAGATTAGGAATTATTATTAACATAGGGACTTTATACATGCGTATAATAATTTTAAAACTCAGGGACTTTATACATCCCCTTGTTATGTTTAAGGCTGTATATTGTTAAGCTTACTTTATATGAGTTTAAATTCTAGTCACAGGCTCGCGACGTCGAAGTTCCCAAGACTCCCATAGAGCTTATGGGAACGGAAGCAATACCATGCCCTCGGTACCGCTCTGCTTTCAGAGCATGACATGAGTGCGTGTGAGCTAACTTTGGGGGCGCAGACGTGAACTTGCCTTCGAAATCCAAAAGCTTAATGGTTACTTGACCTGAAATGTATATTATTATTTATTATTTTAAAAATTTATGACGGTGGAAGCATTCTACACTTCCACTGAACGTAGATATAGTTTAGATATAGTTAGTGTTTAGTATTGTAACTAAGGACCCATACATCCCTGTATTTCTTTTATTATTATTTTTTGTATTTTTTTTCTTTAATGTATAATATAGTTTTAAGTATTTTATTTGTAATTATATTTTTATGAAAATGACTTTCTGCCAAGTTTCTTGCGGCGCATTCTTCTTGACAATGATGGTCTTTCCGAAAGCGCTGGTAGTTTAAAAAAATGACGTGTAAAAGTGCCCATTGCGGCCTATTTACTGAATAAATCATTTGAATTTTGAATTTGAATTTTAGAATCAAATGGGTAAATTCTAACTAACTAACGGAATAAGTTTTATTGTATAATGTAGCCTGTTGAAATAGTACTTTATGCAACTGTATCGCAATAGGGGTCCTTAAAACACGATAGCCGAGTTTTATAATAGGGTCACATCACATGTGTTTTAAGGCCTAATAACGTACAGTTGCATACAACAATATTTTATCTATATCCATATATTAAATCCTCTATCATGTGTTCAAGAACCATTGAGAATGACCTGCACTAACGAGAACTAGGTATGTCTGCCCCACGAGCTGCGCCCGCTGCGCGCGCGACGACCTGCTGCTGCACGTGGTCGCGGCGCCCCCCCCCCCCGTGCTGTAATGATGTATGAAATCTCCATCCATTACGATACAGTCGTGTTCATAATAGAATCCAATGTCGTAATGCTGGTCATTACCTATGGTTTTTTAACGCATAATTGAGGATTTACTATATGGGTGTAGATAAAGGTATTTTTGGGTGACTAATGTTTAGGTTAGTTTTGATAATAATAGGACTTGAGAAATACTCATTGTGTGTGTTATATTTTCCTCAGGTGGCTCCGATAGCAACAAGGGGAAGAGCAAAAAGTGGCGAAAGATCCTCCAGTTCCCGCACATATCACAATGCTTAGATATAAAAACAAAAATAGGTGAGTAAATTTTGCACTTATTATCTTAATAACACCCGCATATAGCGGGGGTGGCCTGTAATACGAGTACCAGCAAAAAATTTAAACATAGATCGTCCTCGTCCAACTGAACAACATTAGTTCAGCGTCTTTTCAAAACGATTTTTTTTTGCACATTCTAATAATGACCGCGAGTTTGCGTCACATCCAAATCGTCAGATTATTATATAATAGCTTTTTTTTAGGTTCACTTAACATCCCCTTTGAAAGTCTGACGCGCTCGGTAATTTTTTTATTTTTTTTTTCATTTTCAACCCTTACGTACGACCACCCTCATCATGGAAACAATCAGATTAACATACGTACATTTTTAAAAATACGTAGGATATGGATATCATCAATATCTGACGCGCTCGAGTATGTCCATGCAACAGTTTATTTTTTACATTTTTGAAAATCTATAGCCGCTCCCCCCACCGATGAAAAGGTATATATTATATGACATTTTTTTCTTTTTATCTAAGCTTCGCAATCGCAATTCGCAACCCAATAGGTCTGTGACGCTCGAGTAAATCCCGATTTAGCGTCGTGGGCTCCCCTACTACTAGTGTAAATAGCTGTGAATCATTATGACTGTCGTGGTCATGTTGCCTGCTCCCGTCACAAGTGCTCTTGTAGTTTAATGAATGCCGGCAAAGTACTGAAGCAGGGCTCCCGTAGTCCCGTACAGTGGCCGGAGGATGTCCCTACTTATTTCCCACTCGGGGTGTGCAGGCGCAATAGGGCTGGCAACTTGCCCAAAAATAGGAAAAAAAACCGACATTAAGGAATGTTGTAAGGGTTTTTTTTTTTTTATTTAATGGGACTACACGTGAAGTTTATTATCTATTGCCTTATGTCTTACTTTTAAGTTTCCTAAAATTATAATAATTAATTTGATTTCATTTGTTTTAGACTTGCATCGATAATACTTAACAGAGTTGGAAACCACTAGACTGGTTTTTCTTATTTTTAACGCAGTCGAGTTTTTGATTTATATATTTTTTTTCTTGTAGATCCAAACTGGATTACATTTAAATTGAATGTCTCTGAGCGAAATTAAATTTATTTACTGCCTCTATATCGCAAACAGAACACCCTATAAAACGCTAAGATTTATTCAAGGCCAAACAAGATTAGATTACTTAATACATTTTAGCGAAAAGTTTTCTCCTATGTAGAAAAGCAAGCTTTCAAAATAAGGCAGAGTATCCACTAGGAATGTGTGCGGTAGCTAAGCGGTAGTGTATGTACAACAACAGAGGCCGCGGCGTATTATAGAACGCGAGAACGGGACGCAGACGCTTGTGATAGCGTCCACCATCTCTTTCTAACCTCATAATTATACCGTGTGACAGAAGGAAGTGGCGAAAACGATTGAGATTCCGAGTACATTAGACAATAAGGCCTCGCATCTTTGGTCCATCTGTGGGGGCTTATTTAATATTTACATTTATTTATAATGTTAGTTTATTTCTAATATTTATTTATAGTATTAGTGGCCTTAAAAGTCAAAGAAACTAAGCGTTAGAAAATAAAGCCTCAAGATACTACGTGAAAGATGCGACAGTCGCGCGCGACTGAGAGAGAGCCGCTACTGACTGACTACCGGCTGTTTCACCGCCGACGGTTTTAGCGGCAGTCACAGAGTACATTTTCGAGTGGCAACTGCCAAAGAGAATAGAATCAATAAGTGTCAAGGATAGCCATCGAAAAGTTCTCTATTATATTATATTAGTGTCCGAGATTTCGGCAAAAATCTGCCGAAATTAGAACCGAAACCATGTTCTGGGGTGTGCTGCGTTTAGGAGTAAAAGGCGTCGTAAAATGGCATATGCTCGATAAGATATTCGTGGCTGCGTTGTTATTTCACATCAGTTAAACGGAATGAGTGCTCAGTTTTTTAGACCTATCAAATTATATATCATTCTTCTGAAAGAGACGCAAAAAACGAACGCAGTTTTAAAAAAATGTGCTGGAATATTCCTCGAATAAAGTTTCAAACCGAAACTGAAAACGATCGAAATTTGGTTTCGATTGCAAAAACTAGCTTTCAGACTATTCAGACTCTATTTAGTGATGAAACAGGAATACTAATAACAGAATTAATAATCCTACAAAATGTCATGCGAGTTTCAAGTACGATTTCCAGTTCATTCGGTAACAAAGCACCGCATAGATACGTGATAATATGTGCTCGAAATATTTTTTAATTAGTATGTCGCTCATTTTGGTGCTCTAGTGGACGCACAACCTTACCGGCGGAGTGAGCGCTAAAAGCTCGAACGTAATTGAATAAAATCGACAGCCTCCAGATTTTTTTCTTTTCATTTTCCTTATCGTCAACCCTAAAATGCTTTATCGCGCGTCCCCGCCGTTAACTGTGTTTAACAGTCACCCAGCGCGTAAACATTCGGGTTTACTGCACCGGCCCGGTGGTTACGCGGCGGGTTAAAATTATGTGCGTTTCAGGAATGACGTTAATCATAAGCACATTATAGTCTGCTCGCTGAGAGTTGATAAAAAGCAAGGGTTTTTTATTATGGTATATTTGTTACTGATAATAATAAAAAATTGAAGGGAAAAACGATATATTAAACTGATTAAAAAAAAAAACAATACGCGAACAGAAAAATGACACACGTAAAATGGAACGGCAATTTATTATTTACTAGCTTTTGCCCGCGGCTTCGCCCGCGTGGAATTCGGTTATCCCGCGTTGTTCCCTCTGGAACTGTGCATTTTTCCGGGATAAAAAGTAGCCTATGTCACTCTCGGGGCCATAAACTATCTCTTTGCCAAAAATCACGTCGATCCGCCGCTCCGTTTCGACGTGAATGACGGACAAACATACAAACACACACACTTTCGCATTTATAATATTAGTATGGATAGTATGGATTTATTTCAAATAAACTTACACAGCGTAACAGTTAAACACTAAGGCACTGCGCAAGACAAACGCAGAAGATTAATAGGTTTTGTGCCTTGGTCTGTTTGATTTAAAAAAAAGGTCGTATTGACAGCTACGTACGCACGTGTGTGGCGACATTTGACAACTGACAGCTGTCAATCCGACCTCTACTAAGTTACATCGATAAAAAATATAATATGGACCACCCTCGAAAACTCAAGGTATCCAATGACGTATATTAAATATTTTATACGCGAAACCATAGTACGAGTATAAGCATTTGTTTTCAAATTAAAGCTAAGTAGTAGGTAAGCGTTGGCGGTTATAAAATAATAGTCAATATTCTGTTTGTCGTTTGACGGAAAAAAACATGTGTTCAAACATTCGTTAATTAAATTAACAGCATAAATATATATTGACACGTTTTATTAAGCATATAGAAGACGTAAACGCAATATCAGTAAAACATCCAGTTGCTAGATAAAATAAAAAAGTCTAGTCAGACAGTCAGACATAGCTGACTCGAGAAATAAACAAGTGTCGTTTTGATTTACGTTCGTTTATTGGACGATGCATTAGATTCAGTTATATGTAGCATATCGTATTGCTTATATCTTGCTGATAACTTTAAATTGACGATTATCCTGACATTAATCTTGGAGATAGTGAAGCGGTTGCTTAGATTGTCTGTGTGGGGTTGATATGTAAATGTCGGCAACTCGAGTGCTTTACGGTGAAGGAAATCATCGAAAGGAAACCTGCAAAGCGATTCAATGGTGTGTGTGAAGTTCCCAATCTGCACTGGGCCCGCGTGGGAACTATGGCCCAAACCCTCCTGTTCTGGGGAGGAGCTGTGCTCAGCAGTGGGACGTATATAGGCTGGGATGATGATGATGATAACGATGTTGAGTGCTTTAAAATCTGTGCATTAACTTAAAAACAACACAAGTCCAAATAGTATAAAAAAAACTGTTAAGTATATCGAAAATACAAACTGAGACATGGATGCACAGAAAAACCAAAAAAGGAGAACAGCGCTGGGAATCGAACCCAGGTCCTCAGCATTCCGTGCTGCGTGCTATAACCCCTACACCACCGCTGGACAGGAGTCTGGACACAAATTTCTCCTATGCACACATATCTCAGGTTGCTTTTTTTTTACTACGCTACTTAAGCAGCAGCACTAGCGACATCTATGTTCAACTCTCATCGAGAGACGTCAACACTCTTTCGGAACTAACCGCTGACCCAGACAAGAGATCATCGATCCATCCATCCATCCATGCATCCATGTCTCAGTTTGTATTTTCGATATGGTTTTCATTTCACGGGATGACCGTAAAAGTAACAAATTTGGAGTTGAAATAAAAAATACAAAAAGACTCCAAAAAACCAATCATACTGTTAAGGGGCTACCCGAGGTTTTCATCGATTTTTGACAAGTTTTGAATCGTATCTCCTACTTTTGCACTACAGATAGAATTATAAGTGAAACGGCTATCGGTTCTCCAATCTTTTATCTCCATTTTTGTCTACCGGATTTTGAAAAAAAAAAACGAATACTTAATTTTGTATGTTTTTTTTTAAACATTGTCTGAAAAAACACTTATTTCGTATCTCTATTGACGTGAAAGATCTAACATATACGAAATCTACATATTTGGGTTCATCATTGACGTCTCTAAAAACTGGTCGAGGGTTTTCATTTGAAACTAATTAACACAAAAGTTATGGCCAGAAAACCAGTTTTTTGGCCTAAAATTGTTCAACTTTGATGCCGAATATCTCGAAGACAATGAACTTTGAAGTAAATATGGAATACTATATTGCTTAAAGCCGTTGTTAATTATAATAAGCTACAAAAAACATTAGACAACTAAGGAATTCAGATCGAAGGTCATTGGGGCATGGGATCCCCTAAAGTATCCTAAACTTCAACAGTTGCGTCCCATTCAATATCGTGACCAGACCAAAATTCCCGGTAATGGTTCCTGACTTTTACACGCGGACGCTATTATGAAATATTAAGGTGCGACCAAACCGCTGCTTAAAAAACGGCGACGGTACGGAATCGCAGTGACGCATCGTATGCGCACCGGTTTTTTTGCATGCTTTCCACACCGCTGCTTAAAATACGAAAACGGTTCGGAATCGCAGTGACTTGCCGCAAACGTCACGACTTTTGTTCGGTAAAGACCTGACGTTTACGGCACGTCACTGCGATTCCGTATTTTAAGCAGCGGTTTGGAGAGCATGCGATAAAAACGGTGCGTCACTGCGATTCCGTGTCGTCACCGTTTTTTAAGCAGCGGTTTGGTCGCACCTTTACTCGTATATACCCTATGATACTCCGACTGTTTGACCAAGGTTTTGATGAATCTTAGATCGCATATTTATTTATTTATTTATTTATTTATTTAAGGAGAACCAACAGCTGAAACACAATTTATGTAGAAGGAATAGCAACACAGAGCCAATTACAGATCCCACAGATAGCCATAGTTTACATGTTTAAGCTTAACTTAAACGAGGTGACGCGCACCATATCAGACGTCACACCATACCAAACAAAAACACCACAGAAATTCAAATGGAATTACTCACTCCTCAACACATAGTACTTTTTCCTTTAAACAAATATTACCACAAAGTTAAATGATACTTCCGCAGGTTGTATCAAAAATTTACATTAGGTTAGCACGGCACCACCCAAAGAGAGAGTATACTAAGACTTAAGCTTAAGGATACTAAGATATCTAAGGTGATACCAACGATGCGCTCAATCAAAGAACCCGGACGCCAATCTTCGCCTCACGGATGGAATGTTGCAGTTAAAAATGTCAATGTCCATTTCTTTCATCAGAATTTAAATTAACCAGATTATTAATTAATATGTTAAAACCGTCCAGCTGTTTAGTACAGAAAGGACGAAATGAAATACATACGGTCGAAACATACTCTTCCTTCAGACAGCAGTCGGGTAAAAAGTTCCTCTTGCT
>NC_133496.1:3000363-3005952 GCF_025370935.1 Choristoneura fumiferana | reverse complement strand
ACCGACTACAAAACCCTTGAAAATATTTCTAGGTTACGTACAGTCACCAGCATAAATATATGACTATGGACAGCACTGCAAAAACATCTCATCACTGTTGAAAGGCATATATATATGACAATCTAACACGGTATAAAGTATGTGATGATTTGTGGCCGGTATAAATATAGTTTTTTTGTAACGGCAATAAGTATCTGACACCGGGCTGCTTAAAAATATCTGATATTGCACAAAATCAAAATTATGTAATCCACTATCAGCATAAACATCTATTCACTGTGAACGCATAACCATCGGATCACAGGTGGCATAAACATCTAACACGATACAAAATCGAAATATGTCACAATCTTGCAAATATGAACTTTATTTTCTCGTTTTACGAATAGATTTTGAATACAACGATCTGACACTTCACGAGAAGAGTGCAGACTTGTCACTGCATATGCCCGTCTCACGATTCAGGCTATCGCTAGTTTGACAGATTATAAAAATTGCTAACTAGAATTAGGTACGTTGCGTTTGTAGGCCGACCCAACGACATAAAACGCGACGTGCAATAAGAAACGGTAGTAGGTATGAATGTATTTTATTGGAATTTCCTCAATAACTATTGTAATAAAAAATATATAAACTGAAAATTGACTACTACTTCGTATTGAAACTAAAATTAATATTTCGTATAGCCTCCCTCGGCACTTATTACTTCGCTTAGTCTATCTCGCATAGACATAACCATATTGAAGCAATGATTCAATCCCCGCATGGAGTCCCAGATGTCAAAACAATGCTGGGTTAATGTTGCCTTTGTTCTAGCTTGAGTAATGTCCCACTGCTGTGTCATTAAGCCCCACACGTTTTCTATGGGATTCACAGTTTCTTTTGGGGGGGTAGTCGTCAAGTAACTGAATCCTTTCTTGTTGGTCGAACCAGTGACGGACGATACGACTGCTGTGAATAGAGGAATTGTCTTGCACCACATATACAGGATTAATTTCTGGGTACGTGATTCGCATGAAGGTAGCAGCACGTCATTGAGAATTTCTATATAGTATCTGCTGTTTCTATGTCTCAAGTGGACATCCACCTGATAAGTCGCCATGGCATTGAATCATCGATTGAAAACAAGAATTAATTGTTATTATGAATCTCGCAAAAGATAATTAAATCCAAAAAACAATTATTGTTGACGTCTGACGTAACATTATTTTTCATGCATTTTTAGTAAATGAAAGAGTTTAACCGACTTAAATTAACCTCCTTGCTAGAAAATCACGAAGCCACGAGAATATTCTAATTTCAAAAGCTACAAAGAATTATTTATTATGTTCTTAGTGTGTTCTTTCATAAAATGGGATTTGTAAACGTGAGATGGGCATATGCAGTGACAATCTGCACTCTTCTCGTGAAGTGTCAGATCGTTGTATTCAAAATCTATTCGTAATGTAACAATACAGCCGATGGTCTGTAATGTTTCATCTTATGTGAACATATATTTAGATATATATATAGATAAAAATGAACTTATTTTATTAAATTAAATTATTTTATATACTATTGAGACTATTTCATTGTAAAATTATCAATAACAACTTATTATTTACTAAACTACTCAAATAAGATCACTGGCAATACTGACTGACAGTTCGAGGAAGGATTCTGACGTAAATTTGTAGCCATTGTATCCAAAGAGGCGAAAGTGTCCAAAGTAGCAATGTGACAACAGTATCCAGAGTAGCCAGAGTAGAAAAAGTGACACTTGTAGCAGATGTATCAACAATTTAAGTATAAAAGGAGGACGAAGACGAGCGGGAAGAGACTTGGATTTTGCTACGCGTTCGGGAAGGTTCTCCCTGAATTATTGAAGTATCGATTATTCTCGTAACTTTTGTTGGGGGGTTTTTTATAATTTCTTGTTAAATTAATTATAGTGTATTCTTTTGTGTAAATTTCCTGCCTTGTGTATTTTATCGCCAAAATACGAGTGATTTGATATTCATTGCTGGAGACTACATAGCGATTCGAATTGTTTATTTAATAGTTAAAACGGGGTTTAATGGGATTTTGTGTTTTGTTTGTGAAGTTGGGTTTAGTATTAAATATTGGGGTAGCGGAGAACCCAACCGGATTTCGGCTCAGTAATAGCCGATTCTTAGGGAATGAGAGCCAGGTCACCTAGCGGTGGTAACGGACAGGCTGGCATTCCTGGGAACGTTCTTCAATGTAGAGTACGCCTATTGGAGTAAGGGCGGGGTCTTGTATTATACTGGAAGAGACAGACCTAGTTTTCTCCAGGGTTTTGGAGGGTTTGAGATGCCATACCGGTGTCCTAAATTCACCAAGATCTTGTCCGCTTTATCTATTTATTTATTTATTCGCACTCTTATTCTTCGTTACTGGTATTTGTCGACCCAATCCCTTGATGGATACCAGTAGGCACACGGGTGTTAGGAATTAGGGAGCAGAGTTACCCACTCGACATAGGTTTAGCTTAGAATAGGCTCTCTCATTGCACTTCGAGAGAGACTCCGCGAGTAATTTAAATGTGGAACCCGGGTTCCTAGTTTGCTGTTTCCGTGTAGTTCAGTTGGTTAGTTTAGAAGTAGGAATAGGATATAGTAGATTTGGTATTATTATCTCTACTTGTGTTATCTAATTTGGTATTTAATTGAGTTTTTCTTCGCATTAACTATACAGCTACTTAACTATTTGCTTAGGCTGCTTTTAAGTTTGCCTACTACGTACAGAACCTAGCCATATTCATGGCAACTTACATACATAGATACTGACAATAAATGACAGACTTTTGACGCCCGACGAATGAAAGGTTTCAGTGTTTCGCTTTCATTCAATGTCCTATGTTACAAACGCTAGTAGCTTCAAACAAGTGAGACAAAATAATTCAACAACTCACGACAGAACAATATTTTTTGCTGAAAGTAGAATCTCCTTTGAAGACTGCGGTCGTTCCTGGCAGCGAACCTTGGATTGTATAGTCCTGTTTTGGCTATTTATACCAACTATTTTAATGGTAAAAGGCTTTACCAAATACTTATCTTTCATAAACTAACAATGCAAGTCATTTTGACTAAGACTAAGGCAGATGCAAGTCAGTGGCTGACCGGTACCAGGTGATCCGGAAGTTACTTATTAGTCGATATGATGAACCATTGAAGTTACAACTACGTACTACTAAAGTTGGCCTTGTTACTGCAGGAGTATTGTGATCACGGGTTTGATCCAGGAACAGCCTCAGGCTATAATTGACTTCCCTTTGTAATGTCCTCTCATATAACATAATGATATGTTTTATTTCCTAACAAGGAAAAGGTAGTATGCTCCTTCAGGGCTAACGCAGAGGAGGCAACATCCAGTTCGGTGACGAAAGCCACTTTCAGAGGCGGGGAGTGGGCCTCTGAACTTTAGCTGCGGTATAAAATACCTCTTCCACACGAACATATCATAGACTATAGACATAATGACCTATAAGAAACTAGACATTAATAACTTTCTTCATTCAACCTTCTTTTGTGTTTACTTTATTATTTAGTTAAATTATATAATAATATAATTAATTGAGCTCTTTTCCCATTATACTAAACGAACTAAAGGGTTACTTCTTCGGACACGACGTAGGTTCCTTATTCTAGACCGCTAGCGATCACTTGGCCAATTTTATGACTTAAACAAGGTAAATCAACGAGTTAGGTTTAGGTAATTTTGTAGGTTAAGGACCCATAATAAGGTAATAAAATAATAATATATTAATAAATAAATAGGTAATAAAATATTAGTTCAGTATGTAGGCATCGATATAGGCTTCGGGGTAGGTAGGTAGGTTAGAAATTAAATAAAGGTAGGGAGGATTCGTTACAGTAAAACGAGAAAATAAAGTTCATATTTGCAGATTAGTGACATATTTTCGATTTTGTATCGTGTTAGATGTTTATGCCACCTGTGATCCGATGGTTATGCGTTCACAGTGAATAGATGTTTATGCTGATAGTAGATTACATAATTTTGATTTTGTGCAATATCAGATATTTTTAAGCAGCCCGTGTCAGATACTTATGCGTTACCAAAAAACTATATTTATACCGGCCACAAATCATCACATACTTATACCGTGTTAGATCGTCATATATTTATGCCTTCCACCAATGATCAGATATTTTTGCAGGCCGTCGAAGTCACATCTTAATGCTGGTGACTGTACTATGTAGCGCGAAGTCGGTGCCTCAGCACGAGCCAGCAGGAGTGGGACAATAGTCGTCTACCTACATACTTTGGGTTTCAATCCCTAGGATCCTATCATCAGACCTTGACTTGGTGACAATGGGACCACCTCAGAAAAGTACTCTTTCGAATAAAAAAATATTTTTTTAAATCGGTCCACAATTGACTGAGTAATCGGTGAACATACATTAAAAAAAAATACAAACATTGGAACATGGAACCTCCTCCTTTTTTGAAGTCGGTTAAATACTAGCTTTTGCCCGCGTCCCTCGGGAACTGTGCATTGTTCCGGGACAAAAAGTAGCCTATGTCTCTGGCCCATAAACTATTTCTATGCAAAAAATCACGTGGATTCGTCGCTCCGTCTTTTAGACGGAAAAACATATAAACACACACACTTTCACATTTATAATATTAGTACGGATGACCTGGTTAAAGCCGCGTTCCGTAGCCAAAGCGGCTAAAACCGGTCAAGAGCGTGTCGGACACGCCCGAATAGGGTTCCGTAGCCATTACGAAAAAAATTAAGTAATTTTTCTAAGGATTACGTATTTTGTACGGAATATTCCAAGTTTAGGTATATTTTATACCTTAGGCTGCTATTTACTCTTAAACTACTAATAATTCTCAAGAAAACTTAACCGTTATAGTTTTCCTTGTAAGTTTGATATACTTACTACCATCCTGAATATTTTCAAATTTTTCCACTCACCAGTCTAGATTTTAGAGGGGGGGGGACGCTCGATTTTAATGGAAATTTGCACTTTAAAGTTGAGTATTTTGCAAAAAATCAATGAATCGAAAAATTGTCTTCGCAAACCCCTAATGATTTTAAAAGACCTATCCAACGATATCCCACACTACAAGGTTGGATGACAAAAAAAATCACCCCCACTTTACGTCTATTGGAGCATGTAAAAAAATTTTTTTTAAAATGTTTATTGCACCATTTTGACGGCATAGTTTACATATATATTCGTGCAAAATTACAGCTTTCTAGCATTGATAGTCCCTGAGAAAGGCCGCGGACGGACAGACAGACAGACACACATAGCGAAACTATAAGGGTTCCGTTTTTGCCATTTTGTCTCCGGAACCCTAAAAATGACTTTCTGCCAAGGTTCTTGCGGCGCATTCTTCTTGGCAATGATGGTCTTTCCGAAAGCGATGGTAGTTTAAAAAATTACGTGTAAAAGTGCCCATTGCGGCCTATAATTAATAAATGATTTGGATTTGGATTTGGCTCTTTCATTCACTGTCTAAAGTGTTGGTGTTTTATAACCCAAATTAAAGATCATAACATTCATTATTTACAAAAAGAAGATAATAATAATAACAATAGAAAACTATAAC
>NC_133496.1:2947075-3000162 GCF_025370935.1 Choristoneura fumiferana | reverse complement strand
ATGCAAGTGCAGTCAACAAAAAGTACAGTCAGCAAAAAAGCTTGTATTAAAAATGATTTTTTTATGGTTAGGTTAGGTTATTATGAAATTAGTTGAGCGACAACCATTACCAGCAAATAAAGTAAATATTTCAAATCTATACTGAGCGGAAAAAAATCTGGCCCTCAAATGTATGCAGTAATAAGTAAATTTGTATGTAGGAGTGGGCCAAATTTTGTACCGCTGAGTATAGTTAATTAATATGGATTAATACGTTAATCAAAAAGCCACTCAGAGCTTTAGTTTAATTAACTATTATATCAAGGCGGAGCTCTTAAGCTTCCTGGGCTCTAAATCGGTTTAACGCGGCCGAATCCATGGAGCTTATAAACCATTGAAACTAAGCAATGCTTAAACTATCGGCAATTAAGGGCATTAAGATATCATCTCGACATCTCTCAAAATTGGCTTCGGTTGTAGGTTCCCACACGGGCCCAGTGCGAATTGGACATTCACACCAAGGCTCGGATACCGGTTAAATTTCCAAACCGTTATCATGTACTTGGCGCAAAACCTTCTCATTTTGGTTTCGTTCGCGAAACCGTTATTTTTGAACCGGTTTTTGAGGGAACATTTCCATAAAGATCTTGTCTGATTTACCGGTTTAGAACAATAAAAACCGGTTTATTCCGGCGTAGGATAAACGTCGCCGCCCGCCGCCGGCCGGCCAGCTGTCACTCGTGTCGAATAAACCGGTTAATTTAGGTTATAGGTAAGTTCTTAAAAATGTTCGCGTTCTTATGAAAGTTCGGAGTTAACCGGAATAAACCGGTATTTACCGCTATTTTATAAACCGGTTCCGAGCCTTGATTCACACACACACACACCATTGAATTGCTTCCTAACGATATTTTTCTGCACGGTAAAGGCTGTAGGAAATTTCAAATTTGATTCCATAAGTACAGTCTAATGCAAAAATATAAAATATGTACATCGACCTTATGTTTAGTGGCTTAAAATAAATGTGTATAGATATTTTTAACGACTTGGTAACGTAATTATATTTATGCTTAAGACCGTACACGATTTCTGACAGTTTTCTCTCGTTTCTGTAGCTACATGTTCTATGGATAGCGCAGAACAGGTATACAATTATTTATTTTTAAACTTACTAGCTGTTGCCCGCGGCTTCGCCCCTCGTTGTATTTTTTCCAAGTTTTCTTCCATAAAAACCTTCTCCTGACAATGACGAACACAACAAAATAAGAATAAGTAAAATCGGCCCAGCCGTTCCCGAGTTTTGCGCTTAGCAACACATTTATTCGATTCATTTTTATTAGATAGAGAAGAGATAACACACATATATATATTTAAACTTATAATAAATAAATATTCTGTCATCATGCAATTATCTAGCCGCCTTCAAATTTAGTGTGAAAGGGCATTTATTAAGCAAGCGTGCTCCATCTTAGGCCACATCTTCGCTTATCAGGCGTGTTTGTGGTCAAACACAAGCCAATTTCTGCAAAAAAAATTGCACTTGGCTATATGTGGAACAGTGGAAATGAGCACTTCTGCGAACGGTCTTCGAGCGTGACCAAGTCGTTAGTCATCTCGTAAACTGAAAGATCTCGGCGTCGCGATGTATCGCCTGTCGTGCATGACACACCATTAATTTTAATTGTCGCACAACGCTTAAACTCGGTCATGATTTAATGGCAGGGTTGGAACTCATATTATGACTTTTCCGATTTCGTACCAACTTTTTGAACTCCGAGACAGAACGGGACTTATCACGCTAACACACACGAGTAATATTTACATCGACGTTTCGGCAACATACGAGTAGTCTATTCGTGACCACGGCCACTGCAATGTTGCCGAAACTTCGAGGTAAATGTTACTCGTGTGTGTTAGCGTGGTAAGTCCCGTTGGTGGTATTTTGACTATGAGTGAAAATCACGAAAGTTTAAAACGTTGTATATCTAGGGTTATTTTTTAGGGGGAGCCTGGCCTGGATTTTTGAAAGAAAGAAAGAGAGATTTATTTTGGCTCCATAAGTACCACCACCTTACAAATAATAAATAGATAAGACTAGCACTAAAACTAAGTTACTTGGTGACACGACAGGATACCAAAAAGGGTCTCCACTCAGCATGTGTTGCCGCACATTATGTGCAGTAATGATGGTTTCTGTGAAGATATCAATCAGTATTATAGAATTTTGAATCGGTAGCCCAAGATCCTGGGTGGGTGGATGGATGGCTGGATGTGTGGGCACTAGACCATACTGGGGGTGGGCATGGCCCACCCGGCCCCCCTCTATATACGCCTATGCCCTGCCTCTTTATTGTGCAACATACTTGGAATCACAATCGTTTTCACCACTTCTTTCTGTTACACGGCATAACACGAGGGTAGAAAGAGAGTGAATGTGATGTGATACTGGATGTGTCGCTTCAGACGTTTAGACAATACGTCCTCGGTTTGTGCTTGAATAGTCTTTGACCAAGAATGGTATCCAGGGTCAGATGATGAAGCAATCAGGCAGGTTTACCATTTAATATTTCTTAAAGATTTTTTTTTAACTGGTAACCCTGAGTGGCTTTGAGTAAATGCGTCACTACGCGCAACGTCACAAGTCCTTACGCGTAAACTATATTATGTGCAAAATATCAAAGTGAGCTGACATTGTGCGTTCTCCTTTATGGTCGACATTGTCTGTTCAAGGTCAGTCTGAATAACTAAAGAAGCATTTTACCTTACAGTACAGACTGCAAACTAACTGCAACGTAACCGCAACGGCACTGCCCATACTTTTCACTCGCAGCCAGCTAGGTAGTTACGTTGCAGTTGTAAAGCAGTACTGACCCTTGCCGACAACAGATACTTCGACTTAGCCTCGATATTGCGGGCCATCGCTCTTACCCCAACATCACTCGTGACGCCAATAAGGTTTTTTTAAGGACGTCCACCACTGACATGGACGGAGAACCTGTTTAAAGCCGCAGTTTCACGGTAGATGCAGGCTGGTCGCTTCCAAACGAAGCAGCTGGAGGTCTATGGGGCAGGCCTATGTCCATTGTCCAGTGGACGACCTACAGCTGATATGATGATGGTGATAATGGTTTCTTGTACCTCAAAAGAACCCTTTGGCTATCAGAGATGTGCGTGGATGCGATGCGAGGAATGTACGAGGAGTGATTGAAGCCCAATATAAAGTGCGTAGGTGAGGTAGATGACTATAGGTCCACTCCTGCTGTCTAGTGCTGAGGCACCGACCGACTTCAAACTGGTGGAAAATTCCGATGCAGAGACTTTATTTATTGAGGAGTACTGGTGTTTCACCACTCATTCCATTTCACCAATGCATTACAAGCAACATAAATTACTTAGCAACTGTTTCAAAGTAATTGAAATTCAACCCATGAAATACTTGTTATTGAGTAGTAACTCTAATGGTCAACTGTGGTCTTCATCATCAGTCCCACTTCACCAAAAAATATCATCATTTCAAGAGCAAATGCACGAGTTACTACTTAATATATCAAAATTACCATAGGTGTCCCTACAACATTTCAAGAGTTCCCTACGTTTCCTTAGGATCTAATCATCAGATCCTGATTTGGTGCTTATGGGACCTAATTGAAAGCATTCTCAGACGAACGCTAAAAAAATATTCAAATCTGTTCATAAATGACGGAGTTCTAAGGTAACAAACATTTAAAAAAAAACTACCGAATAGATAACCTCCTCCTTTTTTTTGAAGTCGGTTAAAAATCAATAGAAACGATTCATTTGCCTGTCTATCCTTGCTCAACGTATTTAGCTCTAGTGGAATGGAAACTGCTTAACTTATCGGAGCGAGGATAATGAAGTTTTTATTGGTTCATGACAAACACATTCCTCGCAACGCATCCTCGCACATCTCTAGTGGAGACGCTGCCTTATAAGATCACGTGTGCCTGTCTGTCCGTCCGTCCGTTCGTATGTCTGTCCCAGCCAATTTGATTCGAAGCAACTTGGCCGATTCACAAGCTGGTACTTTCTAACTGCAAGCTAGTACGGACTTAATATTTTTTTGGCATATTGACGGTCGTTAATAAAACATACTACCAAATATATCCCAGACGGATAACTCTAATCAGCAGCAAACGGAAGCATCCGTCGGCTGAGATAGTGTGCGGGCTTTAGATAATTTTAATTATTTGTTGACTTCCGTTAATAGGTACAGTCAACGTCATAAATAAGTGATCATTTCTGTACCTTGTCGCTTTCAGTCGTTACATAATTTCGTATGGCTTTTCAAACATGACGTTAAAGTGAGGAGGTACAAAAGTGATGACTTATTTATGACGTTGACTGTACTTAGCTAACGGGCTAATCTATCTGCATAACTAATTCAACATAACCTAACCGACTAAAAGTTGGAAAACCCCCGACGATGTCACTTCAAAGTTCAATATCTCAAAAACGGCTAAACCGATTTTGATGAAACATGTCTAAGAACTATCGCTAGGAAACCTGATTTCAAATAAAAAAAACCGCATTCAAATCGGTCCACCCGTGTAAGACCTAGGTACGGTGCCACAGACAGACACACATAGCGGTCAAACTTATAACACCCCTCTTTTTGCGTCGGGGGTTAACAACTTTAAATTGAAGAGTAACTGTAACAGAATTTTTGTAATCAAAAACTCCTATGGGCCGGTGACCGTTGACCCACATGTGTGTTAAAAGAATTCGTACCTCCTAAAGGCGTAGAAAATTTTCCTCTATCTCGAGGTTGTCTTCTGATCCTCATCGATCATTTCACCAGGACGATTTGAGATGTCGACGTTTTGCTACATCGGCATCGCCGTTTTGCTATATCGGCCTTCTGATATCATAGTGTTCCTACCAGGACGATTTGAGGACGTCGACGTTTTGCTGTGTTGACAACCCGCTAGAGAATCTACACATCATCATCATCAGCCGGAAGACATCCACTGCTGGACAAAGGCCTCCCCCTTAGAACGCCACAATTAACGACAACTCGCCACTTGCATTCACCGGTTTCCCGCCACTCTCACGATGTCGTCAGTCCACCTGGTGGGAGGCTTGCCAACGCTTCGTCTTCCGGTTCGTGGTCGCCACTCGAGGACTTTTCTCCCCCAACGGTTATCTGTTCTTCGAGCGATGTGGCCTGCCCATTGCCACTTTAATTTGTATATTTTTCCAGCTATGTCAGTGACTTTAGTTCTTCGACGAATTTCCGTATTCCGGATTATATCGCATAAAGAAACTCCAAGCATAGCTCTCTCCACAGCTCGTTGTGTGACTCTGAGCCTCTCTAAGAGGCCAACAGTCAAGGACCACGTCTCAGCGCCATAAGTCATCACTGGCAACACACACTGGTCGAAGACTCTGTCTTCAGGCACTGCGGAATATTGGACGAGAAGACATCACGAAGTTTCCCGAACGCTGCCCATCCGAGTTGGATTCACTGGAAGAGTTGGAAGAGTTGGATTCGTTGGAAGCTACACATGCTTAGATATTATTATTCAGTTATTCAAATCAATTGTGCCAGCTCTTGTGAACTGACCTGTATCTCCTTTACTGACACGTAATTTATATCTTTCGTTCGTTTCTTGAAGGAGAAAATATCGATACCTAATCGCTTCTTCAATGGCTAACTGGGGCAAGTGCCTCGATGATTGTCTTTTTAAAATAGTTTTTATCTTCATCCTAATCTGAATCGACCCTAGTCTATCCTTTTGCCCCTACAGTCAATAAGACCCAACGATTACAGACCTCTCACTTGATCCTAATCAAATAAGGGCCCCTATAATACGGTTGGATGTGGATGGAAGCCGTAATCCGATCTCAGGGGGGCTACTACGAAATTCGAAAATCGAATTTTGTATCGTACCGTCCCTCTCGCTCTCGTGTTAAATAATATAAGCGTCAGTGCGACGGCAAGATACGTAGTTCGAATTTTGCACTTTGTAGTAAAGGGCTTGTTCGGTTGCCTTCGCCGTTTACGATTCGTTTAACGGTCATTTCGTTTTGTTTATTTGTGGATTGGCTTCTGCCGAGATAATGGGACTGGGGATTGTTGAGGCGTTACTCTAGTCTACTGGGCTACTACGAAATTCGAAACTCGAAGATCGTGTCGTTCGGTCCCTCTGACACTTTTACTATAATACGAGAGCGAGAGGGACGGTACGATACCAACTTTGATTTTCGAACTTCGGAGTAGGCCTTCTAGTCAGTGCATGACAGCCCTAGACACCTTATCCCATTAATATTATAAATGCGAAAGTTTGTATGATTGTGTGTATGTTTGTTACTCCTTCACGCTAAAACGGCCGGACGGGTTTGGATGAAATTTGGTTGAAAACTTGAAAGTAGAAGATATAGCTGGATTGGATATCTGTATTAACATATAGGATACTTTTATCCACATATTCTCACGGGATCGGAATAAAACTGAAATCTCATCCGCTGGGTAGAGTAGTCATGAAACTTGACATTGTTATCCCTTAAGTCTTCCTCTGCCTCTCCTGTCCTCTATTGCAGATTTGGGGCAGATATTCGTATGAAATGAATAATATTAATATACATATGGAACATCCAAGACCCGAGAACAAATTTTGTTCTCGGGTCTTGGATGTTCAATATGTATTTAAGTATGTATTTATCTATATAAGTATGTTTATCCGTTGCCTAGTATCCATAGTACAAGCTTTGCTTAGTTTGGGACTAGGTCAATTGGTGTAAAGTGCCCCATGATATTTATATATTTATTTTTTATTTACCCTTCAATTATTGTTCTTACGTGCGTGTGAATGAATCAAGCCAAAGAGAGGTTGATGTAATGTCGTATCAGGAGCCCAAAACATAAGTAGAGAGGCGTCCAGAATGGCGATTACTCCACCGACCAGAGCTAGGCTCTTATGATGATAATCACTCCTTAAGTAGCAACATAAGGACGAAGGGCAACTTTAAGTATCCGTTTGTTATGAGAATAAAGTTTCTATCTAAAAATATTCTATGAATTCTATTCTATTTTCTATGAAACTGTCCTCGCGGAGTTATCTATTCTATTTATTTATGAACCAATGACAATTTACAGTATTACAGTTTATACCAATACGCACACATCTCCTATCTAACCTATAGATTTTGATTACGTGTACACCAATTTGTACCTGTACAAATACCAAAAATATCTGACAAGTCCTGTCGGCCCTAGAAATAGAGTCGTATATATTTATGCACGCTCTGTTGCGACACATATTGGTGCCGGTGACTGTACAGAAACATTTTTAACGCTTCTACTACGTAATAAATAATTGTGAAGATTCCAAAACATGTTTTGACTGACTTTTTAACAGGAGACTTTATAACATATTATATGAGTTTTCGCTGGTCCAAAATTCTTAGAACTTCGCTCATTGAGCATAGAGCAATGACCGTTGTAATTTAAACATCATCGTTTGCCTTAAATCACTGGGATAAAAGCTTCCCTTCAATCTCCATAACAATACAGTTCACAAAAGCGTCCAGCCTAGAAAAGTAGACATTCGCCCTGGCCCTAAACCTTCAATTGCAAAATACCTACCAAATTGAGCGAGACGTGGGCGTAGCCCTTTTGCTGAATACACAACGATCCAGAGATAGTCGGTAGTGTAAAAAGGGCAGAAGGTTCGCTCGTAACAGGGAACGACCGCGACCATAGAAAGAAAAACCAGCAAAGAGTGTGTCGGACACGACCGAAATAGGGTTCCGTAGCCATTACGAAAAAATTACGTAAGATTTTTCTAAGGATTTCGTATTTTGTACGGAACAAGTTTAGGTATATTTTATACCTTAGGCTGCTATTTACTCTTAAACTACTAATAATTCTCAAGAAAACTTAACCGTGGACGTCCTACGGCTGAGATGATGATGATGATAAAATGAAATGCCAACTTCATTCGTTTTTACCGTATTTATTTTACAACAGATATTGATGAATTTTACGTTATTCGCAGAGTTCACAAATATATCGCAATTTCCATGATGTTTCACGCTCCATCTAAATTTGACTGATAATAAATGCGAATATTTGCCAGTACGTGTGTACCTATCTCTATGTATGTTGGTTGCTTCTTCACGCTAAAACTACTGGACGGATTTGAATGAAATTCGGTCTGTAGATAGTTGGATGTCTGGAATTACACATAGGTTACTTTTTATCCCGATATTTCCACGAAATCGGGATAAACTTTAAGATCTCGCTGGATATAGTCATGAAATTTGGCACTGTTTTTATGCAACGTCCACGACCCCGAGACCAATATATATTATATAAATATAAAATATAAGTAACTTTTGGGAATTCCCAGAGGAATTAAGTTAAATCCCGAAATTTCAATTCAACTGCTGAATCGAATGATTAAAATTGGAAAAAAAAACGCGACTGTGAAAATTTGCGAATGGAAAAATCATGTTAGGAATAAATACGTCTGGTGTAAATCAAGAATAGGATAACCTAACCATCAAAAAGTTGGAAAACCCCCGACTTTGTCACTTCCAAGTTCAATATCTCAAAAACGGCTAAACCGATTTTAATGAAACATGTCTAAGAACCATCGCTAGAAAACCTGATTTCAAATAAATAAAATCCGCATTCAAATCGGTCCCGTTTAAGAGGTATGGTGCCACAGGCAGACAGACAGACACACTTAGCGGTCAAACTTATAACACCCCTCTTTTTGCGTCGGGGGTTAAAAATGTGCGACTGGAAATTTAGCTACTAGGGAAAGACGATTTTGGGGAAATCTAACTAGTCAGCGAGAGCACTGTCGCTAAACTTTATTAATCAATTAGTGAATTCATAGTACATTCACCAGCACCAATACCTGACACAACAAGCGTGCATAAATTTCTGATACGACTCTATTTCTAGGGCCGGAAGGACGTGTCAGATATTTTTGCACGCTCCGCTGTGTCTGATATTAATGCTGGTGACTGTACTCAGTGCACAGCGGAGATCATTTTTAACATGCAATCTGTTTGCGTGGGAATATGAACGAATTTAGCTGCGAATATCCACAGCTAAAGGTTTCGGCCTGAAACTGCCCGCCCCTTGAATCACTCCCAAGTGGGGCGCGCCTCACTGGTTGGGAATCCCTGCTCAAGACGGACCTTCTGTATTAACTCGATCCATTGCGTCCAGGCGACCTTTTAGCACCCTTCTAAGCGCTTAGGTCCGCGTCACATATTTGCTGAACAATTGAGATAGAGTTAAGTACCGCTGGTGCGTTAGCGAGGCCATTAAAATGGAATTACATTCGCAATTACTGTTCTGCTTATGGTACTTATGGTTTGCGTTAATTCGGTTCATTAAATTTTAAATACCGAGGTGCAAGTTTTTATGACTATGTTTTAAGTGATACGCGGTGTGGCTAGGGCTTGCTTTGTCGCTGAGTGCGTCTTTTTAACCCCAGTTGCAAAAAGAGGGGTTTATTTATTTATTCATTTTTTTATTCGACTGGATGGCAAACGAGCAAGTGGGTCTCCTGATGGTAAGAGATCACCACCGCCCATAAACATCTGCAACACCAGGGGTTTTGCAGATGCGTTGTCAACCTAGGGGGCTGAGATGGGATACCTCAAGTGCCAGTAATTTCACCGGCTGTCTTACTCTCCACGCCGAAACACAACAGTGCAAGCACTGCTGCTTCACGGCAGGATTAGCGAGCAAGACGGTGGTAGCAATCCGGGCGGACCTTGCACTAGGTCCTACCACCTGCAAGTACATCCACATCATGTATGTTAGTTTGAGCTATATTATAAACTATTTACAGGTACTTTATTCCGATATACATGACAGTTACGGAGTACATGTCATTGACCACAAACGCGAGATGTCAATTACAATGTTAAGAATTAGGTTAAAAGTAGTACGTTGTTGTAGATGCTGGAAAGTAAGCAATAGATGAACGAGTTAATTTGAAGGGCGACCCGAAGAGGTGTTTAAAGTCTGACGCCAAAGTCTGTCTGTGGCATCGTAGCTGTCAAGTATATGGATGGACCGATTTCGATGTGTTTCTTTACGTGAAAGCGAGTTTCCCTGCGGTCCTCCTCAGCTAAGTATCTTTGATAAAAATCGGTTTACCTGTTTTTACCTGCCTGCCCGCAGCTGCCGCTTTTTGAGATTTTGGTATTGAAATGTCAATATGGAGGTTTCAACTTTTCTTATTTGATTAAGGGTCTGTTTCACCACCCATTCGTTAATTTTATTTGACGGATAAATGTGATGCCGTCTCCGTCTATTCGAACAAAACAAACAGAGACGGCATCACATTTATCCGTCAGATAAATTTAATCAATGGATGGTGAAACAGGGGGTAAGTTAGCTTATTTGGAGTCGAGCAAACTTTATAATATTTGGTATAGTAAATTTAATTTTGTACCCTGAATACCCGAAACCGAAAACTTCGGGAACACAGGCTAACATTTTACATTATGCCTTTATGAGTACCCTTAGGGAGGCCCTAAGTAGTATCGGATTTCGCATGGTCGATGTACAGCGTAACTCAATTGCTTAAAAGACAGTTGGGGTAATGTTTAATGGACCATTAAAATGGGCACAAGTTTTTTGTGATTATCTGGTACAGACCTGTGGTTACCTTGGTGTAATGCTCCGGGTAGTGTATTCATATTGGACATTGGTATAATGTTCATTGAGTTTGAGCCAATTGAGCCCCAGGTCCAGCTTTTGTTTTTTCTTTTTTTTTTCTTGAAGAATTAGGTTAACCCGCGAAAGCCCTGCGCGTCACAGTGGCGCGTATCTAAGTACTCGTGATAAGTCAGTTTTTGCTACTAGTTTCGATCACCCTTTACATAGGGTCACCATCATCATCATCATCATCGGCCTATCTTAGTCCACTGCTGGACATAGGCCTCTCCAGTTGCACGCATCTGCAATACCCCTGGTGTTGACCCACCAGTGAGACCCACTTGCTAGTTTTCCATCCAGTCGAATAAAAAAAAAAAACGCTACTGAGCACGATCCGCTTCCCGTCTCGTCCAGTTCTTGCCAGCTACCCTGCGAAGATCATCGCTCCACCTAGTCTGAGGGCGTCCCACGCCACGCTTGCTGATTCGCGGTCTCCATTCAAGAACTCGTTTGCCCCAGCGGTTATCGGTTCTTCGGCTGATATGGCCGGCCCACTGCCACTTCAAGACAACATACACCATACAACAACGACATAGTCCAAAATTACCCAAAAAAGTCGCTGTTCGCGCGACGGGTTAATAAGAGGCCAGTTGTAGATGTGCGTATAAACAGAACCGGTTAATTAATAAAAGGTGCTTTTTTGTTATATACACGTGACGTTGTCGCTGACACAAGCAAGATGACTTTTTCTCAAAAAGTTGTCCATTTTACGTTGTCCATTTATAAAAAAAATATATATTTCCTGACGCTATTTCAACACAAAAAATAAGTAATATTGTGTTTAAATATATGTATACTTAACCTTGTGGTAAAGGTGATAAAAAGTCAGATAATCTTTTTTGTTGGATCCAATAAAAAGTTTCGATGTAGTTACAAAATTACGATTTTTTTCCTCACAAGATTTCGTGACGTTTTCTTGGCGTCAATAAATTTTGGATGTTTTATGCAGTGTATGTTTTATGATCTCGTCCTTAGTGTTAATAATTTCTTGACAAAACTGATTTCTTGTCAATCTCATGACGGGACACTTTTGTGAGAAATACTCATATGCGTTATGTAGCAGTAAACTATTACGCTAGTGTTAAACACTGCAAGTGGCCAGTTGCCATACTACACCTCCCCCAATAGTCCCTTCATTCTGTTGGTTCTTATCTCAGAATCAAATGGGTAAATTCTAACTAACATACAATATTTTATCTATATCCATATATTAAATCCTCTATCATGTGTTCAAGAACCATTGAGAATGACCTGCACTAACGAGAACTAGGTAGGTATGTCTGCCCCACGAGCTGCGCGCGCGACGACCTGCTGCTGCACGTGGTCGCGGCCCCCCCCCCCCGTGCTGTAATGATGTATGAAATCTCCATCCATTACGATACAGTCGTGTTCATAATAGAATCCAATGTCGTAATGCTGGTCACCTATGGTTTTTTAACGCATAATTGAGGATTTACTATATGGGTGTAGATAAAGGTATTTTTGGGTGACTAATGTTTAGGTTAGTTTCATAATAATAGGACTTGAGAAATACTCATTGTGTGTTTTATATTTTCCTCAGGTGGCTCCGATAGCAACAAGGGGAAGAGCAAAAAGTGGCGAAAGATCCTCCAGTTCCCGCACATATCACAATGCTTAGATATAAAAACAAAAATAGGTGAGTAAATTTTGCACTTATTGTCTTAATAACACCCGCATATAGCGGGGGTGGCCTGTAATACGAATACCAGCAAAAAATTTAAACATAGATCGTCCTCGTCCAACTGAACAACATTAGTTCAGCGTCTTTTCAAAACGATTTTTTTTTGCACATTCTAATAATGGCCGCGAGTTTGCGTCACATCCAAATCGTCAGATTATTATATAATAGCTTTTTTTTAGGTTCACTTAACATCCCCTTTGAAAGTCTGACGCGCTCGATAATTTTTTTATTTTTTTTTTCATTCTCAACCCTTACGTACGACCACCCTCATCATGGAAACAATCAGATTAACATACGTACATTTTTAAAAATACGTAGGATATGGATATCATCAATATTTGACGCGCTCGAGTTGCAACAGTTTATTTTTTACATTTTTGAAAATCTATAGCCGCTCCCCCCACCGATGAAAAGGTATATATTATATGACATTTTTTTTATCATCTAAGCTTCGCAATTCGCAACCCAATAGGTCTATGACGCTCGAGTAAATCCCGATTTAGCGTCGTGGGCTCCCCTACTACTAGTGTAAATAGCTGTGAATCATTATGACTGTCGTGGTCATGTTGCCTGCTCCCGTCACAAGTGCTCTTGTAGTTTAATGAATGCCGGCAAAGTACTGAAGCAGGGCTCCCGTAGTCCCGTACAGTGGCCGGAGGATGTCCCTACTTATTTCCCACTCGGGGTGTGCAGGCGCAATAGGGCTGGCAACTTGCCCAAAAATAGGAAAAAAAAACCGACATTAAGGAATGTTGTAAGGGTTGTTTTTTTTTTTAATTTAATGGGACTACACGTGAAGTTTATTATCTATTGCCTTATGTCTTACTTTTAAGTTTCCTAAAATTATAATAATTAATTTGATTTCATTTGTTTTAGACTTGCATCGATAATACTTAACAGAGTTGGAAACCACTAGACTGGTTTTTCTTATTTTTAACGCAGTCGAGTTTTTGATTTATATATTTTTTTTCTTGTAGATCCAAACTGGATTTTACGGTTACATTTAAATTGAATGTCTCTGAGCGAAATTAAATTTATTTACTGCCTCTATATCGCAAACAGAACCTATAAAACGCTAAGATTTATTCTAGGCCAAACAAGATTAGATTACTTAATACATTTTAGCGAAAAGTTTTCTCCTATGTAGAAAAGCAAGCTTTCAAAATAAGGCCGAGTATCCACTAGGAATGTGTGCGGTAGCTAAGCGGTAGTGTAGTGTATGTACAACAACAGAGGCCGCGGCGTATTATAGAACGCGAGAACGGGACGCAGACGCTTGTGATAGCGTCCACCATCTCTTTCTAACCTCATAATTATACCGTGTGACAGAAGGAAGTGGCGAAAACGATTGAGATTCCGAGTACATTAGACAATAAGGCCTCGCATCTTTGGTCCATCTGTGGGGGCTTATTTAATATTTACATTTATTTATAATGTTAGTTTATTTCTAATATTTATTTATAGTATTAGTGGCCTTAAAAGTCAAAGAAACTAAGCGTTAGAAAATAAAGCCTCAAGATACTACGTGAAAGATGCGACAGTCGCGCGCGACTGAGAGAGAGCCGCTACTGACTGACTACCGGCTGTTTCACCGCCGACGGTTTTAGCGGCAGTCACAGAGTATATTTTCGAGTTGCAACTGCCAAAGAGAATAGAATCAATAAGTGTCAAGGATAGCCATCGAAAAGTTCTCTATTATATGATATTAGTGTCCGAGATTTCGGCAAAAATCTGCCGAAATTAGAACCGAAACCATGTTCTGGGGTGTGCTGCGTTTTAGGAGTAATAGGCGTCGTAAAATGGCATTGCTGGCGCATAACCTGACATTTCGTGGCTGCGTTGTTATTTCACATCAATTAAACGGAATGAGTGCTCAGTTTTTTTAGACCTATCAAATTATCATTCTTTGAAAGAGACGCAAAAAACGAACGCAGTTTTAAAAAAAATATGTGCTGGAATATTCCTCGAATAAAGTTTCAAACCGAAACTGAAAACGATCGAAATTTGGTTTCGATTGCAAATACTAGTTTTCTGGCTCTATTTAGTGATGAAACAGGAATACTTATAACAGAATTAATAATCCTACAAAATGTCACGCTAGTTTTAAGTACGATTTCCAGCTCATTCGGTAACAAAGCACCGCATAGATAGATACGAAATATTATGTGCTCGAAATATTTTTAATCATTTTGGTGCTCTAGTGGACGCACAACCTTACCGGCGGAGTGAGCGCTAAAAGCTCGAACGTAATTGAATTAAATCGACAGATTTTTTACTTTTCATTTTCCTTATCGTCAACCCTAAAATGCTTTATCGCGCGTCCCCGCCGTTAACTGTGTTTAACAGTCACCCAGCGCGTAAACATTCGGGTTTACTGCACCGGCCCGGTGGTTACGCGGCGGGTTAAAATTATGTGCGTTTCAGGAATGACGTTAATCATAAGCACATTATAGTCTGCTCGCTGAGAGTTGATAAAAAGCAAGGGTTTTTTATTATGGTATATTTGTTACTGATAATAATAAAAAATTGAAGGGAAAAACGATATTTATTAGATAACTGATTAAAAAAAAAACAATACGCGAACAGAAAAATGACACACGTAAAATGGAACGGCAATTTATTATTTACTAGCTTTTGCCCGCGGCTTCGCCCGCGTTGAATTCGGTTATCCCGCGTTGTTCCCTATGGAACTGTGCATTTTTCCGGGATAAAAAGTAGCCTATGTCACTCTTGGGGCCATAAACTATCTCTTTGCCAAAAATCACGTCGATCCGCCGCTCCGTTTCGACGTGAATGACGGACAAACATACAAACACACACACTTTCGCATTTATAATATAAGTATGGATAGTATGGATTTATTTCAAATAAACTTACACAGCATAACAGTTAAACACTAAGGCACTGCGCAAGACAAACACAGAAGATTAATAGGTTTTGTGCCTTGGCCTGTTTGATTTAAAAAAAAGGTCGTATTGACAGCTACGTACGCACGTGTGTGGCGACAACTGACAGCTGTCAATCCGACCTCTTTTTTTTTAAATCAAGCAGACCAAGGCACCAAAGCCTATTAATTTCACGAAACGTGGTTTTCCAAAATAAAGATTAAATTTATTATTAAAAAAAAACGGCAAGTGGAAAAAAAACTATCTACAAGAGTGAGCTACCTTATAAGTCTAATATCGATAAAAAATATAATATGGACCACCCTCGAAAACTTAAGGTATACATATATTAAATATTTTATACGCGAAACCATAGTACGAGTATAAGAATTTGTTTTCAAATTAAAGCTAAGTAGTAGGTAAGCGTTGGCGGTTATAAAATAATAGTCAATATTCTGTTTGTCGTTTGACGTCATTGAAAAAAACATGTGTCAAACATTCGTTAATTAAATTAACAGCATAAATATATATTGACACGTTTTATTAAGCATATAGAAGACGTAAACGCAATATCAGTAAAACATCCAGTTGCTAGATAAAATAAAAAAGTCTAGTCAGACAGTCAGACATAGCTGACTCGAGAAATAAACAAGTGTCATTTTGATTTACGTTCGTTTATTGGACGATGCATTAGATTCAGTTATATGTAGCATATCATATATGATAGTATTGCTTATATCTTGCTGATAACTTTAAATTGACGATTATCCTGACATTAATCTTGGAGATAGCGAAGCGGTTGCTTAGATTGTCTGTGTGGGGTTGATATGTAAATGTCGGCAGCTCAATTAAAACAGATAGGTACTTCAAAAACTAAATAACTCGAGTGCTTTACGGTGAAGGAAAACATCGTAAGGAAACCTGCACAGACCTGCAAAGCGATTCAATGGTGTGTGTGAAGTTCCCAATCTGCACTGGGCCCGCGTGGGAACTATGGCCCAAACCCTCCTGTTCTGGGGAGGAGCTGTGCTCAGCAGTGGGACGTATATAGGCTGGGATGATGATGATGATAACGATGTTGAGTGCTTTAAAAATCTGTGCATTAACTTAAAAACAACACAAGTCCAAATAGTATAAAAAACTGTTAAGTATATCGAAAATACAAACTGAGACATGGATGCACAGAAAAACCAAAAAAGGTGCTGCGTGCTATAACCCCTACACCACCGCTGGACAGGAGTCTGGACACAAATTTCTCCTATGCACACATATCTCAGGTTGCTTTTTTTTCTACTACGCTACTTAAGCAGCAGCACTAGCGACATCTATGTTCAACTCTTATCGAGAGACGTCAACACTCTTTCGGAACTAACCGCTGACCCAGCCAAGAGATCATCGATCCATCCATCCATCCATGCATCCATGTCTCAGTTTGTATTTTCGATATGGTTTTCATTTCACGGGATGACCGTAAAATTTGGAGTTGAAATAAAAAATACAAAAAGACTCCAAAAACCTATCATACTGTTAAGGGGCTACCCGAGTTTTCATCGATTTATGACAAGTTTTGAATCGTATCTCCTACTTTTGCACTACAGATAGAATTATAAGTCAAACGGCTATCGGTTCTCCAATCTTTTATCTCCATTTTTGTCTACCGGATTTTGAAAAAAAAACGAATACTTAATTTTGTATGTTTTTTTTTTAAACATTGTCTGAAAAAACACTTATTTCGTATCTCTATTGACGTGAAAGATCTAACATATACGAAATCTACATATTTGGGTTCATCTTTGACGTCTCGAAAAACTGGTCGAGGGTTTTCATTTGAAACTAATTAACACAAAAGTTATGGCCAGAAAACCAGTTTTTTGGTCTAAAATTGTTCAACTTTGATGCCGAATATCTCGAAGACAATGAACTTTGAAGTAAATATGGAATACTATATTGCTTAAAGCCGTTGTTGTTAATATAATAAGCTACAAAAAACATTAGACAACTAAGGAATTCAGATCGAAGGTCATTGGGGCATGGGATCCCCTAAAGTATCCTAAACTTCAACAGTTGCGTCCCATTCAATATCGTGACCAGACCAAAATTCCCGGTAATGGTTCCTGACTTTTACACACGGACGCTATTATGAAATATTAAGGTGCGACCAAACCGCTGCTTAAAAAACGGCGACGGTACGGAATCGCAGTGACGCATCGTATGCGCACCGGTTTTTTTGCATGCTTTCCACACCGCTGCTTAAAATACGAAAACGGTTCGGAATCGCAGTGACTTGCCGCAAACGTCACGACTTTTGTTCGGTAAAGACCTGACGTTTACGGCACGTCACTGCGATTCCGTATTTTAAGCAGCGGTTTGGAGAGCATGCGATAAAAACGGTGCGTCACTGCGATTCCGTGTCGTCACCGTTTTTTAAGCAGCGGTTTGGTCGCACCTTTACTCGTATATACCCTATGTTACTCCGACAGTTTGACTCAAGGTTTTGATGAATCTTAGATCGCATATGTTAAAACCGTCCAGCCGTTTAGGGTACAGAAAGGACGAATGAAATAGGCATACATACGGTCGAAAAACATACTCTTCCTTCAGACAGTCGGGTAAAAAGTTCCCTCTTCTTGCTATTAATGCATTAGTATTTTATATTTTTAAAATGAGCATTCATGTAGTTATTAAGCTGAGAGTGCACGTTTATGGTAGGTACAATCAGCAGCAGAACTGGAAGCACCACGACCGCTCATCCATTTTTGCTGCTAACTGTACTAATCCTCTTATCTTACCCTTCTAAATCAAAGTCAAAGTCAAAAAGTCAAAATCAAGCACTTATGAATGTCAAAAAAAAAAAACTACCACCGGTTCGGAAAACCTCTGTTGAGAAGAATCCGGCAAGAAACTATAATGTTTGTTTGTTGTTGATGTCGTCCTGCCGCCATATTCGATTTTACAAACTTGTATAAGTAGCCGTGCCAAAACTTCTACCAGAAGCTCAAACTCGGCATTTAACTTAGTCTTATATACATACATACTAGCGGTGTGGGGACCTCGTGCGATATCCCTCCAAATCAATACTTCCTTACTTGCTAATTCTATCGCCGTAGTCATCATCATCATCAGCTGAAAGACGTCCACTGCTGAACAAAGGCCTCCCCCTTAGTAGAACCACAATGAAGGACAACTCCCCACTTGCATCGACCGGTAGTCTAGTCCGCAACTCTCACGATCACGATGTCGTCATTCCATCTATTTAGTGGGAGGCCTGGCAACGCTTCGTCTTAGTAGTATACTTGGAGAAATTAGGGCAACATTTATTTCATTTAAGCGCTATTTGTTGGAAATCCAACTGTAATATGCCGTTGTGGGTGTCTATGATAAGCGGTAACTAAATACAACTCATGTCCATTTGCTACTTCAGCTTTCTTGGCTTACAGAAATTTAATCAAAATAACAAAGCTGGTGACTCGCGTCTAGGTCTTAAATATATACTACACCTGTTAAAATAAGTTAGGACTCAGGTTAAAGTTTTTTTTTAACCATAGGTAGGTAATTTCGTTTTCATCCAAATTTAAAGTTAATTTGATCTCTAGAAGTGAGTGAATTCCAACTTGCAAGATTCAAATCTTGCAAGAAACAAACATAGAAACAGTGAAAGTTAATTAAAAAACATGTAAACCACAGTTAGCGGCTGGTGAAACTGGACCGTAAGTACTTTATAAATAGACCAAAGACATCGGAACCCTCGTTTTGAACTAAACAAACCACGTTTATAAATACATTCTGGATTTATGTTGTTTTGTACATATTATGATGGTTATAAAATTTAAGTACGTTGAATGCGAGACAAAAATTTGGGGAGCGCTTTTATGGGATGCAACTTTTACGATCTGAAATTACTGAAACCTGAAGGGCTGCCGGGAAGCCGTCTTAAGTCACATAACAAAAAATAGAAACGTATTTCGTTACTGAATCATGCAGCATTTTCGCCTCCCCTGCTGCGCTTAATAGAGTCATGTGGGATAAATGTACGCAATCACATACATTGCGGACTGATATGTATGGGATTGCGTACACTTACCCAATGCGTACCGACGTTTACCCCACATACTCTACTAGTGTTCAGCGTCGGCTCTAGCTAAGGGTAGAGCGAGATTGTCTACACCGCTTCCGCGCCTCAAAAAGCGCCAACATAATTTTATTTTGCACTGGAAACTGGAAAATAGCGCCCCTTGCCATCTGGCGTCTTGACTCTTGAGTGACCGGTCCTCTTGCTCTACTCCAGGAACGGAACTGCTAGGATTGTATCGGAGTTCCTCCGCAGAAGAATCAGGAGATAGTAGGAGTGGAAAAAGGACAATTCATGATTTATTCAATCGCAGAAAGTTAAAAAGCATTGTTTTGCATCTCAACGTAGATAAACTGTCTGATTGAATGAAACTGAAGTATGATTTGTTGCGGAAGAGGCGCACATACAGTGACCTGCATTAATAAATAAACATTAACATGCCATAGCGGAGCGGAGCTAGGCTAAATGTAATAATAATAATAATCCAAACAGATGTTTATACATTAAATTTCTAGATTAGAGTGGACTAACCCATAATTTGTATGGATTAAATTGTCGGTCTCTTTGGACACATTGCTCGGTTGACTGCGAGCCTATTTGGATGAAATTGAAATCAGGGGGTCTATTGCGTAACGTTTCTGACACTCGTTACCAACATTAATATCTGCGACAGCGGAGCGTGCAAAATATCTAACACGTCAGGGCCTAGAAATAGAGTGGTATCGGATATTTATGCATTATGCACGCTTTATTGTGTCGGATATTGGTGCTGGTAACTGTAGTGGCGGAGCCGAAGTTCCGTTATAACCCTACTCAATACGCACGTTCTGATTCTGAGGGTTCCATACTTAAAGAATGACAAGCGGCACCCTATTAATGTCGCTACACTGTCCAGATATCCGTCGCCACGTACAAAAGTTCGACAATCAATGATATGCAAAGAATAACTTTGTTTTTCTGTGAAAACCTAAGAAATACAAAATTATTTTTACTGGCTTTTAAAGTATAGAATACCTCGTTTGTGAATTCTTCCTACACTTTTACTGATCCAGGACTAAACTGTTTCTGTGCCTAACTAACAATCCCCATCATCTCGCCATCGCATCCCACCACCATCTTGCTCGCTAATCCTGCCGTGAAGCAGCAGTGCTTGCACTGTTGTGTTTCGGCGTGGAGAGTAAGACAGCCGGCGAAATTACTGGCACTTGAGGTATCCCATCTTAGGCCTCTAGGTTGGCAACGCATCTGCAATACCCCTGGTGTTGCAGATGTTTATGGGCGGTGGTGATCTCTTATCATCAGGAGACCCACTTGCTCGTTTGCCGTCCAGTCAAATACAAAAAAACAAGCAATTGGGAACACCTAGTAGAGATACCAAACGTAAAGCAGCTAATAAGGTTTCCTCATCGAACGAAACGTATTTGCAGAGCCGCGCGATATTAGGAATTTAATTAACGGGATGATAAGAGGAATTAGGGCTTAATTTGGTTTTATTGTCTCCTGTGAAAGGAAAGCTGATTTTAAATTGGCACATGAATGAGGATGGCTTTTGGATCCAGACGGACTCGGTAATTGAAGCTATAATTAATTGACTGGTTTAATTGTCTGATGGAAGCGTGGTGCTCATGCTCATATCATGACGTTTGGCGCCTAGACTAGATGTTTTGTTTAAGTTACATGAAGTGGTTTTAGGTCAAATAATTGATTGAAACGATTGATTGCAGATTAAAACGTTCGAGGAGACTTCAGAATTAATTAGTTCGTTTATTACATTATACTAAGATACAACGTATAATCAAAATTTAGAGACTGCTCTGTTTCTCGGAAAATATGTATTTTGTCTGCCAGAGGTTGTTCTTGGTATGGAACAATATTTGCCTTTATCCTTTTGATTATGTTATGATTGGCTCTTCTGCGTATTCCTCTACTAAATTAGGTCCCAAGAAAATATAAGTAGACTAACTTACATCATTTTCCTCGGTTTCATACCTTTTCGGAATTGTTTTCAGGATAGATAAATACATCACACTCCTCATCACCCGCTGCACTTAGTGTTACATCATCCGTCTTGTTTTTTGGCACAAAACTGATAAGAAAGTTCTAAACATTTTAGAGCTGATCCATTATAATACTAGTAGATTCAGTCGTTACTTCTATCCAGTCCACTTTAGCCCGCAATTGTACTTTTCTTTGTAACCTATTTGTATTTCCTTTTTCCAATAAAGAGTTTAACTACCACTACTATTTACTACTACTATTGCTACTACTTTGCATAGGAGGAGATGAACTTGATTTGCTCCTCCACGAAGTAGTACGGTCAAGTTATTAAAGAAATAACCGTGTTTACGTTGATTATTTGTAGTGATGCAGTTAAATTTACTGCCCTCAACCGCTTGGAAAATAAAACCTTGTTTTTCGTACGTAACCAGCACCGGAAGGGGAAAATATTTCTACCTCAATGAGATTTTGATAATAATTGGTCACTTTTATTGTCAATTTAGGGTCTGAAAAATAAGGTACGACGACGAACGAAGTGAAGAGAAGTATAACACGACGACTAAGTTTGCACCCCGCACTTAACAAGAACTGTACATTTTTTTTTAATTTAACACGTAGGAGACGAAATTTCGTAAGACGCGTATGGCCGACAAAGAATGAAAGCTGCTAATGCTAGAACTTTCGTCTCCTATTTGTTGAGTTTGAATTTTTTTAACTGTCCTTAAGTGCGAGGTGCAAACTTAGCTTGGTCGTGTTATATATGGCACAATTGCTACCACAACACGCGAGACGAGCGAGCGAAGCGAGTGCGTCAGGACCTAATTAATTTAGGAAATAATTTGGCTCCCATGCACCAGTGCTGGTTATGTAAATGGTTATATACGCAGTACAAGGGAAAATAAACTATACAACGCAAACGCAACTTAACCCACAACCAAAACCTCATAACCTGTAGCCTCGGAGGCACTTGTCCCACCGCCGACGATGAGCGAGAAGCGAGCAGAGCGAGTAACTAGAACGAGTGGGCGAGCAGTGAAAAGCGAGTATTCGAGCACGACGGGCGATTACTCGCTCCACTTGCTCGAGCCGGGCGGCCGCCAAGCTAATAGCGCTGAGCGAGTATCGCTGAGCTAGTTTTATAGCTCACCGAGTTTTATAGCTCTTTTCGCTGCGACAAAAGATGTAAGAGCGAGTTCTCGCCGGCAGTGTGAACCGCCAGCGATCAACTATTAATATATATGTCTCTTTTACTCACACAGGATCTTATATCTTTTGTTCGTTTCTTGAGCGAGAAAATAGTCGATAGCCAATCGTTTCCTCGCCGGCGGTGAGACAACTGCCTGAGGCATTTTCAGCGGATGTTGACACGACTCCGACGGACGGTTGAAGAATCAATCCCTCTAAGTATCCTTAGCAATCCACGCACCCATTCATCCATTGTCTTTCAAACAGCATGCTCTACGAGAATGAGGATCTTCTAAATAAGAGAATTAAGACTAACTAATCTTGTTTATAAGATGGCGGATCAACAATAGGTAATATGGCGGAAAAAGCTCAAAATTGTATTTTTGCGACTTATGACTGCAGAATCAAATATAAGGTTATGTTGTGTCAACTGTTTTTTTGTGCTAAAATCAGTGGCTTGCTTTTTGATGTGGTTTAAAGTTCATCTTACTAGTGTCACAATGTATATATCACAATGTATATGTCATATAAGTGTGCGTTTGTTACTCTTGGACTTACGGTGGATCTGATGAAATTTGGTGCACATACGGCTGGATCATAAAGTTAAGAAAAAAGATAGAAAAACATTTGTTCATGACAGAACACGGAGAAAAAAAACTTATCACGGTTACGAAATGGTCCCAAATCATAATGCCGCCCTTGCGGACGACACTAATCTTCCTTTGGGACCATCAGGACATTTAACACATAAATAAAACCGGCCAATTGGCTTATAACTAAATGAGCCAATTGCAGGCAGGAACGATACTAACGCCATCTAGCGATATTTCGCCTGTCTTTTAGCCCTCATTTATTGAATTACACCACAAGTAATAAACAACAACAAACACACAAACACTTTGAGTAACAAACACGCGCAAACTTTCGCATTTATTATGTCCTAGTAAGATTTTTGCGCTTATAGTTGATAGGTTTGTATGTTAGCGTCAACATTACGAGCATTTTGTAGCTTCATTGATATTTATTGCCTACATGCCGCCACACTACTGCTATTCATCACCATCACTGGTTCTTGTTGCTTTGACATTTGCTTTCAACTATTTGCCATCTCAATTGTCTCATATAGAATACTGAACTAAAAGGTGTTCTTAATGTGATACTAACTTAACTGACATTTTACTGTAATTTGCTATTATCATATATTATTATATTTTTTTTTTATAAAGTTTGTGAATGTGTGTTTGTCACTCTTTTACGTAGACGATTTTTGTTTTGCGAATACCCGTGGGAAATCTGGAATATGATATAATATTCTGAAATTCCTTTCGCCATATCGAAAGCCACGGGTGTATACTAAGTGTTAAATAAACAAAAGATTGAGTATAAAAACGCCCGCAAGTTATTTCGGGAAAGGTTGAGCTGGCCACAAATGGTGCCGTTCAATGCTGGTACGTTAGGTATTAAAGGGTACCTACCAAAAGACAACTCGACTTTAAAATGACATTCAAGCCTTATCGATTATGAACTCGGAAGCCCGGCAACGCCCTTTAATTTCAGAGTTTTCCCTCTAAATGACTCGCAGACTGATGAGTTCCATCTATCCAGATATTACTTGTACGCTGTAGGCACGACAATTACCGTGGAGCTATATCCTGGGGCTTTCCGCGTTGCCAACCTTGCAGGGTAATAGGAAAATGTTAATATAAAGTAGAAAACCGCAAAATTAATATAATAATAGAAATGTGACGAGCGCTAATAACGCGACTGCTTGTGGCTAAAAAGTAGTAAAAAGACAATCGTGTCCGGCAACCAGATTTTTTTTACATTTTTAAAATAGCTTAAAAGTCATGTTAAGTATTTTATTTTCCTAGCTCGGCCCGTAATGAAGGTACTTACTCGAAAAGTTAATTTAATAAAATTTAATAAACACTACCACAAAAAAACTTTTAAAATTACTAAAACCTATAAAAACACGTGTGGTTATTGGCTTAGTGACAGTGGGCTAGGCGAAAAAGTTGTTAAGGATATGTCCTTCAGGATACATCCATAATTATTAATTACAAAGACGAAAATGGTTATTTCTAAGCACGCTTATTATCTGTCGACAAGTGATCCATGTTTCATACCATTCTGCACAAAATGAATACTTTTTTACTTTGACCCTCAAGTTCCTCTTTATTTTCCGTCCACCCGCCTCTGTATGTCACAAGAATTTAGCACAATTTTTACGCATTTCCACGCTTACTTACAGCTCCTTAAATATTCATTTTTACCCAAATTATTTTTGAATCTTACAGTTTTTGACTAAAATGTTATACACACAAACAGACAGACGTTTTCTCAGTTTTAGCTACATAACCCTGGAAATCAAATCCGCTGTTAAAACGGGGTTGGTAACACTGAGCATTGCTTGTTGAATAAGTAAGTAGAGCTCAGAGCAAATGCTGTCATCAACATACCTAATTTCGCTTGGGAGTGATATTCTGGTAGCAATTGTGTTTTACGAAACGGGGAATACGTAACACTCGTATTGTATAGTATAGAGGCTTTTGTATTCTGTTACCGTTTTCTGCGGAAAAAAAAATGATAACGGGGTCAAAAGGAGTGATACATTCGGTGAAATAGTTAAGATTATGATTAACGCAACAAACTAAGAAACAGTTCTGACACTGTTCGGAGTCTCCTTGTTATCTCGACTGTCTCTTCTATAATAACATTCGTAGATTAAGATGGCAATGTAAATTATAAGAAATAAAATAGAAATAAATAAATAAATAAATGATTATCAATTGATAAGATTGAAGAGATGGAAAAAGGGGACAACTGGACGTTAGTAAGATAAGCTGAAAAGGTTTTCTATTATAGGTTCTTTAAGAAATTTTATGATTGAGACTAATGTAGTAAAGATCTTGTTTCTGACAACAGCATATTGGCCATTCGGCCAGTTCCATCAGGATATTAAAAAATAAATAAATAAGATAAACCTGTGACGTGGTAAGTTTAGGCGGTGGGTGATCTAGATCAGTGGTTCCCAAACTTTTTTTCTCGTAGATCAACTTCAAAGTTTAACTGTTTTCGGTAGACCCCCTGCTGCTACTTTTCTACTATATTCCCAAAATTCATTAGACCTCGATTTTTTTCACGCTCACGTGGATCCCCGTCTGGTCTTCCGTGGACAACCTTGGGAACCTTTGATCTAGACACTTCCTTGCCAACTGGCCGGATATTGCTTAAAATCGGTATCAATGAAAATCAGGACATGGGGAGGCCTTTGTCCCAGCAGAGTAGGACAGTACTCCAGGGTAGTAAAAATAATTATTGGCAACAAAATAGAGTATGAAGCTAGTTTCTAAGTGTCACAGAAGTATTATATAACCCTTCTAATCTCCTCTAAATCTCTCTAATCTATTCTAATTCCTTTTCTCACATGCGGCCTTTTGATATTTTGTATTTAGTATATATGTAGTTTATAGGTATTATATTTGATGTATTTGTTTATTTATATAATTTATATTATGTTTTGTATTTTTTTTTATATTTATTGTCTATTAATTCTACGTTTCTCCTGTCTGTTATCTCTGCCACCTACATTAGTCTGTTCATATTTATTAATTTCTCGGGAATTGGTTTTCTGGAAGAGATCGCTTTTTAGCGATAGGACCGCCTATTGTCTACCTGAAATTTCTATTTTTGTAATGTCTCTGTACTGCTTTTGGTGATCAATAAAGAATATTTGTATTGTATTGTAATCTTTTGTCCTAAACAATTTCTTGGTAAGCAACAAGGATTTAAGAGTTTATCAATTTCCCTCGGCATTTCCGCAGTGTTGCGGGACAAAATATATCCTGCACCTACACAGAAAAAAAAGATCTCTTCAACCAAATAAACCTATTTCGTTCAAGACATATCCTGTTTTCTATATCAGGAAGACACAAATTGCTTGTAATAAGACATAAAATGTTTCGAAGTTTATTACTTCCTCCAACTATTAAATCTCTTTTTGCAAGTCATAAAACACTCTTTTTTAAAAAAAATAATGTTTATTCCAAGAGTGAGACTGTTTTGTTTCATGAAAATTGTTATTCAGAAACAAATTCACAAATTCTTAACACAAAGAAGTATTGTCTCTTAATTGCATTATAGTTATATTACTCATAATAAGAATTTGTCAGTCTCGAAATAATGACTAACAGTACTTGGAATTAAATTGTTGTTTCTTAATGTGAAACAGTGTTACTTATATCAAGTAACTTTAGTTCTTGGTTTCATATTCACCCAATACTTTAAAGATGATATTTCTTAATGTGAGAATTAAAACTCTTGAATTGAAACAATCAGTCTCAAAGTAATGACTTCCAGTACTTGGAATTAAATTGTTGTTTCTTAATGTGAAACAGTGAGTATCAAACTGAACTTTACTTTAACTTGTACCAAGTAACTTTAATTCTTGGTTTGATATTCACCCAATGACTTTAAAGATGATAATTTCTTAATGTGAGAAGTAAAATTTCTTGAACCAAACAATTATCTTTTAAATTTATAAATATTCAATCTCTAATCAAAACATCTTTCTTATTAAACCAAGAAAGAATATTACTTGAAATAAATAGTTTAAACTTTTTATTGAAGTCAGTAAATGTTTTGGTTTAATACTTGAATCTTTATCCAAGTAATGGAATCTTTTGGTTTGATTTCATTGTTATCTTGAGTAGAAGTATTGTATTTTGAAGTAAGATATATTTATGTCTTGCTTCAAGTCCATTGTTTTTGAAGTAAGATATATTATATCTTGCTTCAAGTCCATTGTTTTTTGAAGTAAGATATATTTATGTCTTGCTTCAAGTCCATTCATTTTTGAAGTAAGATATATTTATATCTTGCTTCAAGTCCATTGTTTTTTGAAGTAAGATATATTTATGTCTTGCTTCAAGTCCATTGTTACTTGTTGGGAGAGGTTCGATTTTTTCCTGTAATTCTGGAAATATTTGAATCGAGAAACAGTAAGTCAATACAGACTGCCTTTACACCTGTAAGTTTTAGTAACGTAAGCAGCATCCGTAATGAACTTATGACAAATTTAATTTACTAAAGTAAATGCCTTTGTAAGTAGCTTACCGTAAACTTTCACTACTCACGTAAGTTGAAAAATTACGGTAAGCTACTTACAAAGGCGTTAACACTAGTAAATTTGTCGTAATTTCGTTACGGAAGCTGCTTACTTTACTAAAACTTACAGGTGTATGTGGCCTAACTGCAAAATTAAATGAGGTTGTTGCAATTATTAGTATTACTGATCTTCCACACCAGCAATATTAATAATAGCGCAACTAAACTTTTTATTAATTATATTCTCATTGGCAATAAGCGAAATCTGGATAAGCCTTTCATATAAACATAATTGTACCGAATAAATTCCTGCCTTTGCCTACATATTGTTTAATTAGCTAAATACACGTTTAGTTTTTAGAAAACTATCCAGAATTACACAAAAAAACTGTGACGTTGGACACTGACAAAAATAAACGAAATACGTAATAGAGAAAGTAATAGATGTATTTATTATACGAAAAACAATCACTAACCTATGATCACTAATTAATGATTATGAAAATGACAAAAATTATACATAAATTTTCCTTCCATGTACTTATCATCACTGGTGTCCCCTTGTTTTATATACAGACAGATTTTTCACATAATTTAATTTTATAGAAATTAATTCCCATATTCTCATTTCATAGAATGATCAATTCACATACCATCTTGAATCATATACAAACGTTTCATAGATGTTTCATTTCATAGAAAGCTATTTTCACATTTCAGGATAAATTTATTGATAGTTAAATAGGTTAGGTTAGATTTATATTTCAATCAAAAAGTTAAGAAAATAACCCAGAAAATAGCTTTCTATGAAATGAAACATCTATGAAACGTTTGCATACGATTCAAGATAGTATTTGAATTGATCATTCTATGAAATGAGAATATGGGAATTAATTTCTATAAAATGAAATTATGTGAAAAATCTGTCTACAAAACAACGTGCAACCATCATCACTAGGTACATTCAGTAGCAGAAGTGAATAAAAGTATGTGGAGCTCAAAATAATCCTCACGCTCTCTTTTCCTTGGCAGTATATAATAGTCGTGTGTAGATAGACCATTTTGAGCTCCACAACGGCTCATCGACTTCTATTACTGACTTGACAAAAATATTTCTTTAGTGGTTTAATTTACATCAACATGATTATGATTTACTTAAGTATTAATAATTATTAATAAGTCACTGGTGATTAAGAATTAAAATACAAACTAACTTTAGCCTCGGACCAAAAAAAGAAAATGAGGAGTCTTGTAATTGCAAGTAACTTAAATAACTCCCTCTAGGGATCACTATTTTGAACAATAACAGGTGCGATATTACTCTATGAAGAACAGTATCACGCCTGTCTTTGTTCAGAACAGTGACCCTAGAAGGAGTTATATAGGTTGGTTGTAAATAACCAGATAGTTCTAATCACAAGACTCACCTTATAGACATACTAGGTAATTCTGCGAACAATAAAATGTAAATGTAGTAGTGATCGCCCCTTTAGTTTTATACAACATTACACCCTATACCCTACACAATAGATTTGCGGTGACACAACAGGCAATTCTTTACAGCATTGTGAATGCCATCGTTGAAATAAAATTTTATTTGTAAAAAAAATGAATTTTTAATTTTTTATTCACTATTGATAAAGTAATAGATGTATTTATTATAGTCGTATACTACTCAAAAGAAAATAAGAGCCACCAGTAATTTGGTCGTTACGTGAAATTTATATTAAACAGTAATAAACTTATTTAAAAATAAATTGTGTAGTTAATTAAGCTAGCAAACATTTAATTAATTTGTCAATTGTTTCACTTATTTGGATTAATATGAAATCAGTCATACAATAAACCAGAAATATGCAGGTGGCTTATATTATTTTGAGCAGTATACGAAAAACAATCATATACATTAAAATTACATATTATCACAACCTCGAAAAATTAAAATTCCGAATGATTAAAATTCAAAACCTCATTTGTCCGAATGCATTTTTTTCTGAAACTGTAAATATTTCAGGATTTATTTCAGGACCATCGTGTAGAACCCTTTAGGTTAGGTTAGGGTTGTTATATAAAAATCCTGAAATATTTACAGTTCCAGAATAAAATGCATCCGGAAAAATACAATTTTGGATTTTAATCATTCGGAATTAAATTTTTTCGAGGTTGTGATAGGTAACCATATTATAGCCTACGCAATAGATTTGTGATGACACAACAGGCAATTCTTATACACTATGGTGTGTCACCGTTTAAATAAAATGTTACTTCTTGAAATATACAAAATTGCATTTTTCATTTATTGTTCACTATTCTTCCTTTATTTATTTGAATTATATTTAATTTTATAACTAATAAAAAATAATCATCTACATTAGAAGCAGTCAGGAAAAGATTATTTATAAAATGAAATATACAACGTTCCACTAGCTGAACGAAGCTGCATAGGCAGCTGGTCGCAAAAAGCTGTGAGGGGTATCAAGTCACAATTAGAATCTGCACTATTTTCGACAAGATATGCTTTAAAATGTTCACCATACCCACAAATTCGTAACCTATTGCATGACAACGACATCGACTTGAAATCAGTGTTACTTACTAATATATTGCGTATAATTCTAAAATCTGGTTCATCATTCACACATTCATAAAGCAGAACACTTCTAGTGTCGTAGATTATGCCGTTAATTTCATATGTTGAAACTGAAAAATAATCATTTTCCAACCCCATGGGAATGTTTAGGTGACTTTGTTTACTGAACTTAATATTGTCTTCAAAACCTTTATTAGATAGATATCTCGAACAATTTTTCAGTTCACAACGTAATCCAATAGAATAACATAAATTTTTGCGACTTGTTATTGACTGTGACACACGTTTTAGATCTTTATGTTTTGCTTCAAATTTAAATGCCGAGTAAAATATAGGTGGACCACATTTTTTGATTATGGACGGATAGTGCAACAAGAAGTGATATTTTGGCTTCAAGTGAGTCTGAAATAATCCATATACATTTCATGGTGTTCTTTGATAAGTTCTTCTAAGTTTTCTATATGTTGAGTGGAATTATTTGACTTGTTAATGTTTCAGTTAACTCTAGTAAAATAAATGATAATCCCATATTTCATCGTTTTCAAGGACTAAGTCACCAATTATGTAACGAAAATTTCTCACCAAGCATAACATTTCGGAAGCGGAATAATAATTGAACCGTTATTTAAATGTTGTTTAGTGATTGCTGGGGATGATTATTTTCCATTTTGCTGTAGTTAAAATATCGAATTCTGGCGTTTAGTTGTTCTAGAGTAAAATATTTTTTCCTTATTAATGATTGAATTATACATGCCATGCTGTATCTGTGAACTCCCTCGCAAAGGTCATGCATTACATCGACACTAGTGTTGTCACATATGTGAAAACGTCGTAAAGTATGCCATATACAGTTTTCTTTCAGACCGACATTGTTTTCTAAATAATAATTGTAATTCTGTTGTTTACGCATTTTTTCTTGTTTTTCAATAACTGCAGTTTGACATTCCCTTTTTTCCATTGTACAAACTCTGCAATACACATTTGCCGAGAAACTTTCTACGCAGCCCAAAATTGAATTAAGTCCCAGATTGTTCACCACATAAAACGATCAACGTAAATTTAATATTTAGTTCTCTGTTATCATGACTAATATGAGGCAGTTGTTTCAAGAAACTTAAGCTCAGAGAGTAATGTTGTAAAAACTTTTTGATTGCCAAACTTGGATCGTTGATTTGAGTAGAAAAGTAATGTCAAGAATACATTTTCCAGCCTACTTGCATATTGTGGAGGAACAGTTCCTATACATGAATATACTGCACCAATTTTTATGTTTACCCGCGTGACTACCTAAAGGGCAACACACACAGAGAGCGGGCGCGGTCGTGCGCGGGCCGCGACGGGCGTATTTGCATGCGGTATATGGAAGCCTTCACACAGAACGCGGGCGCGGGCGCGGGTCGTGCGCGGGCCCGCGCCCGTCGCCCGTCGTCACAAACAGCGCGAGCCGAGCGCAGTGTTACAACTCTCAAAAATATTTATCCTAAAGCTTAAGTTAAAAACCCCTAAAACTCGTTTTTAATGAAAATGTTTACTTTAAAATTGAATATTTCGCAAAAAAAATACTGAATCGAAAAATCGTCTTAGTAACCCCTAATGCTTTTAATTAAAAGACCCTACACTATAGGGTTGGATGAGAAAAAAAACCTTACTAAAGTAAAGGGTTTTTTTCTATGGGAGGTACCCAAAAAAATTTTTTTTTAATTTTTCATTGTACCATTTTGTTGGATAGTTTTCATAATAAGTATATCTATGTAAAATTACAGCTTTGAAGCATTGATAGTCCCTGAGCAAAGCCGCGGACGGACAGACAGACTGACAGACAGACAGACATGGCGAAACTATAAGGGTTCCGTTTTTGCAATTTTGCCTACGGAACCCTAAAAAACCGTATTCATGCGCAGTAGCTAGTTCATTTAGGCGAGAATAAAAATTTATTTATTTTATTTTTTTTATTAATGGTAGGTACTACAGAAAAATCTGTTATTTTTTCCATTGACTAGTATAAGCTTATTCCTGTCTATAAAAAAAAATCAGCCACTTTTAAAAATTTCATCCATCGTCCATCATTACATAAATGGATTTAATTTCGTGAGGAAACCTGCACAAACCTGCGAAGCAATTCAATGGTGCGTGTGAAGTTCCCAATCCGCACTGGGCCCGCGTGGGAATATGCCAAGCCCTCTTGTTCTGAGAGGAGGCCTGTGCCCAGCAGTGGGACGTATATAGGCTGAGATGATGATGATGATGAAGTAAATAAAGTTTGACCTTGGTGCGCAAGCGCGTTTGTCGTTTTCCACATATATCTCGCGGCACTGTATAATTCTGTGTCGAGTTGACAAAAATAAAATGTCGTATCTATTATTGGATCTAGAACTGTTTTAATTTATACTCCAAAAGTCGCCAGATACCTAAACCATTCTGTCGTAAACTTTTTTGCGGTCGATAATATTTAAGCAAAAGTCGTCACTTCTAGAGACTAGTCACTAAACTGGCAACATTGATAGCCGCCGCGGGCCGTCGCGGGTAGAAAACCCGCTCTCTGTGTGAATACAACGAACGCGCGGCTATTGCGGCGGACACGACCCGACCGCGCACAATTTTCTGTGTGCGTTACCTAAAGGGTTACCGCTTTCAAAATCGTCGTAGAACACATACAGAGGAATTACTATACCAGTAACATTTTCGGTTTGCGTTTTCCATAGGGTTCCATTTACTACATTACGTAATACTCCGTCGTCAATATTAATGTTTCTTTGATACTCTAATATGGTATTTAAAACGTTAGGCAGTTCCAAAAACAATTTCAACGTTTTCTTTAAAGGCATGAGATACACAAATTCGTCTTTTAGTTGCATTAAGATAGTACATTTCCTTTTAGGTGCTTTAGACTCACCAATTTTAGTTTTTTCGGGTGGCACAAATTTTTCAACCGCAGTAAAGTAATTTAAGATTTTATGTTCTGTGTCGAATGGGTCAAAACAGTTCTCAATCATATCAAAAACACGATTCATAGTTTTAAAACCGATTTTATCAAATTTATCTTTGCTTTCCAAGACTTTAGTTATTTCCTTAACTGGAAACATAATATTTGCAAGCAATGATTTAACGCTTTCTAGTAACTTTTTTACTTTACTCCGAGGAAAATTAAGCGTACTGTAGAGCTTTATTATAAAATCAATAACATTGGAGTTAAGACCCCTCTGAAATTGATTTAACTCGTCTTCTAAATTATAATCACAATCATCAATTGGCTTTGTATTTGTGGATAAAACCGTATCGTCTGTATTAGGTTCACAATATGCTTGCTCCGTCATATTCAAACTATGAGATTCTATGGATCCACATGCATCTATTTCATTACTATCGAGTTTTCGTTCCGTAAATAATTTGTGAAAAACAGTCATATGATCTTTTAGGGAATACTTTGTGTCGTAAGTTCGGGTGCAATTAGCGACAGGGCATAAAAAATAGTCGGTTATTTTATGCGATATGTCTAAATGTAATATATACTTTTTAAAATTTATAAAACTTTTCTGACACTCAGGACACAACATATTGATAAATAATAAGGTACGATAATAAATTATAAGCAACGTAGGTTCCTGCTTTAATTTTGTTTATTTCAAGAAGTTAGATTTCACGTTAAGGGCATATGTTATTTATGAATGTTTGTACCGCAATATTGCACTAAAAAAAGGTTTTTGGTTACATGTATAAAGTTTTGACTTAGCTCAGGTTTAAAATTTCTATTATGTGTGGCGGAACTGTGTCATATTGAGTATTAATGTCATATACCTTTTTTTGTATTACGAGATATAAGTAATTCGCAGCATCTGGGTATTTCGCATGTAGCACGTGGTAAATTTTAAACAGTACGTCGAAAGCCTTAGCTGCAGACTCAAAGGAGTATTTTACATCGTCAATGACAATGTAAAGTGCCGAAAAGTCGTGCAACTTTCCGAGCACAAGGATATAGGGCTGGACGGACTGTAATACTCGCGATGCAGATTTTTCTTTTTTTTTTTTGATAATTGTGTCGATGTTTCCGGCGTCCTAAAACAAAAAATAAGCTGATTAAGTAAATTTAGTAAGTATTTATTCAATGGTTGTCAAAAATTGGGTTGGGTTCAGAAACGTACTACCTTAGGGTTTAAGCTCCATACGCACAGATAGCGGTAGCAGGGCGGCACGTGGCGGTTTCGGTGTTAATATTCGAACTTGTATGAAAGAGGCAATCGAATATTGTAACCAATACCGCCACCGCGCCGCGCCACCCCGCTACCGCTCTCTGTGCGTGTGGAGCCATATCGATTTTTAAGAAAATATAAATGTCCGCCATCTTGGTGTTGAAATTAGATGTAATTTTTATAATTTTCAGTTTCAGTTTTCACTAATAAAAAATTTTTTTAACTGGCTAATGCCAGTAAGGTTAGGTAGTTTCAGGTTTAACTGGGACAAACAACGAGAACCAAAACTTACGTCTGTGCGAACAATCAGGCTTTCTATCACCTCCGTTGACGAAAACTTTATCTTTCGAGATATCCTCCCCTTAGGCGGAATAAGGTATCCCAGTAATGTAATTTGTACTGGAATTTTTTTATCTAAAACCAAAACGAAAAAAAGTTTATTTTTAAACTCTTGCATGAGTTTCTATATTGGCAAATTGAGAGGAAGCACAAAATGTATATAATATACTATTGATGACTGGCAATTGGGTAACTTAAGTTTTCTGGAGTGTGAGCAGTCTGAGTGGAGTGTGAGTTGTCAAATGCCGCTGTTATACCTTAACACACACACACACTTGTTTGTTTGTTGTTGTTGGGTAACGGCGGCATTTGACAACTGTCAGCTGTCAACTCGACGTTTTTTAGTTTTTTTACAGAAGACAAAGGCGCAAACTCTATTCATCCGATCAAACGTGTGGTATGTCAAAACAGTCATTCAAAAAAATATTTCTAAAAAACGGCAAGTAATAAAAAAAAACTAGCTACAGTTTTGAACTCCATTGTGTGTCTGCTAACAATAAAATATATAATAATGAGCACTCCAGAAAACTTAAGTTACCCAATAGTATCGATATTAAGTATCAAATCTTAATGAACAATACGCTATTGATATTATCGATACTATTGCAAGTCGTCAATAGTATTACACAATTTGTGCTATCAATGCTATATATTTATAGTCCTATCGATATTCGTAACATTGCCGGGCCACCAGCATCTGTAATGGTGCACATATGGACGGACAGACAAGTGAAAAAGCGCGTGTTTCTAACAACAACAACTAAGTGCAAACAACACCATTCTCTGACAACACAATAATCTTGTAGTGAATTTCTGGTGGACTCTTCAACGGTGAATTGCATAGACTTGAAATTTGGTACTTGTGTAGAGTTCCGTTGACAATGCAAGTACAGTCAACAAAAATTATACAAGCTTTTGTTCAGTTGACTGCTCAAGAACCTCAGGCTTTATAGTCAGGTTCTCTAACCACTAGGTTATTCGGTAATCAAACTTGCATTGTCAACGGAGCTCTATATAGGTACCAAACTGCAAGTTGATGCCATTCACCATTGAAGAGGTATCCTGCAGAGACAATCCTGGCCAGACCAAAAATAATTCACTACCAGATTATTGTGTTTATTACATAAGTAAACAAACAAACAAACTTTTATTATATGGGGTAAAGCTAATAAAAAGCTTGTAAAAAGACATAGACTACCTTTTATCCCGGTTCCCGACTGTTAAACAACATCATCATTAATTGCTTGCTTGCACGCATGCAGGTTTGCTTGCTTTCTGGCTTGATTGATTGCTTCTTTGGAATGCTTATGGTACACGTAAGCGAAGCCGTGGATAAAAGCTAGTGCATATATAAAATAAACTTAAATACTTACCATCGTCTTTTAAAGCAAACAATGTCTCCAATAATGAAAGCCCAGTCTCATTTTTAATTTGGTCTTGTTTCAACTTCAGGAGCTTTTCAAAGAAAAAGTGCCAATTTTTAAAGAAATTTAATGATTGTTCTTCATACATTTCCTCAAAATCCAAATTAATCTGAAAAACAATACTCATTTGAATAAATAGTTCATAAACCAAAAATGGTACTCCTAATAATATTAGGACATTTTTTATCCCGGAAAATTGCATAGTTTTATCAGGATATTAGTGATATTAAATTGTGTGCAGATGAAGTCACGGACAGCAACTAGACTTGCTTGCCTGCAGGCACGCTTGCAGGTTCACTTGCTTCTTTGAAATGCTTATGGTTCACGAAAGTAAAAGCTATAGTACTTAACCCTTTCAACGCCAATGAATGACTGATATATCCGCACCACTGATTCAACGACAGGGACCGATAAAATAGATCTACAAAGTCTAACATATTTAAGGTTGACATTCTCGTTACTTCTTAGAGATGCCTGGCGTGTCACTGTCAGTGGCAACTTTTGTAGTTGACGTGGCGTTGCAAAGGTTAATAACTTATCTATTTACTAGTCATCTATATGGTTAGCAGTTAGTATTATGTGCATGACAGGTTGCGCACTTAATCTCAATAAAATTAAATAAGTCCGGCGTGAATAAAAACAAAGTACTCTGTGGCTCTATTATTGACCAAATAACAAGTTTTAATTAAAACCGGACTATCTCCTCATGCGTGTCATGTCTCTACATCGACATTGGCAAAATACTCCTTGCCAAAACAGCAAGGGTGAAAGCCATTAAAAAAAAGCCTACTGATTTATCATACAAATAGTACTGCTACTTCGTCGGAGAAATATTACTCAGATTCGGATAGGAACATTGCAGACTATTATTATTACAGAGTATTACGGCTCTCACACATAGTATACATTTACTGTAAAAATAATGTAAACAATTTCAATGATTTGTATAGTGCATAGCAAAAGAAATATTTAATTACCAGCACATGTCCTTTGGCATCTTTTAATATTGGCCAATTTTCCAAAAAATCGTGTATTGTTGGAAAAATGTGTTCCTGTCCTATCCTGTATTTTCTAGTTTTTTTCCATCTCAAGACGACCTCATCCCATGGCTCATTGTTATTTTTCAACCACAAACAGTCGTCATCGTGAGCAGCATCTGAATAAAAAACGAATTAAAGTCACAATATTAATAAAAAAAAAAATTATAGGCACAAGAGGCATTTCACCTTAGCAGTCTAGATTGGCAACACATCTGCAATCCCTTTGGGGTTGCGGATGTCTATGGGCAGCGGTGATCAGTGATCACTTAGCATCAGGTGATTCACTTAATTGTTTGCTTTCCTTATTGTATAAAAAAAAAGTTAATTATATATATCTTATAGTCAAGGACACCAATATGTATATATACCACAGACTGAAACAAAAATAGGTATGTACAGTCAGGGATTTTAATTATTAGGCCACTTTAGGAATTTTAATTTAGTTGTTTGCTATACTATTGAGCTGGCTAAAATGTAAATGCTTGTGAATGCCATAATACTGCAAATTTAAAAAACTTCACAGTGGCCTAACAATTAAAATCCGTGACTGTACACAGATATTATTGTACAATAAAGTGATATACATACAAATATCAGTGACACAGGACATGTAACAAACACTCGGGATAAAATTAACTATGACACAAAAAAAAAAAAAAACGAAAATCGGTTCATCCGTTTGGGAGATAGATACCACAGACAGATACACAGAGACACGTTAAACTTATAACACCCCTCTTTTTGCGCCGGGAGTTAAAAATAGTGCAAAATTTCAACGAAATTGGTCCAATGAATTAGCCGTGGAAACATAAATACAGTATAATTACAAACCTATCATCAAGGAAAGATTTTTCGGCTCATTCTCCAGCTCATTTTCTGGTATTCTCTGTGTTGATTTTGGCCTCCGGTGTTTCTCTCCAGATATATACAGCAGGTTCCGAACTTTATCAACTAATTTGCCTTTAGCCGGAATATATTTTCCACTGATAGACTTTGCAGTTGGAACCGCTCTCATGAAATAAGTCCCAATGTTTTCGCTTGGAAAGAGAGATACAATCCTTGCTGCAATCAAGTTGTAATCCTCTGCTCTTAGTTTACTGAAAATGAAAGTAATATTTTAATTACTTTGTATTTCGAAAACAAAGTTATGTACTAACATGCAACTACAATCTAAATACAACTACTATACAAACATTGTACAAAACTACTATAATTAAGGACTTGAGCCTGGGTCTGATAAGAAAAACCGGTCAAGTGCGAGTCGGACTCGCGCATCAAGGGTTCCGAAGAAATTTGTCTTGTCTGTCTGTCCGTCTGCCACAGCCAATTTCAATACGAACAATCAAACAAACAATCACTCAAACAAATCTTTCCTCTTTATTATTTTAGTATGAAAAACTTATGAGCCTATGACATTTCAACATATTTCTTTAAGTCTGTTTTTACCAAAAATTGGCAAAAAACAGACGTTAAACGCTAATTTACCTCCCAAAACGGCCTCTCATGTTTAAAACTCATTAATTTATGTTACAAGTTTTGTCTTTGGGTCCCCGACTTACATATGTGTACCAATTTTCAACTTGATTGGTTTATTCGTTTCGGAGAAAATTGGCTGTGACAGACGGACAGACAGACAAGACAAATTTGTTCGGAACCCTTGATGCGCGAGTGATGTGAAGTGATCCTTTAAGGGTTCCGTTTTTCCTTTTGAGGTACGGAACCCTAAAAACAAATGTTGTCAAGTATTGCAATAGCAGTCTGTTGTCAAAACTGTATCATTATGAATGACTGAAACCTGAACTAAACTTTACTTAGGTATACAAAGATCTAAATTCTAACTAGGAGGATACCTCAAGGCAAGCATAATATGAATAATAAGAATATGGGCTGGTCATATCTAGGATAACAGTGGAAAGATAAGAGTCATAGGACACTGAGTGCAGACAGTGCGGACTTACAGAGGCAAGCAGGTTTACTGGATAAAGGTGGCATGAGACAGGAACACGGTAGGAACTGGAGAAGGATATTTTGTAGGATTCAGCATAAAACTTCGCTAATATAATAAAAGTGAAGTTTTTTTTGTTCTACAATATCTACTACTTTATAACTGAATTTGTTATTACTTGTTCACTATATATGTATATATATGTTTTATAATAATGTCTACAAGTATATTGCGTTTCTTAGCATTGAGACATTGATATCTTTTATAATAATTAAGAATGCTGCTTCCATGGGCAGATGTTTGCAACAGTGTGTTGATGTCAAAATCCGGAAGAGGGGGTCTATTTATGTCCTCTAAAATATTTGTGATGTCATCCAGAATTGGAAGACTTGAGAAACTGTCTCCTGAGACTTCTTTGTTAGTTCTAGCAGACGAATGTGATTCATGATTGGTGTAAACTGTGTTTTCAGATAATGCTTCAGTAGTAGCAACGGACTCCAACAAATCTTGAATATTGTTTCTTAATATAATTCTTTGTCCTATGTGAGGACATAGTTCCTTGAGATAAGTATCTGTCAAATCCTTGAAGTTCTCTATAGATATGTCATTATCTAAAAAAATATAATAAATATCATTAGTTTAGACTACGGCAAAGACCAAACCGAGAGACTGGCTGTGCATTTTAGCAGTTTGCCGCTATAGATACAACCTAGGCTGTATGTGTTATGACGTCAACACTTCTTACACATCTAATTCTTTTTTACTCACCTCATCATTTAGCCACGAATACGAGTACATAAGCCCTGTTTACCTATATAATATTCACCTGAGGCCTGAGACCCGAGACCCTAGCACAGTTGGTTTATCTATCCATTTTATATATTTCCTTGGAGTCATTGGTAGATAAAATGGGTCGATAAACCTTACCGTGCTAGGGCTGGAGAACCGACTATTCTCGTCGATAATCAGATAATCTTGGCATTAAATCAAGATAAGCATTACGTTGCGGATATAATATTCGATTCTTAAGACTGTTTACTATATAACAAACCTGCTAACTAAAGCTTGAATCTACGAATGCAAGTAACTAATTAATAACAAGATTACATTAAATTGGAATTTGGATTAGATTTGGGTATTTACCAAGGAAATTCTTGATGATTTCTTCAGAAATGCTCCATTTCCTTAGAAGAAGGACTGTTTCGTCCATTTTTACCGGAGATCATAGGTCGCGTGGCAAAGTATAAGCGAAACTTCTATTGTGGAAGTCAGCCTAGGACAAACACAAAAATATAAGAACACAAAAGAATGGTCAAGCGAGACCTAATTACTTATGTACCAAGTGAATAGACAAACTTCTGACAATAAATCGACTGACGTCATCCACTTATCCGTAATGAAATGATAATCTTTACTTACCTTTTAATTTTTATGCACAAACAGCCAGCAGCACAGCAAACGAACGCCCACAATTCAAATACACAACACAACACAAACAAAATGGACGGGCGGGGGTTCTCTCTGGCTCCAGCAAAGTGTTGCCAGAGGTACTTTTGGAAATTCCCCGCATCAAGTTGAAAAAATCTCCTTTTTGTAGTAAAATTCCCCCCTGAGTTTATTTCTATGTTTAGGAAAAATATAAAACAAAAAATATTATTAAAAAAAATCAACTTATTTTTTGTACAGGTTCGCCTTAGGCATCGTTTTTGTTTGCTCAAATTTCACACAATCTTGTATGATATCTTTTGTTTGCATGATTGCAACTGTTGTGTCAGATTATACAGGCTGGCCCAAACATCCTTTTTCTTCTTCTATTTAAGAGTTGCACTCTTGTCGGTGGAGTAATTGCCACTTATCCCTGTCTTCCGCCAGCCTTTTGACCTCCTGGTATGATCCTGGTTGACGTTCTCACGTATTTGTTGGAAATAATTTATTCTGGGTCTTCCTCTTCCCCTCTTCCCCTTCCCTTCCAAAATATTCGTAAAAAAACTATCGTGCCTCATTAGGTGTCCTATCATCCTTCCTCTTCTTATCCCAATAGTCTTTATTTCTTTCTTAGAGATTGGTTGGAGAGAAGAGATGTCTGCTGAAGACTATTGGGCCCAAACATAGACGTTAAAATTTTTTTTTACGTTGCTTACGTCGGACCATTCTCAGTGTAGGCTTCCGTAACCGTTACTACAATACGAATGAAAAAAAAAACCTGTTACTGAAAATTTTAACCACAACGATCAAATCGACGGAAAAAGCAAGTTAAATCATAATATACTTAAGCTCAGGATTGTATTATTAACTTCCTGCATAATCTTTTTTATACTTCAACTACTAATTATACGGTTAAAAATTAGATTTTGCTTAATAAAAATTGAAAATTGGGCATCGGATGTGACAGTTCCGACAGTTTTAATTGCTTTTTCGTAAGTTTTTTTGTCATAACTATGTGGCACAACCGACATTTTAAACAGGACATTTTTAACTGTTTTTGTTGGAAGTACCACATTCGACTGTTTTGACTGGTAATTCTTTGCCATTTTTTTGTTTTAAGTGGTAAATCTGTCAATTTTAATTGGACGGGTGTTATTTAATTATTGTAGGATGTGGATTTTCCGAAAATGTTAGTCGGTTCAACCAATTTTGTTAATGTCTTAAGTTGCTTTTGCATACAATATTTTACTATAAATTATGTCATACAAATTTTAAACTATTTATACTATTTAGCCACTTTTATGCTATTTAAATTCGTTGGTTTTGAAATAGGCAATTCAAAATTAAGTTTTCTATGCGGGTTTTACAATCATATTTTTTATTTTATTTTAGCTTTAATAATAATAATGTGAAGCATGATGGATGTCCCATTATAAGGGTTTTATTTTCTACTATGGCAACACCACGAGATGAACAAGATATACCACCGTCAATGTTATTTACTTTAAGATTGTGTGTTTCTTGGTTGAAATACTAATTTTTGTATATTTCTTGGTTGAAATACTAATTTTTGTATGTTTCTTGGTTGAAATACTAATTTTTGTATGTTTCTTGGTTGAAACACTAAAACTTTTCATGAAAAAATGGCAAATAAAATGTAAATCAAGCCAAGAATGTACTGAATCTTGGTGTAAAACTGTGGTCTATTTTAAATTAAACTTTTTAGGTCTTGACTGTAGCTTGTGAATATTAAACCAAGAATTAAAAGTTTTCGTCCGAAAATGTACTGAATCTTGGTGTAAAACTGTGGTCTATTTTAAATTACACTTTTTAGATCTTGACTGTAGCTTGTGACTATTAAACCAAGAGTTAGCAGTTTTCGTCCGAAAATATACTGAATCTTGGTGTAAAACTGTGGTCTATTTTAAATTAAACTTTTTAGATCTTGATTGTAGCTTGTGAATATTAAACCAAGAGTTAGCAGTTTCTTGGTTGAAATACTAAAACTTTTGATGAAAAAATGGCAAATAAAATGTAAATCAAACCAAGAATGTACTGAATCTTGGTGTAAAACTGTGGTCTATTTTAAATTACACTTTTTAGATCTTGACTGTAGCTTGTGACTATTAAACCAAGAGTTAGCAGTTTTCGTCCGAAAATTTACTGAATCTTGGTGTAAAACTGTGGTCTATTTTATATTAAACTTTTTAGATCTTGATTGTAGCTTGTGAATATTAAACCAAGAATTAGCAGTTTTCGTCCGAAAAAGTAACAGTATTCAAGGAAATATTAAGTAATATTTCTTTGAAAATTGTGTACATGCTTATTTTAAAGAAGATTACTTGCATCAAATAACATTTTCAAGAAATTTGATATTATTGTTAAAACGCTGTAGCGTTTTGTTGCAAATCAATTAATTATTTTACTCAAATTTGTCCATTTTGCCACAAAAGTATATGAAGATTGAACTAACTAATTTAGGTTCTTTCTTTAAAAAATGTGATATTGTTGAGTTGAGATATATTTATTTGATGAAGATTTATATTTCTCACTTCAACAAACAGTGCTTGAGAGAGTTTTGCGTTTTGAAATAAGACATCTTTTTTTTCTGTGTATGTGTGCGTAGCTCGAACTTGTCTTGCTCATGGCTTCAGTCGCAAGCGTACCGTCAGTCACGCACACTAAGACTAAGACAATTTGTAAGTACTTAAGAGGTTTTCTCGTGTACATTAATAATTACCTGTGGAGGGGCGCGGCTTCATGAGTGAACAGAACTATGTATAACAGCGATTCACTTGCCGTAATTTAACAGTGTTTTTCTTTCAGGAGACGATAAGGAGCATGGATATTCAGATTTCGATGAACTAAATAAGCCGCGTATCCACTAGAGGCAGCCTCGGGCCGAGCGGCTGCCTCGCTCCGAGGCCGCGCAAGTGGAGACGCTGCCAAAGGCACGGCTCAGACTGAGGCTCCTTTGAGCACGGCCAAAAAACCGACAAAATATGGCTCGGTTCGCGGTGCTCGGCTTGAGGCTGCTCTAATGGATACGCGGCTATAGAAAAACATATAACCAGATCCAACAGACCGTCAAAATGAACCGTGATTGTCATTTAGATAACCTACTTAGTTTACTACTTCGTATCGTAGGTACGTCGTATCAATGAAAAGCTTATCACGGCATAAAAGATTTACGTAGTCGCACATTTTCATTGCTCTTGACTTAGGTAATATTAATTATGCATGGCTGGTTTGAGTAGCCACAGCTAAGACAAGCAGTGATGAAGAAGAAGACTGATGATTATTACCATTAAGGTTATTTTTCATCACTGCTTGTCTCAGCTGTGACTGCGTCCGGCACACGCTCAATAACGTCTTCATCACAGGCCAGTGCAACCAGCCATGGTGAATCTCCGGTATAACATTTTTTTTGTAAAAAGTCATTAAATCTTTATTTTTTTAGCTGCGCTTATTGGCAGTGGATTAGTGTATAGCTTTTTAATGCAGGTAGTTTAAATTCCTCTACTGAAAGAGGTTCAACAGAGTTTGGATTCGATTTTCTGTTGCCTTGTCTTGTTCGACGGTTGGTTTGCAAAGTTACAGGCCTGGTATCAAAACTCAAAAAGTCAGACGACATGTAATTGATAAAAATATTACCTATACAAATATTAAGCCAAGAACAATGAAAATGTGTGACAACGTAAATGTTTTATGCCGTGATAAATAGTAGGTATCTAAATGACACTCGCGGTTCATTTCGACGGTCTGCTGGATCTGGTTATACTTATGTTTTTCTATTTAGTTCATCGAAACCTGAATATCCATGCTCGTTATCGTTTTGATGAAGAAGAAGACTGATGGTTATAACCATTACGGTTCCTTTTTCATGACTTTTTGAGTGGTTACTTTGAGCCTTGAGACGCTAAGTGCCTTTTTATTAAAATGTTTGAATAAAATATGTTTTTTGTTGTATGCATGTAATCAAAAGTTCCATAATTAAATGTATGAAGCAGCACATATGATATTAAAGGAATAACGTAATATATCTCACATATACTAGAAATATACTACTATATTTAAGACTTTAGCTCGCTAGTTTTCATTTATTTATATTTTTGGGCTATTTGGTACCTATTTGTTGAAATAGATTGATGGAACTCTTTCGAAAAATACAACTTATATGTCTTTGAATGATAAAAACAAAACAGAATAATGCTACATTGCATATAAGCTAGAAAAACAGAAAAAAAGCCTAGAGTCAAAACATCTTAGAAATATTTTGCACTTTTAAGCGCGCTTAAGAGGTAAATTCTCTTATTGCGCTGAGACTTAACTAAAAACTTAATTTGTTTAAAACATGTAAGCATTTTAACACTGTATTCGGCGAAAAATGCTTCAATTAAGGACTTAAAATGATAGTTTATCCAATATATCTGCGTAAACTTGCTAGTTTAGAAGATAAAAAAAAACGTGTCTACAGACAAAATCGCTTATCTGCAATACCTTTTGATGAAAAGCCCTATTTTAACCTACTCGGCGCGAGTATAGAGTAAATAACATAGCCCTATCCTATTAAGGGATAAATTATCTAAATAGAAACACAGAGATGTTTTTAGTATAACTAGCTTTTATAGGTTTTTAGAGCATGCAAACCTTTAAATGCGTTTTCTACATTTCATGCAGATAAGCGATTCTGGTTGTAAGGGGGCGATTTAGGAAGTGAAAGGTTTCTCACTGGTTAACAAACAAAGTACCTAAATCGGTAGGTACGCGGTATCCAGACACCTTAGCCTTACGTTATTATTAGGTTTTTGTATTTGCCAATAGTGGCATTTGAAAATTATGAGAAAACAAAATTGCCACAAAGAAGAAGACTTAGGTATATAGGTGCAATACTGGCCTGAATGAAACTAAGCGGTGCAAATAAATACAACACGCAGCAAGCGCTGAGCTGTAGATAATAACTTAAGACACTTAATTGTTTGGCTATAAGACGGCATAACACGATCACGATCCGTAGACTGTACCCAAAACTCAGACAAACAGAAGTGGGGAAAAAAGTTATGAGGTTAAGTTAAAAGGTCAAAGGTCAGTAAGCATGTATGTGGGCAAATAAAACTATATGTAAATTAAATGGGCAAAGTAAGGTAAGTTAAATGGGTAAGGGATGATGGGCTCACGGCACGTTCCTGGTTGGACTTAGCTGGGGGCGCTGCGGCGCGCGTCGCCGACGAAGCGCGCAGTTGCTGCCGCTTCTGGCCGGGCTTCTTCGCTGCACCAATTCCAACGCCAACGTCAAGTACTTCTCTTGCTCGCCCGGCTTCACAGCGCGCCTACGGCCTGCTAGACTGCGTAGCCTCTTCTTCCGAGTCTTCTACCAAAGCGCCGACGCCCCAAGATGGCGATCGGCGAGTTTTTTACAGCGAGCCTGGAACGTGGGAGTGATACGCGGTCGTGTCCTGTCACGGTCGCCACTTTCTATGTTGAGGCATAGAATGTAAAAGGTTTTTTCTAATTATAAATATGGTTTAATTACCATTGAAAAGGATTTACAAGTCTTTAAGTTTTGTATTAATCAGGACACGAGCGTTCGCAATGGTATCGCGCAGAGAAGTGCGAGAGAGACGGCGCGTGACGCCGGGGTCTCGTAGCGCAGCCGCACCCGCGCATGCGCGGCGCAGGCTCTGGGATTGGTCACGACGCTCGGGCTTCGATGAGAGATGCGACGGCGCGAACAAAGTAACGTGAAGTCCATTTGGCTGAGGCACTTCAACCAAGACCCCCTTGAAAATTTTTTCAGCTGCATTCGAAGCCATGGATTCAGAAATATATCTCCCTCTTGAATTAATAATTTAAGTGGCAATCATTCACCAAGATTTAATTGTGAAATGGATTCAGCCTCGGCATTTAAATCATGAAATAACTTGTTTTTCCATAATAAATCCACATCTAGTACTAGTCCTTCAAAAATTGATATTGACTTTGACTTGCTAAATACAGACATGATTGTGGGACTGAAAAATAAAATTGACCCACGGGTAATGGCAGAGTTAGAGTATGTAACCGCATATATTAAGAAAAACAAAAAAATGTGTTTTCAAAAATTGCAACCAGTGCAAACAATTTTTTTATAATTTGAACAAGGACAACAGGTACATTCAACTAAGAAGCAAAAGTCTCTCGTATCCTTCCCATGAGCTGATATCCTGTTTTTCGGACATACAGGATGTCATCTACAACATTATTAAAGCAGACCCAACGAGAAAGAAATAAAAAACTATATTAAAACATTATTATATGTATTAATTGACTTTAATTTCATCAATTGTAATAGGCATAAAAAGGACAGCGTTGATTTTGTTTGATTTATCCAGCAGTTTTTTTTTAGCCAGTTGGTGTTAGGAGGCAAACAAAATTTTATTATTCCTATAGTACCCATATTTTATTTTAGTTTGTTCGCAGACTTTGGTATGTTATTCCGCATCGTTTTTCGTGAATTGTGCATAAAATTTTGCTCACTGACTAAAATATTCCCATTAGATCTGAACTATACGGCGATCCGTATAGTTCAGATCGAATAATATACTATCGTATACTACATACGTACGTATGTACTAAACAAAGCTATAGTTATACCTGTGTGGAACAGTTATGTCATGTATTCTTGCTAAAACAGATGGCGCTGTCGTCAATACTTTTGACTGATGACTCTATTTCTATACATATATTCAATGTACTCTGTGGCCAAGTGGTTTAATAATCCACATCGCTTACATTTCTCCCCATATTCCTTGCATTGACGAGACCTATGAATTTCTTTGCACCGCCTGCATAAAAATGTATCACTGCTCCTTATTTCCACCTACCACTTTTCTTCTTGAAGTCATTTCTCTTCACATGTCTTTTAACTACACGGTCTACCTCTACCCACAACGCAACGCATGTGCAATCCCCCCGGTGTTACAGGTGTCTATGGGCGGTGGTGATCTCTTATCATCAGGAGACCCACTTGCTCGTTTTCCATCCAGATGAATAAAAAAAAAAACCTCAGGATTAATTTCCATAACTTGGATTTTACTCTGCTCACTTGTGCGGACATAATTAGCTGCTTTTTGTAAAGTCAAATTTTCAATTCTTAACCAGTTTTCTTAAACGTACCGACTTCTACATAATATATATATATTTGTTGAGTTCTATATGGCCAGTAAATTATGCTTAGCTAAACAAAATGTCAGTTAGTAGAGCGACGAAGATAGGTACTATAGTGTATTGTCTATAGTAATATCCTGTCTCAAGCACATACGTCACGACCAGCAGAGTGGGAGCGACGGTTGTCGTTGGACCGCCGGACTGGATAGGTACGAGAGCGAGTGAGTCACTTAAAGTAAATTGCAGTGCAAAAGAGTGAACATTACAGGTACCTCACACAGTTGCTTGTGGTCGGTCGCCGCGATCCGGGCAATTCCGCGACAGCAGCGGTGGGCTTTTTGTTATAAAGGATACTTGACTGCCACTGTCGATCAAGCCTCTCGCAATAATATGAGATTTCCCATCTTAGCGGAAAACTTTTACCTTGACTGTGGGCTTTGTGACATCAGATTTTTCCTCACAATGCAGTAATGTCTTGTGAACCTTGTTGTTACATATTGAACATTTAAAATGGAAATTATTGCCTTTGTGCACGCTGTCATGAGAGTAGGCTTTACTCTCATGCGGTTTAAAATAAGGTGCATGTACGAGGCTTTACATCGGACTTGATTAAAGATGACTTGTCAAGACGTTGGTGTTTCATTTAACATTCATCTAATAAATGCTAATGCACGTGCCAAATTTGTTTGGGCGTGTGTAATAACACGCGCCCAAACAAATTTGGCACAAATTATTTTGCGTTATGAACATAGTCTTTCACTGACTGGTTTGGTTGCATAAACTGGGCATTTAAATAATTTATGAGATGTTGATTGGCAACACTTGCATGAAATAATATTGGCAATGTTGGACAACCTATTATTTTTATGAGCTAAAGAGAATGTAGACTTACTTTCACTTTGCTAACTCTCTACAAAACTGCAGGCTCTTCTCTCCAGAAAAGTGAAGAAGTCCTTCACTATTGAAAATGATACCATTGATTCTAATGTTAAATCTTCTTACACTTTAAAAGATAACCTTTTGTATAGAAACTTTCAAGCGAATGGCAAAACTCTAAGCAGAATAATTGTGCCGCACAATTTTCGTTGGCAAATTATTAAAAGATTTTACATTGTTTACATTTGTGGCGACACCCTTGTCAGCATTTTCTAGTTAACCACGCGGGCTCAGAGCGGAGCAAAAGGCAGTCTGTTTCTACACCTCTCATCGCTCGGTCGCGCGCCTAATAACACCCTCACGACTCCGCCTGGTGAGCCTTGGACATTGCGTAAATGGTTATTACAAGTGTACAGTTTACATTAAACTTAGTTAACTACTCCAGTGCATTTATTGTCAGTCTCCCGTAATTTCGCACCCTTAGTTCAGCTCCCTTAAGGAGTAGTTACATTGGTGACCTGCGACTTAGCTGACCAGGCGGACGCGTTCGTTTCTTTTTTTATTGTGTTCGCGGCCATTTTAACCCGAAAAAGGCATCATGGGCAATAGCGACGGAGATTCCACCGCCGAGACGAGCCGCGCCGAGCAGAAGCAGACTCCGGCTGAGATTCAGTCGATTAGCGCAGCGAGCAGAATAGCACCATTCTGGAAGGATTTACCAGATTTATGGTTTGAGCAGTTCGAGTCAATTTTAGCACCGCAGAGGGTTGGCTCAGACACCAAATTCGACCTCGTCATAGGCAAGCTCGGCAAGGAAGAATTAAGGCACATCAGCGATCTTCTGGGTGGTTCTGCTAGGAGCTACGACGCGTTAAAGGCCAGGCTCATAAGCGAGTTCAAGGAATCGCCGGAGGACCAATTTGATAGGCTGCTGGAGGAGTCACACCTGGGAGAGCAGAAGCCGTCACAGCTTTACAGGCGGATGGCAGAGGCGGCAAAAAACGCTAAGGTCGAGCAGCGCACCGTCAAGAAGCTATGGCTAAGGAGATTGCCCTTGGTGGTCAGAACCGCTCTGGTCGCGCATGAAGATATGGACGTAGAGGCGCTGAGCATTATGGCAGATAAGGTGATGCGTACAACCAAGCACGGAGTCGTAGCCGAAGTGAAGGAGCGGAACGAGGAGTCAGGTTTAGTCGACGAGATCAAGAAGATGGCAATGGGTTTCGAGCACTTGCGAGAAGAAGTGAGCGAGATAAGGAGTCGCGGGAATGCAGGGCCCAGTTTCAAAGGAGGCTGGGCTAGAGGAAGAGGCAGCGCCACACCCGCCAGGAGCTGGATTCAGCAGCCGAGGTTATGCGTGTACCACCAGCGTTTCGGACGGTTCGCCAGGAACTGCGTACAGCCGTGCAAGTGGCAACAGAGTACGCCACCGGGACCAGCACGGAACCAACAGCCGACGGCACCGAGATGGCAACCCAGGCAGGGAAACTAGACACGGTGCACCCTACAGTGGCAGTGGGGGTGCACCGGGCGTAGATAACCACCGCTTGTGTGTGCAGGACAGGAGAAATGGTATGTCATTTTTGATTGATACTGGTGCAAACGTCTCCGTCATACCGATCAGCAAAGTTAGTGGCAGAGACCGTAGCGTATGTACCTATAAACTGTTCGCAGCAAATAACTCGGAGATCAAGACATACGGTACACAATCGTTAGAAATGGACCTGGGATTACTACGGAGAACTTTCGTGTGGACGTTCATTGTGTGCGAAGTCAAGCAGCCAATCCTCGGCGCCGACTTTTTAAAGACTAATAAGTTAGTGATAGATTTACATAATGGCAGGTTAATCGACAATTCGGTAACAGCGTGTGTGTACGGGTCTTTGGTGCCTGCTGGATCATCGGTGAACACCATCCTGTGACGCCGTGACGTCACAGACCACGTGCGACGACAGCACCGCGCAGCCAGCCGCCGACCGCTGCACGCCCGCCGCCCCGCGTCGCACCCGCGCTCGCCACCGCATCAAATATAACCGCCGCGCGCCCGTACCGCCAGTCACTTGTCGGGGAGCGCTCCGAGGGAAGAACGCCAGCGGCTCGAGGTTATTCGTACCGCCCGTTCCTACTCTCTCAAGCTCTCTTCGATAGGTGCCTCCGCCCCCTCCTCGCCCCTTCCCGATTATCCAGAGCCTGACTGGTCGATGTCGTGGTAGTCCGTCACGTCACGGGGCCTCTGGAGTAATACCTACCGTAGGGCAACTAAACTAACTCTCTTATCCTCCGTTCCTTGCATGTAATTCGGGACCCGTCTGGTTGATGTGGCGGTGGTCCGTCATTCCCACGGGATCCCTGATTAACAACCCCCGTAACGTAGCCTAACCGCTATCACCGATAGTGTTTAACGTAAGCTTCCTCCTAAGGGATTCGCACCCACCGTAGCCGTAACCGCCGCCGCCACTATAACGTAAAGACCGTCCTTTGACGTAGAAGCCCCGCGTGACCTTCCCGCCGACGCGTAGAATTAAACTTAGTTAATAAGAATACATGTTTTATGAATAATATTGGTGTTGGATTTGGGTAAACACTGTTTCCTTCATCTCCCCTCGAACGAGACCTCCGAGCTAGCTAAATAAGCGAGTCCTGGTCCTAACCCAACCTAGGATTCGCTAATGTGCATGGGCCCCCGCGCCCAACATCACAATCCAAGCAGCGCATCCGTACCGCTACCTCCTGGAGCGATACCCCGACACGACTAAAACTTGTTACATTTTCAGAGCCAGCTAAACACGGGGTAAAACATCACATCGAGACCTCGGGGCCACCAGTATACGCCGCGGGCAAGGCCGTTACCTCCCGACAGGCTCGCCAAGGCAAAGGAAGAGTTCCGGGTCATGCAGCAATTAGGTATCTACAGGCCCAGCAAGAGTCCATGGGCCAGCCCGCTTCACGTTCGTGACGAAGAAGGACGGACGAATTCGAACACGCGGTGATTTTAGGCGATTGAACGCCGGTAACGAAGCCAGATTGCTACCCATACCCCGGCTCCAGGACTTCACCTACGGCTAGCAGGTAAAACCATATTTTCTCGCTAGATATAAAATAGGGCGTATCATGTCTTTCGAAATGGCCCTGAGGATATGGAGAAAACGGAATAATCACTCCGTTCGCCTTTCGAATTCCCCAGGATGATTTTTTGGTCTGTAGGAACGCGGCTCAAACTACAACGGTCATGAACTTTATTTTGCAGAGTTAGAGGTCTTTGTGATCGTCACGGCGCTAAATCAACCCTATTTGCTATATTGATGATATAATTATAGCATCAGAGACGGAACACGCACACGGAACAACATTTAACCGCGTTTTGCAAATATTCAAAAAGTTCGGCATAACAATAAATCTTAACAAGTGCAAATTGGTCAACAATCGGTAAATTTCCTGGGCTACTCAGTCTCGTCAACGGACACAAACCACTTGACGAAAAAGTGTCAGCTATCACGGAATTCCCAAGGCCGAAAACGAAGAACAGCTACGACGTTTTTTGGGCATGTTAAATTTCTATAGAGCACACATTGTACAGGCAGCCGATAAGCAAAGACACCTCAATAATTTTTTACACAACTCGAAAAAGAAAGACCAGACCAAAATTCATTGGGACGAGGAAGCCAATGACGCCTTTTTAGACAGTAAGGAAAAGCCTTAAACGCGCCGTTACTCTGTCATATCCGGTAGCAGGTGTCCCGCTAGCTCTCATGACCGACGCATCGAACACTTCGGCAGGAGCGGTCCTACAACAAAAGGGCGATAACGGTTGGAGCCCTTAGGTTATTTTTCTAAAACTTTCTCGGACACGTAGAAAGAATACAGCACATTCGACCGGGAATTGCTGGCAATTTACATGGCCGTGGTACACTTTAGGTACCTGATCGAAGGAAGGGAATTAATTAATCGTGTACACGGACCATAAGCCGTTAACATTCGCTTTTAAAAAAATAGGTACGGCCAACGAAACACCGAGGCGAGCAAGGCAACTCATGTTCGTAAGCGAATTTACTAGCGACATCCGGCACATTTAAGGTTCGCAGAATTTAGTCGCAGACGCGTTATCGCGTTTAGAAACAATATCGTGCCCGTCGGTGGTCGATTACACGGAATTATCCCAAGCGCAACAAACGGACGCTCAAGTTGCACACGTGAGCAGCGACGAAGCACGTTTTGCAACGTTAGCACCAAAGAGTATATAATCACTGCGTTTTAAGTCTGAACTCTCATACAAAAAAAATACCACGATTGTAGTTTGAATTCAGTGCATTTTGGTTGCCATTGCCAAATCAAGAAACGAACTGCACAGACTAAACAGGGCTGAAGTAGTCACATTGACAAAGTAGTGTTGTTAGGAACCGTCGATATTATCGATATTGTAACAGCATAGTGTGTGCTTTTTTATCGATATAGATTGTCAAAAAATGGCACGTAGTGGTGC
>NC_133496.1:2940355-2947014 GCF_025370935.1 Choristoneura fumiferana | reverse complement strand
AATTTAATATTGTTACGTTCGTGGGGTGGGTTCGTGATTGAAAAGCACTTTTAACACGATGAATAAGAGTAGGATTTATTTTCACACTGTTACTTAACTTTAAAAACACTTAAAAACAGTTCACAGTAATTTCGCACTCAAAAACTCACTTACAAGTCGCTTTGATTCTCTTCGATGTTTATCGCTCGGTATCGCATTCGAAACTGTCCTCCGCCGCAACCTCACCCGGCTTATATACCCCGGTGAATCGGTCCACAAAGTTCGAGAACAGTCCAGCTAGGACGTCATACCTACATCTCGAATGTTCCGGAAACGAGTAGAGTGTCTGTCTCTTTCATGTGCTATCTCTCTCACACAGTTACTAGAATATTCCGGAAACAGGATCATCAGTCTGTTTCTCTCACACATATAGGCTATCCTTGTCACACACCTTCTCGAATGTTCTCAGTATAGCTGTCTCTTTCTAATCGTGCTATCTCTTTCACTCCTATGGAAAATTTCCGCATATACTGAATGTACTTCAGAGGCCCATAAGGGGTCCTGAAAACGCCTGAAAACGGGTTTTCAGGTTATGGCGTCATCGGATAGAGGGTGGCCTGAAACGGACTGAAAACATGTTTCAGGCGCCTGAAAACAACGGTAACTTGGGTGAAATTTTGATAAACTAATATGTGATAGAGCATCCTCTGAAACGGCCTGAAACCGTATTCCAGCCTACTGAAAACGCCTCCAATGGGTCGAAAAGCACGATCAAAGTTTACCACCTAACCCACCGCCGTAACACTGCCCCCTCCTAAGACATGCTCGTCCCGAGCATCATTAGATCCATGGTATTTGGCCAACCGATCAACGTGAACAATCTTACAGGGGCTACGCGCGTTACGCTGTATCCGGTATGTGACATCGTTGATCCTAGTGACTACTTTGTACGGCCCTTCCCAACTCGGTGATAATTTCGGGGACTTCCCTTTTTTCGCATAGGGTTATGTAGCCACACCAACGATCCTTCCTCAAATCTCGTCTGGTTAGACTTCCGGTCATATCTGGTCTTCATCTTTTCGCTGGCCTGCAGTCCGTGTTCACGAACATGATTGTGAACACCATCAATCCGGTTTCGCAGTTCACTTGCATATTCTGAAATCGTCTTTGGTGCATCTGGAGGTCGTCCTGTTAGTAGATCCGCAGGTAACCGCAATTCTCTTCCAAAATTAGCACACGCAGGTGTCACGGCCGTGCTTTCGTGAACTGCGGTCCGATATGACATTAAAAAGAGTGGAATATGCCTGTCCAAATCTTTTTGATGGCTGTCAACTACTTTGGCCAAATGTCGTTCCAGAGTCTGATTGAATCTCTCGACCATCCGTCTGACTGTGGATGATAGGACGTAGTCCGAGTTTTATGAATTCCCATGACTCGGCAAGTCTCCTGAAACACCAGAGATTCAAAATTTCTTCCCTGATCGCTGTGGATCTCAAGAGGTACTCCATACCGACAAAATACTTCAGCCACTACAGTTTCCGCTATTGTGACTGCCTCTTGATTTGGAATGGCAAACACTTCAGGCCATTTGGTGAAATAGTCCATGACCACAAGGATGTACTTGTTTCCGCGGTCAGAGATCGGGAACGGGCCTGCGACGTCCAAAGCAATTCTTTCCCAAGGTGCCCCACATTATAAACTTTAAGCGCACCTCTACTGCGTGTATGTGGCCCTTGACCGACGAGCAGCTAGTACACTTCCTACACCAGTCTTCCACATCTTCCCGACAGTGTATCCAGTAAAAGCGTTGTCGAATCTTCATCAGAGTCTTTTTACTCCTAGATGCCCGCCGGAAATGCCATCATGAAAGGATCTTAAAACATCGCTAACTCTCTTTCTTGGTACGACCACTTGAAGGTGAGCATCCTTTCCGTTCGCTGACTCCCATTTCCTACACAGTACGCCATTGTGCATAATCAGACTTTCCCATTGCGCCCAGTAGCTCTTGGTCACTGTACTCATCGGAGCTACTTCACACCACTTTGGTTTGGGCATTCCACCGTTAATCCAGTCGTAAATGGGTTTTATGTCACGATCTTCCTGTTGTGCTTCTTGCATGACTGCGTCACTCCACTCTTCGCTAACAGTGTCAGTCCTCAACATCTTCACGCAGTCCTTATCCTCTTGTCTTAAACAGTGTTTGCAGTCATCCGGACAAGGCCTTCGGGAGAGGGCATCTGCATTTCCATGTGACTTTCCACTTCGATGCTCGATGGAAAAGTCATATTCCTGCAGTTGTTCGATCCAGCGTGCCACCTGACCCTCGGGGTTCTTGAACTCTAACAACCACTTTAAAGCAGCATGGTCAGTCCTGATTCGGAACTTGCGTCCAAGCAAATATTTGCTGAAATGCTGCAAAGTTTTGACGACTGCCAGCAATTCTCTCCGAGTGACGCAGTAATTTCTCTCGGGTTTCGATAACGATTTACTGAAATAGGCTATCACAACTTCCTGATCTCCTTTGTTTTGTGACAAGACTCCTCCGATGCCAGTATTGCTTGCATCAGTGTCAACAACAAACTCGTTATCCGGGTCGGGATATTCCAAAATCGGTGTTTCACAAAGTCTCTGTTTGAGATCTGAGAAGGCTGCTGCACACTGTTCATCCCAATTAAATGGTCGTTTCTCTTCCGTCAGCTGGTGCAAAGGCTTTGCTATATCCGAGAAGTTCTTCACAAATCGTCGATAGTACGAGCAAAGTCCTAAAAAGGCACGCACTGCTGTCTTGTCTTTCGGTGTTGGCCAGTCCTTAACTGCACTTATCTTCTCAGGGTCTGTCTGGATGCCTTCTGATGAAATTACATGTCCCAAGTAGTTAACCTTACGCTTGAAGAATGAGCATTTCTTCGGACTTAGTTTTAAATTTGCGTCACGCAACTTGGACAAAACTTGCTCCAGTTTCTTAAGGTGGTCATCGAAATTTTTACCTACAATTATGATGTCATCCAGATACACTAGGCAAGTATCACCCAGGAGGCCGGCAAGTATTTGCTCCATTAACCTCTCAAAAGTTGCCGGTGCATTGCACAACCCAAACGGCATAACATTAAACTGCCAAAGTCCTTTACCAGTTGAGAAGGCTGTTTTCTCTTTATCTTTGTCCTTGATTTCCACTTGCCAGTATCCACTTTTCAAATCCAAGGTGGAAAACCATTTCATGCCGTTTAAAGTGTCCAACGTGTCGTCTATCCTCGGCAATGGATAACTGTCCTTCTTGGTCACGTCGTTGAGTCTACGATAGTCAACGCAAAATCTCATAGTTCCATCCTTCTTTTTCACCAAGACTACTGGAGAACACCAAGGGCTGGTCGACGGTTCTATTACTTTGTCCCTCCTCATTTCCTTGATCATGTCTTCGACTTCTTTTTCTCGAGCTACTGGAACTCGCCGAGGTCGCTGTCGAATAGGCATGACATCTCCAGTGTCGATCTCGTGCTGCACTACTCCAGTTCTCCCGATATCACTGTCATGTGCAGAGAAGACACTCCTATAGCGCTTTAGTAGATTACGCGCCTTTAGAAGTTCTTCCTCCGTGAGATCATTCTCGCAGTTTTCCAATAATTTTCCAATATCCACAACTTCTTCTTGCAACTTGTTCTCGCTTGGCCATGGCAACTCCGTATCCAAGAGATTGCCTCGCATGTTCCCATAAGGGTTCCTTTACTTAGGACGTGTTGAGTGTCACTTAAATTAAGAACCCTTATAAATGCTGCAGATGACGTCATTACCACTGTGCGAGCTGGTATCCACGGCTTACTGCCAGCTATTTTCTCTATTAACACGCAGGAATGAGATCCTTGTCTCATACCATATGGCAACTTCACTGGAACTAGGGCTTGCGATCTCGGTTGAAGTGTAGTCCTTCTAGCGCAGAAGACATGTCCACCCACTTCACCCTCCATAGGAACTTCATAAGCCCCAAATTTCAGCACGCCGCCTTTTAAGTCGATCTTACATTCGTACTTCCTCATAAAATCTAGACCAATAATACAGTCGTCTACGATGTCAGCAATGATGACTTTGTGCCAGTACTTCTTTTCTCCAATCTTTACTGACACTTCTTGCTCCCCTTGGACGGAAATGTTCTGGCCGGTAGCCGTTTGCAGCTGAAGATGCATTGGTCGGACTAGATGATCTCTGATCAGGTGTTTTAGCAGTCGAGAACTGATCACAGTCCGAGAAGCTCCGGTGTCGATAGTAAGGTGACATGGTACTCCACCAATTTCTCCTTTGACAGCCAGACTGTTCCCGTTGTTCGCCTGGGAGATCATAACTGGGACATTTTGACCACCAGCCAGCACTCGTCCCATAGTCCTGGCTTTTACTCGTTTCCCTGCTGCTGCCGCTCTGGATTACCAGAGCTTGCTGGCCTCTCCATTTGGTCCGAGTCTCGTCGCCTCCAATGTCTTTTCGGGCAGCCAGATTGCATGTGTCCTCGTTCTCCGCAGTTGTAACATCGAGGTCCCGTTTCTCGAGGTGGAGCAATCGGCTCCCTGACAGCAACTTCGCGCACCCTGAAGGATCTTGTTGGGTCCTGACGTACAGCTTCCACCTCGAGGGCATGGGCAAGCGCATCCTTCAAACTCCCATGGTGACCCAGTCGTACAGCAGCCCTCACTTCAAAGTCTCGAATCCCATCTATGAATGTCTGCACTAGCATTCCATCCGTAAAAGAGGATGAATCTCGGTATGCTTTTTGGACCAGTTTCTCTATTTCTAGGGCCCACTTTTGTAATGACTCATTACGACCCTGGGTCCTATCCTTCAGTTGAGCTCTGTAGACGTGCTCTAGATGACTGTCACCGAAGCGTGCTTCTAAAGCTTCAAGGAGACGGTCATATGTCTTATCCTTTCCCAACGTTTCCAAGATACTGAGAGCTTCATCCCGTAGCGCCAAACTCAGTGCCGTTTTTGCATAATCCTTGCTCCAGCCATTCGTTTCCGCAACCAACTCGAATTGGTGCTTGTATGCGGCCCATGAAGAGGTACCATCAAATGGTGGTAACTTTAACTTTTCACCTCCTGTGGCTGGTGCACCCGATAAACTGGTGGTGCCGTTGGCCACTTTAATCTCCAACTTCTGGAGGCGATTCTCGTGGCCTTCTACCTTTTCGTTGACACCGTTGAGGCGCTGTTCGTGATTTTCGACTTTAATGTCAACTGCCACAATTTTATCCTGGACCTCAGCCATCTCCTTTTTCCATTCTGCGGTTGCGTCGTGTACCTCACGGAGGAGTTCGAACTGGTTCTTTTGTTCCTCCTGTAGAATCCTAGCTTGTTCTTCCTGAGCTTCCTTCTGACCCGTAGCTCTTGCTGCAGGATTCTAGCTTGTTCCTCCTGCTTTCTAGCATGTTCCTCCTGCCTTCTAGCTTGTTCCTCCTGCCTTCTAGCTTGTTCCTCTTGCTTCTAGCTTGTTCCTCCTGCCTTCTAGCTTGTTCTTTCAGGAGGACCAGAATCGCACTGACGTCTATTTCCGACTTTGGGGAAACTGCCACCGCTGTATCTGACGCTGCGGCGGTGTCTGTAGGGTCCCCAGCTGCGGCGCGGCTTCGGGTCTGCATCCTCTCCTTCTCTTCTTCTCGCGGAGTAAGCGGCATTTTCAATCCCACTTCTGACACCAAATGTTACGTTCGTGGGTGGGTTCGTGATTGAAAAGCACTTTTAACACCGATGAATAAGAGTAGGATTTATTTTCACACTGTTACTTAACTTTACAAAACACTTAAAAACAGTTCACAGTAATTTCGCACTCTAAAACTCACTTACAAGTCGCTTTGATTCTCTTCGATGTTTATCGCTCGGTATCGCATTCGAAACTGTCCTCCGCCGCAACCTCACCCGGCTTATATACCCCGGTGAATCGGTCCACAAAGTTCGAGAACAGTCCAGCTAGGACGTCATACCTACATCTCGAATGTTCCGGAAACGAGTAGAGTGTCTGTCTCTTTCATGTGCTATCTCTCTCACACAGTTACTAGAATATTCCGGAAACAGGATCATCAGTCTGTTTCTCTCACACATATAGGCTATCCTTGTCACACACCTTCTCGAATGTTCTCAGTATAGCTGTCTCTTTCTAATCGTGCTATCTCTTTCACTCCTATTGAAAATTTCGCCATATACTGAAATGTACTTCAGGGGCCATAAGGGGTCCTGAAAACGCCTGAAAACGGGTTTTCAGGTTATGGCGTCATCGGATAGAGGGTGGCCTGAAACGGACTGAAAACATGTTTCAGGCGCCTGAAAACAACGGTAACTTGGGTGAAATTTTGATAAACTAATATGTGATAGAGCATCCTCTGAAACGGCCTGAAACCGTATTCCAGCCTACTGAAAACGCCTCCAATGGGTCGAAAAGCACGATCAAAGTTTCCACCTAACCCACCGCCGTAACAATATAATAGATTCCTTAAGCAAGAGGGCAATGCTATATTTATTCCCTTTAATTAGGGGTGAAAATTAGATTACCCCCAAAGATGGTTTGAAAATTGGGTAATTTTATTGTAAAAAACGTACTAAATACTATCCTGTTTCCCGCGACTCGGTCCGCGTAGAGTTCCTTTACCGCTACCCGCGGGAACTATGCAATTTTCAGGGATAAAGTCAAAGTCAATGTCAAA
>NC_133496.1:2929590-2940255 GCF_025370935.1 Choristoneura fumiferana | reverse complement strand
CACTAGAAAGTAAAAAAAAATTGAACCGACTCAAAAACATGAAAATATTTTTGGACCAGTTTGAAGTCGATGCCTCAACTTGAGGAGTAGACCTATAATCTTCCACCTCATCAACGTACATATCTATTGAGCTTCTAAACTCATGCTGGCTAATGCTGAGGCACGGACTTCACACTTGTAATTTTTATGTTTTTTTAATTTAGTTCAATTTTTTTTCATTAGCTAGAAAACGTTCACTGTTGAACAAAAGTCTCTTTTTTAGAATGCCACAATAAACGATACCTTGCCACCTGCTTCCAAACGGTTGCCCGCAACTCTTGCAATGTCGTCGATCCATCCAGTGGAAGGTGTGCCACTATTGTGTCAACCAGGTGATGGTCGCTACTCTAGAACCTTCATCTTACAATGATTATCTGTTGTTATTATATATTAAATTACTATACCAGCCTCATGAAGAAGCTCAAAGTCACTCAGAGGGCTATGGAGAGGTCTATGCTCGGAGTTTCTCTGCGGAATAGAATCAGAAATGATGATATCCGCAGTAGAACTAAGGTAGTTACCGACATAGCCTGAAGAATTGCGAAACTGAAATGGCAGTGGGCGGGGCACATTACTCGCAGGACTGATGGCCGATGGGTTCAGCAGGTTCTCGAATTGCGTCCGCGGACCGGGAGACGAGCTATTGGTAGGCCTCCAAAAAGATGGAGCGACGACCTGGTTGAGATCGCGGGATCGCGTTGGATGCGGAGAGCATAAGACCGGTCTGAGTGAAGAACCTTGGGGGGAGGCCTATGCCTAGCAGAGGACGTCTTTCGGCTGAAATGATGATGATGATACCAGCCTATGAGCCTTTGAACGCGTTTATTACCCCTCTCTAGGTATAATTTTAGGTATCAACTCGAAAGTAGTTCATTATTAAAGTTAGAAGTACTCGAGAACTTCGGATATGTTGAACTGCTCCTAAAATAGCTTTTACTAAAGTTTCGACTTTCGCGTACGAAGTTCAGCAAAATTCAGGGTGTAATTAAATTTCAACGTTTATTAGACAAGAGGTAATTATGCTAGGAATTCAAGTTTAAATCTAGTTGGGAAATTACCCCATTACTCATGCCATCACTGCCACCGACGCGTATATTATGCGTTTTTGGAACTTCCCTCAGTACCGCTATCATAATTATTCATACATTTTGAACGCACATGTGCGTCGATGGCACCTGTGGTCAGTCAAGTCAAGACAGGTGGCAGTGAATGCGTTAAACGAGCAATTCTTGATTATAAATATATTTCGGGGATCTCGAAAACGGCTCCAACGATTTCGATAAAATTTGGTATGTAGGGGTTTTCGGGGATGAAAAATCGATCTAACCTGGTCTTTTCTCTGGGAAAACAATTGTTACCTAGTTTTAGCCCCGGAACTAATCGCTTATTAGGCTTAAATAATGTTTGATAAATATTCGTTTTGTTTTATATTTATACTAATTTAGACTCCAAGTGCCTGCCAAGCACCAGCAGATGTTCGGGCACTCCGAATCCTGGCCGGAGGGTGTGGTGTTCTGTTATTTTACGTAAGAGACGTAGATTTGAAAAAATTGTTATTAAAAAATTGAATGTTTTTTCGTGTTTTTGTATTTTCTATTGAAATTTTCAGTGTATTGTTTTTTTTCTGTGATGCTGTAATTTTTATTGATGAATAAATCACTAATAAGTTAATAAATAAAACATATCTCTCTCTTTGTCATTTAACCTTACCAGAGATAGGCTAAGCTTATTTAACTAATAGACGTTGGTTAAACATAGTTGAAATCAATTTAATACGCGTAATTTGATTTTAAGAAAACAAAAGATAAGATGATTTACTTTATATTAAAGTATATTTATTTTTATATTTTAATGAACTAAAAGAATTTCCTTGCTCACCCGCGACCTTACGATAGCTAAGCTTATGCAAAATATGCGTGTTCATGCAGTCCACCTCCACACTGTAAGAACACACAAATCACACAAACCCATCTATCACCACCACCACACTACACTGACGAGTTTCGAACTCAACCAGAGCTCATCTTCAGAGTGACACAACCGCACATATTTTGCATAGGCTTAGCTATCGTAAGGTCGCGGGTGAGCAAGGAAATTCTTTTAGTTCATCGATATGGACCTCCGCAAAGTTACGCCTGATTCAATAAATTGTTATATTTTAACACTCACTTGATGAGTGATGAAACTAAAAAACCAGCAAAAAAAGGTAGGCAACAGGTTAGATAATACTGAAACCAGAGAATGTTGTCTTGTTCCTACATAATAAGCCACCGAATATTTTGACCTCGTGTATACCTTCATAAAAGTTACAAACCTGAGCAAAAGTAAAAATAATCTTTTCCCGAGTCTGGCAAAGATAATGTCAAAGGCAGATAAAGACAAACGAATTCTTAGAAGACAGAAGCTTAACAAGAGTTTTCAAATATTCATCTATATCTTACTACCATCTACCCATCAAACAGTGGAATAACGGAAAGATTGGTTATAACAAGCAAAAATTGTCAATAGGTTGTTTCTTCATTTTGTAAAGTTTAGAAAAGATTTCAAAACTTTAATTAGTTCATAAATTTAAGCAAAATTTATAATTATATCCCCTTAAACCATTGGTATGAAAAAAACAAGGTAAGCCCCTTCGGACCCTCTCTCAAACTCCCATTGCTAAGCAACCATAGTATTGAAGTATTTGCTATTCTACTTAACTATAGTCAATCAAGAAATTCTTTTATCACCCTAAGGTTCAATGTCAGTTGTAGGCCTTAAGACGTTAAAGGTGATTATCACTTACAAATCAACGTAACAATCGGCCTTATTGCTTCTAACGTGGTGAAGGCCTTGCCAAAAAAAAAACTTTAAGGAACTCATTTGATCGACTATACAACAGTAAATTAAAAGGACTTTAATAATTCACAAACATTTTAGTCCCCTGTAACTAAAATCGTTATCACAGGGATCGGGACCTTATTTTCTAACAGTTTGATTTCAATTTGGGTTCCGTTGGAAGGATTGCTTTCATTAAAGTGGTCTGTCAAGACCTTTAAAGTTTAATTGAGTTGTGGATTTCAGGAACTAACGAGTATCGGAAACTAACAAACTGAATTAAGAAAATTTCTGTTTCAACTGAAGGTCTGTTGCGGGCAGAGGGATTCATGCAATTAAACATGTAATTGAAGTTTATTGGTTAGTTGAATGACATGGGAAAGGGTAGTAAATACGATCTCGCTAATGAATCCAGGGTCAGAGACGGAGTTGAAAATTAGGATGGTACAAATTTAGGTAAATGTTTTGATTGCGTACTTAAGCTTTTTTAGGGCGGCTATATACACTAGTAATTCCGTTTCGGAATTTCAATTTGAAATTCCGATCCGGAATGCCGAACGCAGTAAATCCATAGAAATCTATGGACCCACCACATGCGCAATTACATTTAAACAAAATATCATGAACTTTTCGGTGATGGAAAACATCTGCGAAGATATTCAATGTGTGAATCCGAACCGGGCCGGCGTGGGAACTACGGCCCAACACGAGCAAAAGCACTCTCATTATGAGAGGAAGCTTGTACCCAGCAGTGGGAGGTATATAGTTTTGGACGACGATGATGATTAAAATAAGTATTCCAAAGCAAAGCCACAAATTGACTTTAAAAACACAGAAATCCAATCAATAATGTTCCAAGAAATCCAAGCAATTCGGCGGCTTAACAGCGAAACCAAATCTGTGTTCATCAGTGTTTGTCAAAGAGCTTCCTTGCTACCACGAGAACTCGAATGTTATTAAATCAGTCGATAAACGAATGTGATTTAAATAAAGGATCGCATTATATTCAACTTATTTTGTTTAATATTTTTCCACAAACCACACTTCATTAGAACGACTTAATGACAAAGTAAAGAAAACGTATCTAAAGGTAACAACTAGTTTTTTTTTATTACTATGCAATATTCTGTCAATGTATTATTTTCATATTTTTTAGATTATTTACATAACTAGCGACCCGCCCCGGCTTCGCACGGGCAAAATAAAAAAAAACGGCCAAGTGCGAGTCGGACTCCCGCACGAAAGGTTCCATAACTATTACATCATTAGACATTAGGAAAAAATGGCAAAAAGTACGTTTGCTGTATGGGAGCCCCCTTAAGTATTTATTTTAGTTTATTTTTAATTTTAATTTTTAAAGATGATTAATATGAAAATAAATATTCTGTGAATATTTCAAGCAACTAACTGTTGCCGTCATGAATATCGAGCAAAAACGGCAAAAAAGCCCATTTGTTGTATGCGGTCCCTCCTTAAATATTTATTTTATTCTGTTTTTAGTATTTGTTGTTATACTTACTTTAGAAGGTCGAAACGAAATTTGTGAGAGAAAATATTTTATTTACAATATGTCGAGTATTGACGGTTGAATTCAAACAGAAGACAAAAGTAGGTATGGCAGATCTCTTGTGCGGCTGCGCGAAATATATTTTCATATTCTGGCGTCAGGTGGCGCGGCTGTAGTGTTTCTACATCTCTCCCCCCAGAGACCGGCTACGGGCGATAATATTGAGGAAATTTAACTTGTCTGCCCGATCTAGTAAGCTTTACTTGCTTTTCTATATCTTTGTTCGGCTCTGTTTGTGCTGTTTGTTTATGTACGAGCTTTATGACATCTGAGGAAGTATCTGTTTCGAGCATATATGCTGGTTTTAATCTGTCAATAGATACTGTAACTGTCTTGCCTTTTACTCTGATCTTAAAAATCTTTTCACCTCGTTCTAGAACTGCGTGTGGTCCCGTATATGCAGGCGTTAGCGCGCCACGTAGAGCGTCTTCTCGTAAGAAAACATGAGTAGCGGATGCTAAATCCTTAAATACAAATATCTTCTTCTGTCCATGTCTCGAAGTAGGTACAGGTTGAAGTTGCTGGGTAATGTTACGCAATCGTGCGGTGAAATCGGTAATGTCTGATGTAGTTTCTGTGCTGGGTTGAAAGAATTCCCCAGGCAATCTCAGAGTCTCTCCGTATACCAGTTCTGCAGATGATGCTTGTAGATCTTCTTTGAACGCGCTTCTTATACCAAGTAGGACTAGTGGTAAGGCTTCTGTCCAGTTGCTTTGCGCGTGGCAGACGATAGCGGCTTTCAATTGCCTGTGGAATCTTTCAATGAGTCCATTACAGGCAGGATGATATGCCGTAGTGCGTCGGTGTTGAAAACCTGCTGTCTTTGATAAGTGGTTGAAGAGTGCTGATTCGAATTGAGCTCCACGGTCTGTTACTATGACTTCAGGACAGCCAAATCTAGATATCCAAACGGTAAGTAGAGATTTTGCTACTGTTTCAGCTGTAATGTCCATCATTGGGATAGCTTCAGGCCAGCGTGTAAATCGGTCAATGGCTGTAAGGCAGTAACGATAACCTTGAGATGGTGGCATCGGACCGACTATGTCGATATGCACGTGTGTGAATCTCACTTTGGGTAAGTTGTAAGTCCCTAAAGGTGCTTGCACGTGTCTTGTTATTTTCGACCGCTGACATGCTGAACACGCTCGAGCCCATGTACGACAATCTTTGTTCATATTCGGCCAGATAAAACGCTCAGAAACTAGCCTTACAGATGCTCTAATTCCTGGATGGCTGAGCGAGTGCAGGGTATTGAATACTTGTTTTCTAAATTTTGGCGTTACGTATGGTCTAAGAGTTGACGTACTGTTGTCGCAATATAGCTGAGTGAGGGAACCAGGTATCATCATTTTCTTCAGTGTGATGCTGTAGGTTGTGTCACCGCTCAAAATTTGTTTCAACTCTTCGTCATCAATTTGTGATTCAGCCAGCTGTAGTAGGTCGACAGGTTTTTCAAGTTCTCTATTCTGGATAAAGTATCTGCGACGACATTGTTTTTACCAGAGATGTGTCTAATGTCAGTGGTAAATTGTGAAATCAGATCAAGATGGCGAAATTGTCTTGGTGAGCAGTTTGATTTGTTTGATGTAAAAGCGAAACATAATGGTTTATGATCAGTGAAGACAGTGAATACTCGCGCTTCCAGCCAATGTTGGAAATATTTAATGGCGTTATATATTGCGAGCAATTCACGATCATAGGGTGAATACTTCTGCTGTGCTGGACTGAGTTTCTTAGAGTAAAATGCCAGAGGCTGCCATGCGTCTCCTTTTCTCTGTTGCAGTACAGCGCCTAATGCTGTATCCGAGGCGTCCGTGACAAGAGCGAGATTTGCATTGCAGTCAGGATGTGCTAGGAGAGCTGCCTCACATAGACTTGATTTGCACTCTAAGAAAGCATTCAAAGTGTCGTCCTTCAAGTTAATTGGATGTGATCCTTTTACAGAACCAGTCAATAGTCTATTCAAAGGACTTTGAATTTCAGCTGCTCGAGGAATAAAACGACGGTAAAAGTTGATCATTCCTAAGAATCGTCTCAGTTCTTTGACAGTCTTGGGTGCTGGGAATGATTTAATAGCTTCAATTTTGCTCTCTAATGGTTTCGTACCTTCAGCAGTGATGTGATATCCGAGAAATTTTACTTCTGTTACTCCGAATGTGCATTTAGCAGGATTTATGACGATACCGTATTCTTTTAGCTTAGTAAACAGTTGCCTTAAATGATCTTCATGTGTTTTTTCGTCTTTAGAAAATATCAGAAAATCGTCCAAATATGTAAATACGAAATCTAGGCCTCTTGTGACTTCATCGACAAAACGTTGGAAGGTTTGGGCTGCATTTCTGAGACCAAATGTCATATAAGGAAATTCATATAACCCAAATGGAGTAGTAATAGCCGTTTTTTCGATGTCTGTAGCGTTAACTGGAATTTGGTTATACGCTTTAACGAGGTCGATGGTGGAAAAAATTTTGCTGTCAGCCAGGTTATGTGCAAAATCATGTATGTGACGTATGGGATACCGGTCTGGAATGGTTCGAGCATTCAGTTGTCGGTAGTCTCCACAGGGTCTCCAGCTCTTGTCTTTCTTTGGAACCAGATGGAGTGGCGATGACCAGGGGCTTAACGAAGGTCTTGCAGTTCCACTCTTGATCATAGACTCAAATTCTTCCTTGGCTATTTTGAGTTTGTCCGGCGCTAGTCTTCTGGGTGGGCAGTGAATCGGTGGGCCATCAGTAGTAGTGATGAAGTGTACCGTATTGTGCTTTATTTCCCGATGAACGCCAGGAGGACGAGTTATTTCAGGATAATCTCGAAGGATGTCATTGTATTTTGAATCTCCATAGAGTGTCTTGACAGAAGATATAGTGTCCGCCGCGGTATTAGAAATGGCTGTTATTGAAAGTGCCGTTGTATTGTCTAGCAGGCGTTTGTTTCGACAGTCGACAACTAAATTGTAGAAAGATAGGAAGTCGACGCCAATAATTGCCTTAGTGACGTCAGCCACGACGAATTGCCATCTAAATTCTCTTCGGAGACCAAGATCCAGGTTGAGTTGTGTATAACCATATGTGCTGATTGTAGATCCATTTGCAGCGAAGAGTTGGTATGCAGTTTTAGGTCGGTATTCGCGAAGTTCAGATCGTGGGAAAACACAAAGATCGCTTCCTGTATCAACGAGGAATTGCACTTTTGAACGTCGATCTGTGACGAATAAGCGACCGGGACTGTGACAATCGCTGGTCGCCATTAACGATTGCCCGGTGCGTTTCCCGAAACAAAGTCGCACGGCTTCACGCATTTCGTTGCTAGCGATTGGAATTTGGAATGGTACCAACATACTGGATACTTGCGGTAGCTTGACTGCGAGCGGCTGTGATTGCGACCTTGACGTTGGCTCTTGCTGCGACTACGATATTGCTGCGTGTCTCTGCGTCTTGACTTAGAGCGAGATCTTGTTTGCATCTGAGTCGATAAGGCGTGCACTTGTCTGGTAAGCTGGGCAATCTGGTTAGCCATCAGATCCATTGCAGATGTTGCTGAGGTACTTGCTATCTGTTGCATACCGGCTAATCCAGGAGAAACATCCCAAACTCTGTCTGCTGCTTCGGCAAGTTCGTTCAATGATGAGTGCGGTTGCGAAGTAGTAAGCACTTGGATACTTAGCGGCAAGCGACTGGTCCAAATAGCCTTCAAGATGTCCTCAGGAACGTTGGGACCGGCAATATGTTGAAGGTGTCTCAAGAATTGCGAGGGTTTTCGATCGCCTAGCTGCTCATGCATTAAAAGCTTTTGCAACTCCTTCTCTCTTGAATCTGTCAGTCGTTTTATAAGTTCACTCTTCAGTTTTTCGTACTTATTGGTTGCGGGTGGGTTAACAATAATATCTTTAATTTCCGCTGCGTATTGATGTTCCAAATGTGAAAGTACGTAGAAAAATTTCGTGCCGTCGGACGTTATGTTGGACAACGCAAACTGGCCTTCTATCTGGGCAAACCAAACGGCTGGTTCTTGTGGCCAAAATGGTGGTATTTTTACTCCAACACGAAATGTTTCGTTGCGAATGGAAAAATTGTCGTCATTTTTTTCATGTTCGACATCTGACATTGCGTTGGAAAATTCGTCTTTGTTTGTCGACATTTTTGAAACGTTTTATTTGACTCACGATTTGTGTTCGGACCTTGATTTTACTTCCAAGAAAGGCTGCGTCTTTTTTCCAATCTAGGGCGTCACCAGTTTAGAAGGTCGAAACGAAATTTGTGAGAGAAAATATTTTATTTACAATATGTCGAGTATTGACGGTTGAATTCAAACAGAAGACAAAAGTAGGTATGGCAGATCTCTTGTGCGGCTGCGCGAAATATATTTTCATATTCTGGCGTCAGGTGGCGCGGCTGTAGTGTTTCTACATACAAATTCTTCTTTAAGTTTTACCTATAGATTAAAAATTTTAGTTTTATTGGGAAAGGGATTTAGGGCAAAAGTATGTGGCCACTTATTATGGCCATTTACTTGTTTAAATATATTTAAAAAAATTTTACATAATATTTATTGTAGATAAACTTTTTGAATAATTATAAACATATTATTTTAATATATTTTTTATAAGATTTATTTTCAATGTTAAATTATTAAGTTGGCCTGCGTTTATTTGAGCTAAAAGTGTTCATATTATTTAGGATATATTCTAGTTTAAACACTACCTGATTAGCGAGGTATTACCTGCGTTGGACAAAGTGCGTAATAACTTAGGGAAAACCATTTTAAATAATTTGGTTCGCGAGCAAGACTTAAAGTCAGGAATAAAAAAAATTAATGTAATAAAGTAGCCATTCCGCAGGATATGCTTGATTTCGTTTGGTAATTCATAAACGCCCTTTGAGCAAGGAGATAAGATGCTTCATACTAATTTTATAGACGCGACTCCTTTGACGGAACTTAACTAACCAAAAAAATATGGCCTATGGCATTAAGATTGTCATTAGAAAACGCCCGACATGTTTAAAACATACCTCTTCAAAACTGAATCAGATATGCCGAGCTGACTGCCAACCTTTACTAATGAGGGCTATCGCGAATGAATTCGCCACTAGAGGCGCTAGTGTAGCGTGAGGTCTCCGAAATGTCAAATCTCATAGTTTTTGGGTGAGCTACGCGGGTTTATTTATAATTAGAATAATTTTGTATATTTTGCAATATCTGAAATTAATTATGGCAAATATGCGTTCCGGGGCAATGAATGTCTGTATTTTGAGACAGTTTGTATTTCGGAAACCTTTTTCCTCCTTTTTCCGAACAAAAACGGGGACTATGCAACACTGTGGCATGCTCGATATTTGTATGGTACGGTTTTAAGTTGTATTAAATATGATTTTAATCTAAACTTTGTTCACGCCCGTAATAACAGACTTTGAAAGCCATACTTAAAAACCTCACGCTACAGTGCGCCATCTAGTGAGACAAAAAACGATAGCCCTCATTGGAGAGGCAATTGAAGAGAGAGAGATAATACTGAATCTTGTTGTTGCAGACGCAAGCCCGTCTCCTATGGGTCGTCTGCTTCGCGCTGGCGGCCGTACTATCGCCAGCCCGTACCGTATGGGGCTGGCGGGATACCAATACGAGCACGCCCCCGCCGCCATCTTCGCTGCCTTCTCCCCATCGTCTGGGGATTGTTTATGTGCATTATGCATTGGGGAATCTGTAATGATTACGCAGGTAAATCTGTTTCACAGTTATTGAGACAATTTATCGAGAACAGTAAGGGCCTAGGCTAGCTGATGTGGTTGCCGGAGCCTATCAAAAGGCGTACCAAACTGTCTAAGTCTGCGTTTTCACCCAGATATATGTGCGAGATGTTTTTGTCGTGAACCAATAAAACTTTTTATTTATCTATCTCGCTCAGCGTAGCTCTGTGGAAACAGCTGAACGGAGCGACGTTTTTGTGTACAAAACAAGGAAGGATGTGCGCGAGGGATGTGTTGCAAAGTACTCAGTGCGCCTCACAGCACCCTGCTCGCTTATTTGAAAAGTGCCCGCTACACATCTTAACCAGGTCGTCGCTCCATCTTGTTGGAGCCTACCGACAGCTCGTCTCCCGGTCCTCGGACGCATTCGAGAACCTTCTGACCCGTTCGGCCATCAGTCCTCGAGCAACCTCAACCAATCCTCGCACCGCGCTCAGTTACTGGTTATCTCTGGTGGTAGCAGTCACAACTTTCCACATCCTCGCTACACATTCTCGC
>NC_133496.1:2900879-2928072 GCF_025370935.1 Choristoneura fumiferana | reverse complement strand
TTTTGATTGCCTTGACTTAGAGTTTTGATTTTTTCACAGCTTTCGGGACTATTGGCCTGAGTTTAGGGTTTTTAATTTCAACTCGATACCTATTGTACAAGCAAATTGTACATAACGTTAGCAAATTATATTTATGCTTAAATAGCGCTATTGCGTGTGTATCTCTTATTACATTATTTCATTTTTATACAATATATTTTAGTGTCAATAAATCACTCAACCAATACATACGTCTTATCAGTTATCAAAAATTAACATCGTCTACAAACTACATTCTTCCACGGGCAAACAGCTCGTTCATCTTGGTCCTTCGAACCGGATCCTGGATTTCTGCGCGATCTAAGTGTATTAACGATAGACTGCTGAATTCCCACAAGCGGGTCTAATCAGTTGTTCGAGTGTTCACATTGCGCGCCTGGACGAGCAGAAATTTGGGACAACAACAACCACGTCAACTGGAGAACAGTTACAACAATAAAAATAAAAATAAACATCCACATATACCTACATCTGCGGCCCAGCAGAACGTGTTGGATACTTCACACTTATACATCAGTAACCAACATCAACAGCCATGGAGGACAGTGGGCCGTCTTAATCGAGCGCCAGAAGGAGCTCGCTACCAAAATTGATGCCGCCATAATCAATTTTAACAAGGATTCTGCTACAAGGAAGACAGAGGAGTACATTCAGAAGAGATTAGAGGCCATCGATAACATTTGGAGTGAATTTGTGGGAAATGACATAAAGCTTGCTAGTGCGAACATAACCTCTCCAGATTATCACAGAGCAGAAATGTATGATACCGTCAAACAACGGTACGAAAAGTTACTACAATTATTGACGTCATTCAATCCGAAGCCTAACCCTACTGGCACAGGATCACCCTCGATGCAAGGTGCACCAACAGCGGATAGGTCAGCTCCGTCAAGGGCTGACGATTTAAAGTATCAACAAGCAACTAATTTTCGCGCCTTTCTTCGAGTGGTCAAAGGCATCGACGCTAACAAGCTAATGGAAAGATGGGAGCTCGAGGACAAGCTTCTCATGTTGCAACAGCGCTGGAAGACCATCGATGATCTACATTGGCAAATCGACAACTTGCTGATGGGTTCTGATATACTATATGAACAACAATACTCCGAGCACGAAACCACATACGAAGCGGCAAAGAAACTCCTGAATCAAAAACTTAGTTCTGCAGCGCACCAGCAGCATTCGACACCAAAATCGAGATTCCCACATTTACAGGCAACTACACGCAGTGGCCTACATTCATGGACCTCTTTACCGAGACCATACACAACAACCCCACCTTAACGAAGACACAGAAGATGCAACACCTAAAGGGAAAATTGAAGGGCGAAGCAGAACGACTAGTGCAGCATCTCTACATCACTGCTGACAACTACGACACATGTTGGGAGCTGCTTTCATACCGTTACAATAACGTGCAGCTTTTATTCACGAAACACGCACAGCTGCTGTTGAATCAACCTAGCATACACCGACAAACCTCATATGAGCTAAAACGTGTGTATGACACAAGCATGGAAGCTGTACATGCTATACAGAATCTTGGAGTTGATACGACTACGTGGGACCCTCTTTTGGTGCACATTATAGCCGAAAAGTTAGACCCGGACACCTACTCATCATACATGGAAGCTAGGAAGACTCCTCGAAATCTGCCAGCCTTCGACGAACTCATGACATTCCTGGAAAGCAAGTTCTCAGCTCTCGAGACCATGAATAACAAATGCAAGAAGCCAATTGGCCCTAGCTCATCAACCATCAATAAGCCTGCCGCACACAGACAAGAGTTCCCTCTAAAATTACATCAAAACAATCATCTCAAAGGCAAACCTCACTATACTTCGTATCACGTGACTGGCGATAGAAGATGTCCATTGTGCAAAATTGACCACATACTTTTCCATTGCAAAACTTTCCAAGGCATGATGCCCGAGGAAAAATTAAAAACAATTGGGCAATTACAAATTTGCCCAAATTGCTTATACTGCCACAACGAAAAACCGTGCAACTCGAAGAAAAGATGCAAGGTTTGCAATGGTCAACACAATACAATTTTACACGACTTATATCAACAACGTGACTCGAGTGCGAAGCCTACGCCGACGCAGCAAAATACACAGCGTACGACGACCTCGCTGTCATCAACAAATCACGTGTCGATTCCCGGCAACGAAGTCTTGTTATCGACAGTACTACTGAAAATAAAATCAAGCGATGGTACCTACACACAAATGAGAGCCCTTATCGATCAAGGATCACAAATTAGCTTGATTACAGAAAATGCCGCACAGAGGCTAGGCTTACAGAGGCGGCGCCATAGCGGAACTATCTCTGGAGTCGGAACATCATTCAACAGAAGCAGAGGGAACGTACAAATAACTTGTGAGTCCTCTACGATGACTATAAATTTACTACCGAGGCACTAGTTATGACCAAAGTTCTCAACAACCTGCCTAACAACACCTTCAAAAAACAACAGTGGCCACACCTACAAAGCCTACAATTAGCGGACCCTGACTACAACATCTCAAGATCAGTGGACATATTATTGGACGCAAGTGTGTATTCCGAAATCATTATGGATGGAATACTTCGCGGGCCACCACAAGCTCCGCTTGCGCAACAAACCAAGATCGGGTGGATACTATTTGGCAATGTGAAAACATTCAATTGTCATGTAGTATTAAACAACATTGAAGACTTGTCCCGCTTCTGGGAAATGGAAGAAATAGCGAATGAGTCGACCGCGACCTTGACAGCTGAGGAAGAATACTGCGAGCAACTGTACACAGCAACAACAACACGCACAGCCGAAGGGAGATATAAAGTTAAAATTCCGATGAAACAAAATTTCGAACAAAAATTAGGTGTATCCAAGTCACACGCCGTCGCCCAATTTCTACACTTAGAAAAGAGAATGACAAGAGATTCGTTGTTTCATTCTCAGTACATGAACTTCATCAATGAATATAAAGAACTTGGCCATATGAAGTTATGCGAAACCCCCAGAAGTCCCAGCTGCTACCTACCTCACCACGGAGTGCTAAAATTGGATTCGACCACTACAAAGCTTCGAGTCGTATTCAATGGATCCTGCAAAACAAAATCTGGGCACAGTCTTAACGAGATGATGCTGTGTGGACCAAACCTGCAACAAGATCTACAAGCAATGTTGATGCGCTGGCGTATACACAAATTTGTTTACACGGCCGACATAGAGAAATTTTACAGACAGATCATGGTGCACGAAGAAGATCAACATCTACAAAAGATAGTGTGGAGAAGTAGCGAAAAGGAGCCCCTCAGAGATTACCAACTATGCACCGTGACATATGGAACAAAATCAGCAGCATTCTTATCTATGCGCACAGTAAAGCAGCTAGTACAGGACGATGGACATAAATATCCCTTGGCGTGTGACACACTTAACAACCAACTATACGTCGACGATCTGCTAGGAGGACAAGACGACATTAACCTAGCAAAACAGACACAAAAGCAACTGATCGATATCCTCAAAGGAGGTGGGTTTAATCTTCGAAAATGGGCCAGCAATGATCCAAGCCTTCTCAAAAATCTATCTCAACACCAAGTGAGCGTAAGCATGCTAGATTTTAAGCATACACAATCAAACAAAACTTTGGGCCTGCGCTGGAACCCGCAAACGGATCAATTCACGTTCCAACAAAGGATGTATCGAGACGATGACGTCACAGAAAGAATGACAAAAAGAACATTATTATCAGACATCTCTACATTATACGATCCCCTGGGATGGTTATCCCCAGTCTCCATCAAAGCTAAACAAATATTCCAACAAGTCTGGGAAACAGGAATTAACTGGGATGACACATTGCCAGATAACATTCAAGAGGCATGGAAAATGTTTAGAAATGACATGCCTAATATAGAAAAGGTCGTTGTACCGCGATGGTTGGGAAATACGACACAGCGCGTCGAATTACACGGCTTCTGTGACGCGTCGGAAAAAGCATTCTCGTGCGTCATATACTGCAAAACAAAACAAAACGGAGGAGAAGCCGAGATAAGGCTCGTCGCGGCCAAAACCAAACTCGCCCCGCTCAAAAAAGTAGTAACTATCCCGAGATTAGAATTATGCGGGGCATTATTACTATCAAGACTTATGGAGAAGGTTATAGAAGCTTTGGATGGACGCGACACAACAGTATATGGATGGACCGATTCCATGGTAGTTCTGGGTTGGCTGCAAGGCGACGCCGCGAGGTGGAAGACTTTCGTCGCAAACCGGGTGACAAAAACCGTTGCTGTAATGCCACCAGCTTGCTGGAGACATGTCCCATCAGAACAGAATCCCGCCGATTGCGCGAGTAGAGGCTTGACTCCTTCACAGCTGATTAACAACACATTATGGTGGAAAGCCCCTGCATGGCTAAAGCAAGATGTATATCATCAGACCAACATAGTCGAAACTCCAAAACTAGAAGAAAAAATTAAACATAAAACTTACGCAACACAAGAAAGCCGGGAATCGAACCTCATACAAGATCTTATAATAAGGTACAGTTCAATATCTAAGCTACTTCGAGTCACATGTTGGATCACGCGTTTTATAAACAATACACGTAATAAGGCCAACGCCCTGCGTTGTAACTACCTAACAGCAAAGGAAATTCAAGAAGCGCACACAGCAATTATGAAAACAGCGCAATCGGATTTTTACGAAGACATTAAACGATTGCATAAACAAGGCACAGTTAGCAGTAAAAGCAGTCTACTTAAACTGAATCCATTTTTAAACGCACACTCGTTACTGTGCGTTGGTGGACGCCTCAAACATTCAAACATACCAACGACCGCCAAACACCCTATCATACTACCTAAGAGGCACAAGGTGACAGACATGTTGATCGAACAAGCACACAGGATGACATTACATGCTGGAGCCAAACTAACCTTGGGTTACTTACGCAACAAATACTGGATTTTGGGCGGCTACGGCAGAGTTAAGGAGCAACTAAGGAGATGTGTCAAGTGCATCCGATTCAGTCCCAATCGCAACCACCAGTTAATGGCGAGCTTACCCGAACCACGAGTAACCCCATCGCGCCCCTTCACTCACTGCGGGGTGGACTTCACCGGGCACGTTGAAGTCAAGGCCAACAAGGGAAGAGGCATAAAAACTACAATCGGCTACATCGCAGTCTTTGTCTGTATGTCAACGAAGGCGGTACATCTAGAGCTCGTGTCTGATCTCAGTTCAAACACATTTATCGCAGCATTCAAACGCATGTGTGCAAGAAGAGGAGCTCCGAAACACATGTACTCTGATAATGGAACCAATTTCGTTGGAGCAGCCAAGATACTAGCAAAAGAACACAACGAGGCAATACAACATTACATTAACACTGAGTTCTTTGAGCACATTGCCTCAGCGGGAATTGAGTGGCACTTCAACGCACCCTCATGGGCTAGCGCTGGGGGGCTGTGGGAATCGGCAGTGCGCCAGATGAAACACCATCTCAAGAGAGTTATCGGCGCACAAAAACTCACATTCGAAGAGTTCACTACACTCCTGACCGAGATTGAAGCTTGCCTCAACTCACGACCACTGACAACCCTAAAGGAAGACTGTGAAGATTTGGACTACCTAACACCCGGACATTTTTTGATCGGCGGCCCCATCCTGTCAACACAATCAGGCGCAGACATTGACAGTATACGCACTAGGTGGCAGCTCGTGGAGAAAATGCGCAAAGATTTTTGGAAGCAGTGGTCATCTGAATACCTACAGACACTGCAATCGCGAAACAAATGGAACACCTCAAAGAAAAATCTCGAAATCGGTGAAATCGTAGTGATAAAAGAAGACAACACTCCACCAGCTAAGTGGCTTCTTGGTAAGGTCCAGGAGCTACATCATGGCAAGGACGGACTAGTACGGGTCGTGACATTAAAAACGAAAACCAGCACAATGAAGCGTCCAATCGTCAAACTAGCTCCTTTACACGTGAAGACAGACACCGCACTGAAAGCTAATGCGCCATCAACACATAAACCGGACAAAACACAAAGAAAAGGAAACAGCAAGGTTCCGATGTCGCTGGCACACTGTCTTCTAACGACATTACTTGTCCTTGCCACGTCCATTTCCCCTTCTATGCAGCAATCATACAACATTACTACGTTAGATGCTACGAAACCAGCCTATCTCGACAAGATTGCCAACCTCCATGTAATTCAAGACGAGTGGAAGATAATTGTATTTTACAATTTAACAACATACAAGATGAGCCTCAGTAACATCGAGAATTATATCAAAAACCTCAGCAGCATGTGCACGACAGAACCAGCCTTTGTTGCAATCTCATCGCAATTAGCACACGAAGTAACTGAACTTAAACATAACGACAGATTACTACAGCTAGAACATGAGAACAGAAAAAAAAGAGGTCTAATTGATGGAGTCGGATATCTCGCAAACACTTTATTCGGAGTGCTAGACGAGCGATTTGCCGAGCAGTACAAACATGACATCCGACACCTGCAGCAAAACGAGAACCATTTAAAACAATTGTATAAACAGCAAACATCAATCATCGAAGGTGAATACAACGTATTAAAACGAAACGAGGAAGTAATGACTAAACAATACCATCTCATAAACAAACATATAGACGAACTTCGAACAGAAACAGCTTGGCAGGAAAAGCAGCAGCGTAAAGACATGTATATCACGATTGGAACTCTATCGGCTGCAGTTATCATCTCCAGTTTGCACCGAATCCAAGATTCTTTGATAGACACAATAACAGATCTACGCAATGGACGAGTTAACTTTAACCTATTGGGCCCATCAGAGTTATTAAATCAACTACACACTATCAACAGCCAGCTAGCGAGCGATATGTCTTTACCTAACTTCAGCAACGAACAAAGTCTCAGAAATATTTACAAGGTGCTCCGCGTGCACTCAAGACTGACAGAGGAATTTATGTTATTTGAAGTCAAGCTGCCGCTTCTTAACGTCGATGAATACGAACTGCATCGCATAATACCCCTGCCGCAAAAGAGAAATTTGAGCGCTATCTCCATAATACCTTCCTCTGAATTCGTGGCTACCAACCTAAGAAAAGACATGTTTATCACAATGAATCCAAATCAGCTGCAAACATGTCTAATAATCAACGAAGCTCACTTTCTGTGCCCGCTAACTCGGCCCATCTACAATATAAAAGACACTGAAGCCATTTGCGAAGCTCAAATAATAAACAACGGTAATTTGACGCAGTGCGGCACAGAGATCACAGCGGTGTGCGGCGACAAGTGGATAAAGTTACACAACAACGGCGCGTGGCTATTCTCGTGTTGCCAGGAATGCGATGTACGCATATTCTGTACAGGTGGCGTTACATCGAAGTCACTGCAAGCTACAGGCCTCATTACACTAGGTCAGGGATGCCTACTCAAGCATGACTCATTCACAATACCAGCCCACCTCAACTTTAAAAGTACACTGGTGAAAACTTCCTGAGATCAATAATTTTATAGGAAATGCCTCAACCCGTGTCATTGTCCCACAAGGTCATGCTGAGATATTGAGTGAGCTGCAACAGAAGATAGACAACGTTAAGAAACAGCAAGAAGACATCGCCAGTGACGACAGTCCTTCATTTCACGACATTCATCAGTACACTTTGATCTACATTCTAGTATCAGCATTCGCAGCATTACTCATTTATAAAGGAGCTTGTAAGATTAAGAGTAGATGTTTCCCGACGCATGATGATCAAACCCTGGGAGCACTAGAGATGACGAGACCGTCCTACAGAACTCAAAGAACAAGAAACGAGACACCTGTGATGCCGGGCTCAACAACGCAGCAACGATCTATAACGGATGCAGCTACATCTCCAACGATGACCAGAGAGCATCGTTGATCGTGCTCGTACATCTTTAGCATTTAAGATAATTTTTGATTGTATTCCTTTGCTTTCTTAAGTCGGCAGCATGTACAAGCAAATTGTACATAACGTTAGCAAATTATATTTATGCTTAAATAGCGCTATTGCGTGTGTATCTCTTATTACATTATTTCATTTTTATACAATATATTTTAGTGTCAATAAATCACTCAAACAATACATACGTCTTATCAGTTATCAAAAATTAACATCATCTACAAACTACATTCTTCCACGGGCAAACAGCTCGTTCAATAGTGTTAACCTTTAGGGGTAACGGCAAGATATTTGCCGTCATACGACTCAGATTTTTTATTTTTTTTCTCAATGAACGTGTTGTTTAATTAATATAACTTTTCGTTCGCATAGGAGAACATACTCGTACAATTTAGGAAAAAAGGATAGCAGATAAACGTTATTTCCAACCCATGTTAAATGATGATTCTTAGGCCTGAACTTAGATTTTAACTATTCCTTACAATTGAACAAAAATGTTTGTAAATAAAATTTTGTTTGCTGGATTTATTCTGATAGTCACAATTCTCTTCTTTCAGAGACAAGATTGGCGATATAAAGTTTAAGAAAAAAAATCTTTATTTGATAATTTAAAAAATGAAGACGGCATATATTTGCCACTATCCGTTAGTGTCTGGTGTTTATTAAAGGAAAGGGTGGGTTAGGCTACAATTGTTATTGATTTATATATGGAGCAATAGCTTATTCAATACTTCAAATGGCCGATATGCTCTTGCCCGGTTATTTATTTGAAAGAATTCAGTTTAAGTTAAATAAAGGTTTTAATTATTTCTTATCATCTATTGGTTTTTAATTTATTTATTTTGATACGTCGTGCCACCCGTAGTTCCCCCGGCAAACTGACATGACGGTCTTGTCACTTAATGCCCTTGGCTGATAGCGGCAAACATATTGCCGTCTCATAATTCGGAAACCCTGCAATAATATATACAATCTCTTTCTCAAAAATCATAAAAAAATCATTCATGCTGTGCGTATCGTTAAAGTTCTCGATTCATTGCTTAAAAAAAAATGGTCAAAGGGTTAAACCGCTCTAAGAATCTGCAATCCTTCTGTGAAAGCGTAGCTTATTTGTTTTTCTTTCCCATGTTTCAATACAAGATTTTTTTGCTGACTGCACTTTTTGTCGACATTACTTGCATTGTCACCCAAACTACATTTGCATACCGAATTCCAAGTCGATACCATTACCCTTGAATAGTTCCGTCCTGCGGAGACGATCCTGGCCGGCTTACCAATATGTCACTATCAGATTATTGTATTGTCACCAAATTTACATAAGTATGCCAAACAAGTCAATCCGACTGCTGGAAGTTGGTCGAATTTAACTTGCTAATCTAGCAAGCAAGATGGCTTGCTTGACTACAGACAGACAGACAACGGGACAGGTGAAACTAAATAAAAGCTTGTAAAAAAATGCCCTAAGTAGTTTGTGCTGTTATATGATGCTTGGTAACGTTTCAAGTGGCTAGAGTGCTACTTGCAAATGCTTTATCTAGCAAGGATGTGGTTTAGGAAAATCCAGTGTCTGATATACGTGAAATTCGGAAATGTATTTGATATTCTAATGACAATCTTATCGTACGATGATGAGACAGCACTATGTCATGCATGAGCATGATAACGAGATGACCGATCATTGTTTGATGAGAGGTAAGCACCCTCACGATTGGAAATAAATATTTTATCTTTCAGTCAAACAATATACGACGTTGGTATTTATTGGTGGCGGATAGTGTCCGACCGAACATGGTTTCGGCAAAAAATGGCGGCTTTTTTTAGCGGCTTACGGGAGGCTAGGGGTTTCTTTGAAGGATAAAATCGCGGTCTGTCGCAGGACTGATGAACGGTGGAGCAGACGAGTCCTCGAATGGAAACCACGGACGGGGAAACGTAGTGTAGGGCGTCCTGAGGCACGGTCGAACCGACGAACATAAGAGGGTCGCTGGCGGCGGATGGATGCGAGGGCCTGAAGACAGTGTTGTGGCGCGCCATGGAAGAGGCCTATGTTCAGCAGTGGACTGTTGTAGGCTGATGATGATGATTACGGGAGCAACCGGCGTCGTGGAGTGGCCCGTCCGTTTAACTGTTAATTTTTCGTGGCTACGTTGTGATACCACTAAATTAAATATGGAGATACTTGCTTTTTACCTTTTTAAATAGATATTAAATTTAGCCTTAGAAAAAGATGAATAAAGTCTTGAAAACCTAGTGGGTTAGTTAGACCCATGTTAGACTAATAGTGGCAAGGTTTTGCTGGGTCGTTGGTTCGAATATTCGCTATTTTCGGAATTCATGTGTGAAATTAGATTAGAACCATAAGCATTTCGGCGAATTAAAACATCGTAATGAAACCCATATACCTACATCTGCGAAGCAATTCAATGGTGTGTGTGTGTGTGTGAAATTCATATCCTCCCAACCTGAGAGGATGTCACTCAGGTCACACACCCAGCAGTGAGATCAGGAAGAAATGGTGGATGCGATTGCGAACACTCCCGTTAACTGTTTGGCCTCCGTTCCAATCCAATGATCAAATAATTTTTAATAAGCATTTTTGCGCACTAGCAGGTAAATGCACAAATGAATATCACGAGGACAACTCGTCAAAACAAAACTCGACCGCAATGGACACATTCATTCAAACGTACGTCATATAATAATATGTTGTGGCTGAAATCTGATAAGGGAACTGGTACAACAAAGCAAGATATTTTCTCAGTAATGTGGTCCTATAAATTTCATAAAACATTTTGTAAGGGCACGCTTTGCAACTAGCGTGTAGCTAGTAAGCGATTGGTTAACGTTTATTTGTAAAGTCGTTTAACAGTAGCAATCTCAGTGCACAGGAAATAATACCGTCCACTTTCGCGAACTCAAGATGTTATACTGGCTTTACATAGACTGTGTTATGTTTATGTTGACTACTGCCAAGTAGAGGGGTTGGGGTGACGACGTAACCAGCTGGAGTGTGGATACGTTTTATACACTCAAATAATTTTAGTATCATGTGAGTGAGCCAACTTGCCAAGTCGGTGATATTTAGTATTTTACAAGTATACCTGGTGGACTTTCCGGTTTCTGGTTATTTGAGAAAGCAGTGTAGTGTGCGAGGGTCAAAATAGACCTATACTGAAGGCAGGAAAACGAATCTAATGCCTTTTAATTGCAAAATCTTGTTCAAAGGCAATATTTTATTAACCGACTTCTAAAAAGGAGGAAGTTACCAATTCGGTTGTATTTTTTTTCTTTTTCGAGATAACTTAGTACTTATGGACGTTAAGTAATCTACCACTGGTTCGGCAAATACGAAGATACCGTCAGGGGATTCGAGACATTTTTTTTTTTTTTTAATAAACCTATAACCACTAGCGACGTCCAATTCGACTCCAAAGCGCTCAGCTTGCCCACTACAGACGTGCATTGGGTCAATTCCAGGGAAGGCAGGGCACCGCGCCGCTACACCCCCCACCTCAATGCATGCGGCCAGTGACTGGTGACCAAAAATTTACATGTCAACTTCAGCCCGCTCCGCGACACCTAAACTCATCCTTACTCGACCCCACCCTTCATGAGGGGGAAGTATCCCTCAAGTATTAAGTTCGTATGTCTCGTGAATAGTTGATGCCGCCATGATGGATGGACTTGCAGAATCTCGAATGCAAATGGATCTTGTATTGTTGTACACGGGATGTTGATTGCTAGGTTGGACGTTGTTAATGATAGTATTTTTCCAACGGTCGGCAAGGAGAAAATATTCTCAGGCCGCTAGAATCGTTAAGAGCGGGACGCTGGTTCCTTTTTAAAAAGCTTCGGCGTACATTGTTAGAAATTTCCGACAGAAATACCCTCGGATTGGTAGCACTTCTGATTAATGGAAGAAAAAAAAATCTTATTGTTTGTGACCAGGGCTTGTGTTTAGGTTATGAAAATATGCATAGGCAAAATGTACTAGGCGTTCTAAATAAAATAAAAGTGTTTTATGTGTTTTGTTCCCAAAAAAATCTCAAGGTTTGATAAGTAAGTATCTTTTTTTTTATGTCTTACAAGGCATTGGCGAATACGCTTCCGATTCGCAATAAGTTGTTTTCTCTTTGAAAGCGCACTTACCTATATGGCCGTGCTAAGAATATTCCATGGACTTTAAAACGCTCCTTAAGCTTATGTTGGCTTAACATTAACTACCCCCCCCCCCATCTGGTTTTACTAGACACACAAAATTTGATATGATGATGGTGATAACAGTCACTATTTCTAAATTTGTCAAGTCAAACTGTATGAAACTAATAAGTCTATAAAGGTCTCTCTCTACCCATTATACCGTACCATACTATACGTAATGTGTCAGGAAAAGATGTATTCTTTGTATCGAATAGTATAAGACAATGCCCACTAGCACGTTTCGTAACCAACCGTCGCCGTCGCGTGTCATGTATGCGTTTGACATTCCGTTATTTTTAACCGACTTCGAAAAAAGCTGGAGGTTATCATTTCAGTTGTATTTTTTTTATGTTTGTTACCTCAGAACTCCGTGATTTATGAACCGATTTGAGAATATTTTTTTTTCGTTCGTCTAGGAATGCTTTCAATTAGGTCCCATAAGCACCAAATCAGGATCTGATGATTGGATCCTAAGGAAATCGAGGTAACTCTTCAAATATTGCAGCAACGCCTATAGTAATTTCGATATATTTAGGAGTAACTCGTGCATTTGCTCTTGAAAATCATCATTTGGTGAAGTGGAACTGATAATGTAGACCAAATTTGACCAATGGAGCGACTACTCAATAACAAGTACTTCACGGGTTGAGTTTCAATTACTTTAACGCAGTTGCTAAGCAATTTAAGCTCATCGTAATTCATATGGTGAAATGGAACGGGTGATGAAGCACCAGGACTCCACAATAATCAACGTCTCTGCATCGAAAAAATAAATTTTTCGTAACAGGTGACGAGCAGTTGACATTAAACTATTGTATCTTAGATCTTTTACACTGAAAAGCGTGAAAAAAAATTATAACAAGAAAATAGAACCAACTACAAAAAAACCATGAAAATAATTTTCTACCACTGAAGTCGGTGCCTCAGCATGAGCCAGCAGGAGTGATTGAAGCCCAATATACTCGTATAGTTGTAGGTGAGGTAGACGATTATAGGTCCACTCCTGCTGGCTCGTGCTGAGGCACCGACTTCAGACTGGTAGAAAATTATTTTCATGGTTTTTTGTAGTCGGTTCTACTTTTAGTTACAATTTTTTTTTCACGTTTCTATTATGGTCCGGTCATGCGCATTATACGGTGTATGGGGCCCTTCTTCTCCTTATTTATGAGTTACACTCTTGTCGGTTTAGCCATTGAATGGCTCTCCACTTCTCTCTACTGAAAGCTGCCTCCTTGACCTCCTTATACGACATGACGGACGGCTACTTTCTCCTCTATTTGCTTTGTATCATCAATTCTCGGCCTCCCTCTTTTTCGCTTCCCTTCCACTTTTCCTTCTAAGATGACATTTATGAACTCATCATATGTCGTATAAGATGACCAATCATTTTTCCTCTCCGATTCTATATCCTTATCTTAAATCGACAAAATTCGAACTTTTTCACAACACTTCATGTCAATTTTATTGCACGAAGTCGAATTAAGACCAGCGATAGTTGAAACTTCTTAATGCCATTAGATCCTATAGTAGCCATTATGTTGAACTTTTATTGTTGTTTGTATCGTCATTTTAAGATCCATAATTCTTAAAGTTAACAATGTATTGAACTAAATCTAGTAATGTCGTTAAAAGTTATTTCAAAATGTGACATAAATACAGCAGCGTTGGCAGGCCTCGTAATAGGTGGACTGACGGTATAGGGGAGTTGCAGGTGCCAAGTTGTCGTTGATGGTAGGATTGTGAGGGCGAGGCTGGTCAACATTAGACGTCTTTCTTCTGATGATGATTGTATAAATAAAGATTTATTGACAAATACGATACGTCTTCTTAGCTCTTCTTCTCTCTCTCTCTCTTCTTCAGCCCATAACCATGCTGAGTGTAGGCATCCTGTATTGCTCGCTACTCATCTCGGTCCAGTGCTCTCCTCATCCAGCACCTTCCCGCCACTTTCACCGGGTCGTCGGTCCACCTCATCTCCTGTTTTTGGGTCTTCCTCCATCACGGCATTCCTTCATCTTCCATCACTCCTGCGGCATATGTGTCCAGCCCACTTCCACTTCTTTTGCGTGATTACCTCTGCTATTTCGGTGAGCCTTGTTCGTCTCCGAATCTCCGTATTTCGGAACCTGTCACGGAGAGATATGCCCAACAGCGCCCGCACCATCGCCCTTTGCGTGACTTGCAGCTTCTTTCTATGACCTTCTGCGTGAGCGTCCAAGTTTCGGCTCCATATACCAGCATAGCATTATAGTCTTCATACACTTATAGACTTTAGTCTAACTTATTTCTCTATATAAGATTCTATTCTCTTATATAGGATACCTAAAATATATTTTTTGCTCCGCCAGATCACTGATAGGAACTTGTTTAAAAATTGGTAGACACTTATTTGGCTGATTGTACAGTCGCCTGCATTACCTAATATCTGCCACAGCAGAGCATGCAAAAATATCTGATACGTCCTACCGGCTCTAGAATTAGACGTCTCAGATATTAATGGACGCTTTCTTGTACTTAAAAGAAAATTCAATGTAAATGTTAGTGTTACCCCCGGTGGATATCGTAAGGGCCATGACAGACGGACTGTACTCTAACTGCGATTGCCGACATTCTATACTGGCATGCATTTATGGTGACCATGGAAATGCAATGGAAAATCTATGGGCAGTTGACAGTTACGTTGCAGTTGGAGTGGCCCTAAAACTGACGGTACTGACAGCGTACATGTCATGCGACACGTATCATCTCAACTTTGGGCACACAATTAGGATGTTACATTTTAAAATATAGTACATTAGGTACTACAGAGGCCGGGAAAGAAAGGCTTGCATTCGCTCGGCCGGATAGGTATACGAGGCTGGCATGTTTTTTCACGCCGAGGCTTGTATAGTGCTTTTCTCAAACATGCACTAAAAGAAATAAAAACTCCAAGAAATTAATGTTTTATTCGTAAGACAACTAAAATTGTACCAGACTCAAATTATAACTACCATGTATAAGTGTTTTTTTCATTCTAACATGTTTTTTTTAAACGTTAAAATAATCCCAATAAAATCAATTTTCTTTTTATTTATTTTTATTTGACTGGATGGCAAACGAGCAAGTGGGTCTCCTGATAGTAAGAGATCACCACCGCCCATAAACATCTGCAACACCAGAGGTATTGCAGATGCGTTGCCAACCTAGAGGCCTAAGATGGGATACCTCAAGTGCCAGTAATTTCACCGGCTGTCTTACTCTCCACGCCGAAACACAACAGTGCAAGCACTGCTGCTTCACGGGAGGATTAGCGAGCAAGATGGTGGTAGCAATCCGGGCGGACCTTGCACAAGGTCCTACCACCTGCAAATAAATACTAATTGCTATAAAACATGTAGATATAACGGACTGTAATAATAAAGAATCACGTTTCAAACGAAACTTTTGAAATGACAATGGAACTTACTTGCAAAATGGCTAAAGCCCAAGTCCAGTCAATCAAAGAAAAAAAAGACAATGACACTTGTCAATTTTCCCGCCAAAACTTTTTTTTATTGTGTTTGCTGTTCGCCCATTATAGTAACTAATAAATGAACCATAGAAATTCAGATTATTACCTACTTTCAAGTCGTGTATAGCCTTTATCGTGGATATTTGACCTTTTGCATTGAAACAAAAGACTGTTGTCTTGCAGGCCTAGGCCTGCAACAGTATATTTTTAAGCCTGTTGTATGGAACACAACATAAACATTACATAGCATGTTTGAGAAAAATACATTTAATCGCCAATAACAGAGTCGTTGACCTATAAGGTCGAAGCAATACGATAAAATTAGTAGCCATCCCTGAATCACTGTCTCGGTCTCATTGACGACCAAAATTTCAACTTCAATTACTCGTATCGTAACGCGATAACGCCCATACTTGTGCTTAGGGCAACCACCCGTCTGATTCTGGCCGGACATATAAAACTACAAGTATTATATTGCGTACCAACCAATATAAAGCGTATAAAAAAATGAAACTTCACAGTTTTTTTTTTAGTAGACGCACATATTCTGGCACTCCGAATGTACCTTTTCCAGCAGCTCTTCGGGTGTGCTTCCGTTGAAACCCACCCACGTCTCGCTTTGCTCCCCTTATAATGTGGTAATCTAACTTTTCCGCCAGTGATATGCTAATTTCGTGACTTGAATCAATGATATCTACGAGCACCAATCAGGCTCGTGATTTCGTAGCTTTTATGCTTAAGTTTTTATTTAACTTCACCTCGTTTATTTCTTTGTGTGCTTCAAATTTCGCAAGTTAATTTTGATCTCCTTCCATTGGTCGTATTACTTGAGATTTGATACACATAATTAGTTAAACGTATGTTAGATGACAATGCACGGGCAGTCATTACTAGTGGTTACGAGCGAGTATTTTAACTTTAGTTTTTTTTTTATCTATTCGATTTTTAGAAATTTTACAAAAGCCATTGTGAAAAATGTACGAGGCCTATAGCTCACAGAGTTGCTAGCTATCCCAGTTTATGGTGAAAATGGTAACCCTACTAGTGAGTCACAGCAGATCAACAACCGCGTCGGGTGTTTACGATGCGACCACAACGACCTTATTGTATGTTTATTAGTTACGTAAGACGAGGAAGTATATTGACAAGTTTCAACCGTTTGTCATTTGGACGGTCTGGTAATTTGTCATTCAAGATTCCAACGCAGATTAATTTCTCTTACTCCTATAGAAACTATTATGCGATGCGGATCGTATGCCATATGATGCTTATATGCACAAGTATCATCAACTGACCGACTGACGGTTGGATCAGCAAAGTATAAGTGAAAAACTAAAAAGAGGTCTCTCCTACATGCAATAGTAATGTGTTCATAATAGCCAAGTTGGACTTCAAAATTACACCTAAACAATGTTCTACCCACGGTTTGACCATACATACTTTTTAGAAGTTTTTCACCTGCACCTCCATCATCTCCGATCAAAATAGCTATAAGACTTGCCTGATACAGTTGCCGTTGTCCCACTGCTGGAAGTGCTGTGGCTGCTGTGTAAAGGCTTCTTCTCTTTACAGCATCTAGTCAACTGGTCTGACGCAATGTCAAGCCAATTCCTTGCATATACACGTCCAAATCGTCCCGCCATCTTCTCGGTCTACCTTGAAAAATATGATTTAACAAAATAACAAAAGGTGATTCTTATTTCACTATCTTGATCATAATACCATTCATACACGAACCTCCTCAAAAAAAAAAGTATTGGTACTTACCGGCGTATATTCAAGTTATGATCAACCTAGCTCGCTTTTACGGAGGTCAGATATCGATCACGCCGAAAACAAAAGATACCTACACCCTCGTAACTTAGCCAAAGTATTTCACAACCGCACTAACGTAAATAACGCAAATCGATTCGTTTCGTAAGTTGTTAATTTATTCATATTCGAACAGTTGTGACGTCCTGAAGCATCTGTGACGGTTGCCAGTTGTTACCTAACCGAAAGACAACGAGGGAGATGTGTAAAGTAAAGAGTGCCTGGTGCCAGTTGATACTGGCACAAACTGGTCGTGGTCGTACCTACCTGTGTGTGTATAGTAGATTGCGTTAGTTCATCAGATGTTGGATCTGATCGATCGGAAATTGAATTATTCGCTGTACAATTCCTTCAATGAAGCTATCGCTTTTGATCCTTTACAAGTCTCTTTCTTCCTCACTTGTATTGTCACGTATCTCATGCGAAAAAAATTACAGCAGTTTCATTTAAGGTATTGGCGAAGGAACTACTGTGAAAAAACCTATAATTTTATTCTTCGTAGCACCGTTTGTCATTGTAACAGACTCTTATGTTCTGCCATAACAGAATTGAGAGTCAGAGCGAATTTAAAGTACTCAATGTGTTGAATAACATGGTCAAAATAAAATCATTATATCCTTTTAATTGTTGTACCAAAGTTCGGATCGTTGGGTGGAATTTATAACGACGTCGTTATTTTGTTTAGCCAGGTTTGAACCTCTAACCTTGTTTAATAAGTCCGTCCGGACCTTTGATTAGGGCCGCCAACTTTGTGAATTTGCATCTCAATTTGCCTTAATTCCTGGATCTTGCTATTTTTGAAAGGAATGTAGTTGATGTTAAAATGAAAGTCACGCCGGGCGGAAATCGTTAAATGTCGAGTCGGAGATAAAGACAAAATGATGTCAAGATTGATCACTGCGATGCGTACCAATTGACGCTGGATGTTGGCACTTCTGAGCCCTTAATGTAAGTTTTTTGACATATTAACGTCTCTCGAACGAATTGGCATTAAAGTAACACAAATTAGGCTGTTTATGGGCTATTGCTATGGGATTTGGAAACTGATATCTAAAATTCCAAGATGATTTTACAAAAAACAACAATTTGAACTATTTGTTCAGGAACAATATGTTATAACACATTATACTTGAAAAAAATCTATAACGCAAAACCATGAACCGAATATTTGATCTTATGATGACGTCTAATTTCCAACGGGACGATTCACTTTATTGATTCAGGCGTTACTCAATGAACTAGGTCCATATCAATGAACTACATTTTTTTTGCCTTGCTTGTATGCTTCTACTACTAAACTATTTCTAAATAAAAACACAAGACAAGAATGATAGTCGCTTCTTCTGTCGTCTTTAAAATTTTGCGGAAGTTAGATATGTAGCGTACTTCCATCCCCCATACCAAAAAGCCCATATATCCCTTCAAAGTTTAAAAATATATTGAAAACACATATTTCAAAGGCGGTCAAGTTTGTCAAGCAACCTCTCACTCAGATTCAGATGACCAACATCACCATAGTCAAGAAACGGAAGCGAAAATGACTGAGCTGATTGAGTGATTTTAGAGAGGCAGAAAATTATGCAGGCGCCTAAGCGAGTGAAGCGAGGTTAAAAGTTTACGACTGACATCGGCTAATTGGGCTGACCAGGAACGCGTCAAGTCCACCATCATCATCAGATTTCTGACGGTAGACGAGATTAATATCTTATTACAGGTATCAAAATACAATTTTTGAATCACCAAGTCGGACATCCTAGAGATAAAATATGGACTTTTAGCAAATAACGAACGAATTGCTACTCTGTGGAGAAACGGAATTAGAATTTGGATTTTGGACCTTTGTCTAACAATGAATGATGATTGTATAATACCTATTTGCCTTCACACCAATCCGAGGAATAAATTAGATCGTCCTGAATACAGTGAAGGAGATATTATATACTGTCTGTCGTCTTTGTGTAGGCTGAGCTGAGATTATAGTTACGTTACAAAATACAAATTGTTGCAATTCTCTACCGAATTTTCCATGAGGTTCTACGAGTACTATGTGAAAAGCTGTGTGGAGAGTACTGTATAGGATATTTTTTTTATGTACCTACATATATTAAATGCGTAAGTATCTTGGTTTTGTGATCAACGGATAACACCTTGCTAGTCAAATGTGTCACAGCGTCTTAAAACTTACGCACGTTTACAAAGAATGTATAAGTTAGCATGCAATCTGTTTGAGCTGATGATTTGTACGTCATATTTATTTTATTGCTATGATGATCATTAAATTAGTAACATTATATTTTTAGTTAGATAATAGCCTTACGCTTATAGCTCGCATGATGTTTTTATTCTACTAATAGTCCTATGTGTCCATGATCTAGGACTTATTTTACCTCTACCGCTTCAGTCTTGATAATCGGACCACTGTCCCCGCCAACCTTGTTATAATTCCAGCAAAGTTTTGATGAAGGCTTAAGACCGAGCCGCCAAGGGCGACGCGAAACTTTGTCATTCATGTCTGTCTACCCCCATGCCCTTCAAAATTTCAGCTGCCTCGGAAGTTATGGCTGTAATCTGAAATTGTGAATTCGTGCGCCAAATTATTCCTTATTGTCACGTAACGTTTGAATGGAAAGCGTTTTTTTATTTATTTTTAATTCCCTATTGTTTTCGGTTGCCGTTCGGAATTGAATGCGATTGTTCATTTCTGACGTAGTCGAGTTTAAGGAAAATGTTTAAGCATTTTGACGGTATTTGAATGATAAAGTAATTGTTTGCCCTGATTGTCCTTCAATTATATTCAATCAGTTTAATGTACATTTTGTAGGTAGAAACTAATAAGGGGCATAGAAGTAGTTTTTCAGATAATTTCCAGAATGTCAACTACCAACAGACCCACAGGTCATGATCATCATCATGAGTTTATATCAGTCCACCCGCTGGACGTAGGCCTCCCCAAGGAGCGCCATTGCGCCCTGCCCTCAGCTCGGCGCATCCAGCTTCTACCAGCAGCTTTTCACAGATGTCCCTCCACTTGACCGGAGGGCGTCTTACGCTACGTTAGCCAAGTAGGCCGATAGGACTACGTTATTTTGAGGTATTAAGTTTCAAGATACTAAAGTTGAGGTATTATTTCAAGAATTCTAAAGTTTCTTATTTTTTGCCTGTGGGTACAGTCGTACCTATGAAGCTTATTGTAGCGTTTTGTGTCATTTTTGTTGCCTGCATTTTCAGCAATTTGAAGATTTGTGGTTGTTTTTTTTTTATTTGAATAAATCTCGCAAAATAAATTTAAAGTTAAAAATAATTATGGCATCATATCTAGGATAGCCTGTGGAGTATGTAAACCAAATTTGTGTCATTTTCGTCCAGTGCAAACTGTTATATGGACAGTATGTAAAAATGGTGTGAAAAAAAAATTACAGTTTATGAAATATTTATTTCCTATTTCAGATTACTTACATACGCCTATAAAAAAAGTTGTGCCAAATTAGACCACGATATTTTAAGATTTTAAATTATTTTGTTTTCTTAACCTACAAACGCTTCAAAAAAATATTATAGTCATTAGAGTTCACATATTTTATATCATAAATGCATGATAAATCGACATTGTAAATTTGTGTCATTTTCGCCCACGATATTTAAAATAATAAAACATAAACACAAATGGTTGCGGTCGAAACGGGCCGCGCGGTCAAGCGGCGGGGGCGACGGGGGGCATAAGCACGCAAACACGTTCGTTCGGTACGATTTCATCTATGGGAAGCATTCATATTAGATAATACAAGTATTGTCGTCGCATGGAAGTAGGCAATTGCTGGCTGAGTATGAGTATTAAACGAACGAACTTGCGAGTCCGTTTAACTATACAAAGCCAGCAATTGCTATTCCAGCCGAGACTAATATAAACATTTTCTCAAAATGTATTACGATATTTAATTTTATATCAAAACTGCAGGTGTATTTTTCCTCTGAAAACACCACGAGCTGTTTCACACACATTAAAAAAAGTCCGAGGTTCTAACAAAATAACTGATACCTAATGGGTAGGTATCAGTTGTTTTGTTATTTTGATTTGCTAGATGTTTTGTTTTTTTTTTCTGGAACCAGATTGAATTGGCTGTAGGTACAGCAGGGCTACTGCGAAACTCGAAACTCGAAGTTCGTATCGTACTGTCCCTTTCGCTCTCGTATTAAATACTGTAAGTGTCAGAGGGACCGCACGACACGAACTTCAAGTTTCGAGTTTCGTAATAGCCCTGACTTGTGCCAACTTAGATATTACCGTGACCAAGTTTGAGACTTGATAATAATAAAATTTAAATGCGACATTGTTGTCGAGTATAGCGATCCTGCAATGTTTTTAACTCTTTCATTTTTTTCGCTGGCCTTAAACTATGCACTTCGCCTATTATATAACTTAATGAGTATTGAATTGACTGACTTTTATCTCCGCTACGTAATGAACAAATTGCATAACTTTCTTTTTTTGCATACTCTGAATGTAGTACCTATTCAAATAATGAAGTATGTAAATAATAGGTACATTAATTTAAGAATCAAAAAGGCTGATAGTTATATATAAAAAAGGTTGCCTGGAAGCTTAGAGCAACCCGGGCGGAAGGGAGTAGCCATTCGACGCGTTCCCCTCTGTCAAAGTACAAGCCCAATTGGGCATACGAATTTTATAAAACAAGGCGCGCTCGGATTTCAAACTACTAGACTGAATCGAGAAGCGCGAGTGAACGCGGCGGTGCTAAAAATAACGAATTGTTCAGTTTCCTGCTGTAAAAAGAGATCTGGGACATCAAGCTTGCAAAATTATGGTGTTACATTTCACATGGAAGTAAATTGTTATCGTATTATTGCTATTTAATTACATTTAAACAACAAAGACGTACATTATTGTCGGATTCGTTTACCAACATCGAGTCCTAGCGGTACAAATTTCGGATCAGTCAAGCGATAAATCGCATAAGCGATAAAGCGATGACTTAATGATGTTACTGTCAATGTGTTAGTTTGGAGTCATCTGTAAACGAATTATTAGTGTATTGTTGGATTATTTATGTGTTAACGTCGTCATTACAGTCAGTTGGCAGTTTTGTTTTTGCATCTAAGTAAGCCGAACTGCACTTGTATGCACATTTCCCCCCGCAACAAACGCCAGAACTATTTTAAAGGTAATCTACCGCTAAGGCTGCTCCCTTCCGAAGAAGCCCGCGTTGCTCTAAGCCTGGAAGAGATCGCTCTTAAGCGATAAGGCCGCCTGTTGTTAACCCTTGTAATTTTCATTCTGTGTACCTGTTCTGTATCGCTTACTATTTTTGGTGTACAATAAAGAGTCATTGTATTGTATTGTATTTTATGTAAAAATTTAGAAATGGTATGTTCATAGTATCAAACAGCAGAAAGCACCTAAATTTAGGACATTCGACAAAACTAATGTCAACTTTAACTAATTGGCATTAAGTTCGAAAATTCTAATGATCGAAATTTGACGTGGATCCTGCTTATGACGCTAAAGTCGGATTTGTATTTATCTGTCGTGTCGTGTCGTGACGCATATATGTAGTTAATTTAAACCGATATCTATATCTATAAGTATCCCAAATTTAAGCTAATGCTACCCAGCCGTTAAAGCATGATTGAGTAACAAACATCAAGATATACAAACTTTCGCATATATAATATTAGTAGGATGTGATCTAGCCCCTAAGCTCCTTCTCTCTCACTCGAACTTAAAGGAAGATGGATATCTTGTATGGTCAAGGAGTGTGCCCAGCTCTAAAACCTGGCTATCGCGTCACTGCATATCTCTAAAATAGCAGCGCTTAGCGTCAACAATCCTACCGGTGTGAAGTTAGCGGCCAAAAGTTAGCTGCCGATTATAACCCAACCAAATTAAGAAGTTTGTTATTATTTGCATTTGTGTGTTCATAAAAGTGACAAAAACACGATAACTAGCTTATATTCAGGGAGAAGTATTCAACCTGAACGTCTGGTGAAGCAAGAAAATTATTGCCAGCTACACCATATGAAAAAAAACACCAACATGGAAATGAGAACCTCTTCAAATCTTTCCATAAAATAACACTGGACACTAAAAGCTTTCTATAAAAGCTGCAACTGTTAACTAACCTCATCTAGTCTAGGAACCACATCCGATTTGGAAACGGGAACTCTCCGGTTTTTTGTGGCATGTTATTACGCACGCTGAGAGCTTTCGATCAACGCTTCAAATGTCCAGTAACCTCGTTTCGTTTTGATGAAAAGGTAGAATTAAAGTTAGCGGCCGAAAAAAAAACAACTAAAATAAAAATAAACATTGATTGGAAAACGCCTTCCTCCTAGATATTATATTAATATCTGGAAAGATATTATATATTAATATGATTATGCATTTCAAAAGCTTCGATCAAATGCGAAACTACCCATAACCAACATCTAGTACGGGAGCTACGCCCGAATAAAAGTAGGGGGCGAAAATGTATGCAGTAATATGAAAAAACGACCAACTTGGAAATGCGAACTTCTTTAAATCTTTCCATATTATAATACTGAATACTAAAAGCTTTCGATACAAGCTGCAAGAGTTTAGTAACCTTATCTAGTTTAGGAGCCACACCCGATTTAAAAAAAGCGGCGTATTTCTTTTTGTAATAAAATGTGAATAACAATATGTTGGAAATGCGAACCTCTCCAGTTTTTTCTGGCATATTATTACGCACGCTGAGAGCTTTCGATGAATGCTTCAAATGTCCACTAATCTCGTTTTGTTTTGAAGAAAAGGTAGAATTAAAGTTAGCGACCGAAAAAAAAAACTAAACAATTTGAAAACGCGTTTCATTCAGAAATTTTAATAAGATGATTATGCATTTAAAAAGCTTTCAATCAAATCCGAAACTGCCCATAACCAACGTCTAGTACGGGAGCTACGCCCGAATAAAAGTAGGCGTAGTGCGTAATAATATGCCAGAAAAAACTGAAGAGGTTCGCATTTCTAACAAGTTGTTATTCTCATTTTATTACAAAAAAAAACGCCAGTTTCTTTAAATCGGGTGTGGCTCCTAAACTAGATGAGGTTAGTAAATTCTTGCAGCTTTGTATCCCGTATTATAATATGGAAAGACTTAAAGAGGTTCGCATTTCCAAGTTGGTCGTTTTGTCATATTACTGCAAAATTTTCGGCCGCCTACTTTTATTCGGGCGTAACTCCCGTACTAGGCTTTGGTTATGGGCAGTTTCAGATTTGATGGAAATCTTTTCAAATGCATAATCGTATTAATAAAATATCTGGAAGGAACACGTTTTCTAATCAATGTTTTTTTTATTTTTGTTGTGATTATTTTCGGCCGCTAACTTTAATTCTACCTTTTCTTCAAAACTAAAATGAGGTTACTGGACACTTGAAGCGTTGATCGAAAGCTCTCAACGTGCGTAATAACATGCCACAAAATACTGGAGAGGTTCGTATTTGCTATTTGCAACATGTCGTTTTTCTCATTTTATTAAAAAAAAAATACACCGCTTTCATTAAATCGGGCGTGGCTCCTAGACTAGTTGAGGTTAGTTAGCAGTTGCAGCTTTAGTAGAAAGCATTTAGTATCCAGTGTTATTTTATGGAAAGACCTGAAGAGGTTCGCATTTCCATGTTGGTGTTTTTTTTTTTCATTTTAGTTTCGAAGTTTTATATGCTGCTTGTTTTAATCTGGTGTAGCTGGCAATAATTCTCTTGCTTCACCAGACGTTCAGGTTGAATACTTGTCCCTAAATATAAACTAGTTTGTGTCATACTAACTACTAAATATAAACTAGTTTGTATCATATATCAACTAGTGTGTGTGTGTTTTTTCAGTCTTATGGCCTCACAAATGCAAATAATAACTCAAACTTCTTAATTGGGTTGGGTTATAATCGGCCGCTAACTTTTGGCCGCTTACTTCACACCGGTATCTGGTAGTAACATCTTGGTAAAGCAGCCAGGAGCGTCTCCTCAGAAGGGAACTCCTCAGTGATTAATGACATCGATTTGAAATTTGGTGCGGAAGTGTTGTTTAGATAACAATGAAATTACAGTCAACCAAAAGTAATCAGCAAAAAAAAACTAAAACTTATTAGGTAGGTATCTCGTAAAAAATTGCCATGGGATAGGCATAAAATCTCGAAATGACAAGCGCTAGACTTAAATTCATAAAATTTTGCACAGCTGTTTTTAATACAAAGTCAATGATAACTATGATGTAATTTTTGGGATTACCCATGAGAATTCAGTAAAATCTCGGAATCAATTAAACTGTCAGATTACGCGTGCGAAGCCGCGGGTAATATAAACAAACGAACGCTGCCAGCCGGCGCCCAAGCACCCGATGTACTCTTCCCCGCGCTCGCCATTCGCGCGAAGTACGTTTCGTGGTAGTTTTTTTTTTCAAATAATGAGAATCCGTGGATGAAAATGACACAAATTATGAATAGTGTTTTTTTACACCGTTAATAATCAAAACACGTAAACTCTAACAACTTGAATTTTCTTTTGTGGGTTTTACAGGGTATTGTATTAAAAAAATTAATATCTATAAATATCGTGGATGAATTTGACACAAAATATTTTGGATAACAGATATCAGTATTTTAAAACGTCTGACATCTTTTTAACAAACTGTAATATTCTTTTAGAGTTAGTTGGGCGACATGTTAGGTACTGGTTAAAAATCAGGATTCCCGTGGATGGATATGACACAAAATGCCTATGTACATCAGTTACTGCTCAGATATTAATAAGAAAGTAAAATTTTCGTCTTTAATTTTTTTTTCGTCCAATACTAATGGAAAACACTAATACCTAAATTTCTACTTATGCAGGCACCCAAAATGACACAATTTTTTGTATTAGGTTGGGCAAATGCTCCGGAAGCTATATGCGAAAAAGAAACAACTTTAATATTTTTGAAGCCTCAAAACGTAGTCCTACGGGTCTAAAGTCGAGTCTCTACGTCATGAACTCGTTTATTCCACGGTTTTAGTTCCTCCATGCCACTTAAAGTAGCTACTATACAGATCGTCATACATAATTCTGGCAGTTTTCAAGGGTCCTTTGTTGTGGGTTGTGTGTAGGGCATTGCAAGAGGTGCGTGTGGAGCTCATTGCGTTTATATGGACCATAGTGAGCGATCAAGTTTCAGAGTCATCATAAAAAGTAGAGGAGTGCTTTCGTTAGTAAAGTGATTTGTTATTCGTGATGATGTGATGGCTTCCGAGCGTGATTCGTTATCGTCTTACTAAAGATTCAGCCCGCTCAGTGTAACCGATCAACATGACATTATAACGTCCAATACCAATTAGCGAATAAACAATGTAGGCGAACAAACACGGCGGGGTTGAGGACCTAATCCTCTGCCTCGCTAGGGACCGTGTTACTAGGGACCTGTTATTTTTATCATAAAACAGAACTTTTTACCATGTGTTTGTGATTTTTTATGAAGGAAAGCGAGTAGACTTACCGCCAAGTGACCTCTATAAGACCAGGGTGCAAGGGGCCAAAGCCAAGACAAATTGTTTCTAGTATAGTAGCTAGTAATTTCTTTGACTGTTTTATCCTTCTTGCTCAAAATAAATAGTGCAAGCATAAATTACGACCAGGATTAGCGAGCAGTTGGTAGTTACATTCGCAAACTTTCAATGAAGTTTTTTTGGTCTATTCACACACAATTTGTCTGTG
>NC_133496.1:2859650-2900779 GCF_025370935.1 Choristoneura fumiferana | reverse complement strand
TTTTTGGTCTCTCTCATCACGGCATTCCTCTATCTTCCATCACTCCTGCGGCATTGTGTCCAGCCCACTTCCACTTCTTTTGCGTGATTACCTCTGCTATATCGGTGAGACTTGTTCGTCTCCGAATTTCGGAATCTGTCTCGGAGAGATATGCCCAACATCGCCCGCACCATCGCCCTTTGCGTGACTTGCAGCTTCTTTCTATGACCTTTTGCGTGAGCGTCAAGTTTCGGCTCCATATACCAGCATAACTTATTTCTCTATATAAGATTCTATTCTCTTATATAGGAGACCTAAAATATATTTTTTGCTCCGCCAGATCACTGATAGGAACTTGTTTAAAAATTGGTAGACACTTATTTGGCTGATGGTACAGTCACCTGCATTACCTAATATCTGCCACAGCAGAGCGTGCAAAAATATCTGATACGTCCTACCGGCTCTAGAATTAGACGTCTCAGATATTAATGGACGCTTTCTTGTACTTAAAAGAAAATTAAATGTAAATGTTAGTGTTACCCACGGTGGATATCGTAAGGGCCATGACAGACGGACTGTACTCTAACCTAACTGCGATTGCCGACATTCTATACTAGCATGCATTTATGGTGACCATGGAAATGCAATGGAAAATCTATGGCAGTTGATAGTTACGTTGCAGTGGAGTGGCCCTAAAACTGACGTACTGACAGCGTACATGTCATGCGACACGTATCATCTCAACTTTGGACACACAATTAGGATTTAGGATGTTACATTTTAAAATATAGTACATTACCTACTACAGAGGCCGGGAAAGAAAGGCTTGCAGGCCGAGTATGTATAGGATAGGTATACGAGGCTGGCATGTTTTTCACGCCGAGGCTTGTATAGTGCTTTTCTCAAACATGCACTAAATAAATAAAAACTCCAAGAAATTAATGTTTTATTCGTAAGACAACTAAAATTGTACCAGACTCATATTATAACTACCATGTATCAGTGTTTTTTTTTTCATTCTAACATGTTTTTTTTAAACGTTAAAATAATCCCAATAAAATCAATATTCTTTTTATTTATTTTTATTTGACTGGATGGCAAACGAGCAAGTGGGTCTCCTGATAGTAAGAGATCACACCGCCCAAACATCTGCAACACCAGAGGTATTGCAGATGCGTTGCCAACCTAGAGGCCTAAGATGGGATACCTCAAGTGCCAGTAATTTCACCGGCTGTCTTACTCTCCACGCCGAAACACAACAGTGCAACCACTGCTGCTTCACGGGAGGATTAGCGAGCAAGATGGTGGTAGCAATCCGGGCGGACCTTGCACAAGGTCCTACCACCTGCAAATAAATACTAATTGCTATAAAACATGTAGATATAACGGACTGTAATAATAAAGAATCTGTTTCAAACGAAACTTTTGAAATGACAATGGAACTTAGGTACTTGCAAAATGGCTAAAGCCCAAGTCCAGTTAATCAAAGAAAAAAAAGACAATGACACTTGTCAATTTCCCGCCAAAACTTTTTTTTATTGTGTTGCTGTTCGCCCATGATAGTAACTAATAAATGAACCATAGAAATTCAGATTATTACCTACTTTCAAGTCGTGTATTAGCCTTTATCGTGGATATTTGACCTTTTGCATTGAAACAAAAGACTGTTGTCTTGCAGGCCTAGGCCTGCAACAGTATATTTTTAAGCCTGTTGTATGAACACAACATAAACACTACATAGCATGTTTGAGAAAAATACATTTAATCGCCAATAACAGAGTCGTTGACCTATAAGGTCGAAGCAATACGATAAAATTAGTAGCCATCCCTGAATCACTGTCTCGGTCTCATTGACGACCAAAATTTCAACTTCAATTACTCGTATCGTAACGCGATAACCCATACTTGTGCTTAGGGCAACCACCCGTCTGATTCTGGCCGGACATATAAAACTACAAGTATTAGGTTGCGTACCAACCAATATAAAGCGTATAAAAAATGAAACTTCACAGTTTTTTGTTTAGTAGACGCACATATTCTGGCACTCCGAATGTACCTTTTCCAGCAGCTCTTCGGGTGTGCTTCCATTGAAACCCACCACGTCTCCCTTTGCTCTTCTTATAATGTGGTTCTAACTTTTCCGCCAGTGATATGCTAATTTCGTGACTTGAAATCAATGCACAACCAATCAGGCTTGATTTCGTAGCTTTTATGCTTAAGTTTTTATTTAACTTCACCTCGTTTATTTCTTTGTGTGCTTCAAATTTCGCAAGTTAATTTTGATCCCCTTCCATTGGTCGGATTACTTGAGATTTGATACACATAATTAGTTAAACGTATGTTAGATGACAATGCACGGGCAGTCATTACTAGTGGTTACGAGCGAGTATTTTAACTTTAGTCTTTTTTTATCTATTCGATTTTTAGAAATTTTACAAAAAGCCATGAAAAAATGTACGAGGCCTATAGCTCACAGAGTTGCTAGCTATCCCAGTTTATGGTGAAAATGGTAACCCTACTAGTGAGTCACAGCAGATCAACAACCGCGTCGGGTGTTTACGATGCGACCACAACGACCTTATTGTATGTTTATTAGTTACGTAAGACGAGGAAGTATATTGACAAGTTTCAACCGTTTGTCATTTGGACGGTTTGGTAATTTGTCATTCAAGATTCCAACGCAGAGTAATTTCTCTTACTCCTATAGAAACTATTATGCGATGCGGATCGTATGCCATATGATGCTTATATGCACAAGTATCATCAACTGACCGACTGACGGTTGGATCAGCAAAGTATAAGTGAAAAACTAAAAAGAGGTCTCCTACATGCAATAGTAATGTGTTCATAATAGCCAAGTTGGACTTCCAAATTACACCTAAAACTGACAATGTTCTACCCACGGTTTGACCATACATACTTTTTAGAAGTTTTTCACCTGCACCTCCATCATCTCCGATCAAAATAGCTATAAGACTTGCCTGATACCGTTGCCATTGTCCCACTGCTGGAAGTGCTGGGACTGCTATGTAAAGGCTTCTTCTCTTTACAGCATCTACTCAACTGGTCTGACGCAATGTCAAGCCAATTCCTTGCATATACACGTCCAAATCGTCCCGCCATCTTCTCGGTCTACCTTGAAAAATATGATTTAACAAAATAACAAAAGTGATTCTTATTTCACTATCTTGATCATAATACCATTCATACACGAACCAGAACTCCTAAAAAAAAATTAAAAGTATTGGTACTTACCGGCGTCTATTCAAGTTATGATCAACCTAGCTCGCTTTTACGGAGGTCAGATATCGATCACGCCGAAAACAAAAGATACCTACACCCTCGTAACTTAGCAAAGTATTTCACAACCGCACTAACGTAAATAACGCAAATCGATTCGTTTCGTAAGTTGTTAATTTATTCATATTCGAACAGTTGTGACGTCCTGAAGCATCTGTGACGGTTGCCAGTTGTTACCTAACCGAAAGACAACGAGGGAGATGTGTAAAGTAAAGAGTGCCTGGTGCCAGTTGACACTGGCACAAACTGGCCGTGGTCGTACCTACCTGTGTGTGTATAGTAGATTGCGTTAGTTCATCAGATGTTGGATCTGATCGATCGGAAACTGAATTATTCGCTGTACAATTCCTTCAATGAAGCTATCGCTTTTGATCCTTTACAAGTCTCTTTCTTCCTCACTTGTATTGTCACGTATCTCATGCGAAAAAAATTACAGCAGTTTCATTTAAGGTATTGGCGAAGGAACTACTGTGAAAAACCTATAATTTTATTCTTCGTAGCACCGTTTGTCATTGTAACAGACTCTTATGTTCTGCCATAACAGAATTGAGGAGTCAGAGCGAATTTAAAGTACTCAATGTGTTGAATAACATGGTCAAAATAAAATCATTATATCCTTTTAATTGTTGTACCAAAGTTCGGATCGTTGGGTGGAATTTATAACGACGTCGTTATTTTGTTTAGCCAGGTTTGAACCTCTAACCTTGTTTAATAAGTCCGTCCGGACCTTTGATTAGGGCCGCCAACTTTGTGAATTTGCATCTCAATTTGCCTTAATTCCTGGATCTTGCTATTTTTGAAAGGAATGTAGTTGATGTTAAAATGAAAGTCACGCCGGGCGGAAATCGTTAAATGTCGAGTCGGAGATAAAGACAAAATGTGTCAAGATTGATCACTGCGATGCGTACCAATTGACGCTGGATGTTGGCACTTCTGTCTGACCCTTAATGTAAGTTTTTTGACATATTAACGTCTCTCGAACGAATTGGCATTAAAGTAACACAAATTAGGCTGTTTATGGGCTATTGCTATGGGATTTGGAAACTGATATCTACAATTCCAAGATGATTTTACAAAAAACAACATTTGAACTATTTGTTCAGGAACAATATGTTATAACACATTATACTTGAAAAAAATCTATAACGCAAAACCATGAACCGAATATTTGATCTTATGATGACGTCTAATTTCCAACGGGACGATTCACTTTATTGATTCAGGCGTTACTCAATGAACTAGGTCCATATCAATGAACTACATTTTTTTTGCCTTGCTTGTATGCTTCTACTACTAAACTATTTCTAAATAAAAACACAAGACAAGAATCATAGTCGCTTCTTCTGTCGTATTTAAATTTTGCGGAAGTTAGATATGTAGCGTACTTCCATCCCCCATACCAAAAAGCCCATATATCCCTTCAAAGTTTAAAAATATATTGAAAACACATATTTCAAAGGCGGTCAAGTTTGTCAAGCAACCTCTCACTCAGATTCAGATGACCAACATCACCATAGTCAAGAAACGGAAGCGAAAATGACTGAGCTGATTGAGTGATTTTAGAGAGGCAGAAAATTATGCAGGCGCCTAAGCGAGTGAAGCGAGGTTAAAAGTTTACGACTGACATCGGCTAATTGGGCTGACCAGGAACGCGTCAAGTCCACCATCATCATCAGATTTCTGACGGTAGACGAGATTAATATCTTATTACAGGTACCATCGAGATTATATCATCAAAATACAATTTTTCACACGTGGACATCCTAGAGATAAAATATGAGCTTTTAGCAAATGACGAACGAATTGCTACTCTGTGGAGAAACGGAATTAGAATTTGGATTGTGGACCTTTGTCTAACAATGAATGATGATTGTATAATACCTATTTGCCTTCACACCAATCCGAGGAATAAATAGATCGTCCTGAATACAGTGAAGGAGATATTATATACTGTCTGTCGTCTTTGTGTAGGCTGAGCTGAGATTATAGTTACGTTACAAAATACAAATTGTTGCAATTCTCTACCGAATTTTCCATGAGGTTCTACGAGTACTATGTGAAAAGCTGTGTGGAGAGTACTGTATAGGATATTTTTTATGTACCTACATATATTAAATGCGTAAGTATCTTGGTTTGTGATCAACGGATAACACCTTGCTAGTCAAATGTGTCACAGCGTCTTAAAACTTACGCACGTTTACAAAGAATGTATAAGTTAGCATGCAATCTGTTTGAGCTGATGATTTGTACGTCATATTTATTTTATTGCTATGATGATCATTAAATTAGTAACATTATATTTTTAGTTAGATAATAGCCTTACGCTTATAGCTCGCATGATGTTTTTATTCTACTAATAGTCCTATGTGTCCATGATCTAGGACTTATTTTACCTCTACCGCTTCAGTCTTGATAATCGGACCACTGTCCCCGCCAACCTTGTTATAATTCCAGCAAAGTTTTGATGAAGGCTTAAGACCGAGCCGCCAAGGGCGACGCGAAACTTTGTCATTCATGTCTGTCTACCCCCATGCCCTTCAAAATTTCAGCTGCCTCGGAAGTTATGGCTGTAATCTGAAATTGTGAATTCGTGCGCCAAATTATTCCTTATTGTCACGTAACGTTTGAATGGAAAGCGTTTTTTTATTTATTTTTAATTCCCTATTGTTTTCGGTTGCCGTTCGGAATTGAATGCGATTGTTCATTTCTGACGTAGTCGAGTTTAAGGAAAAATGATTAAGCATTTTGACGGTATTTGAATGATAAAGTAATTGTTTGCCCTGATTGACCTTCAATTATATTCAATCAGTTTAATGTACATTATGTAGGTAGAAACTAATAGGGGGCATAGAAGTAGTTTTTCAGATAATTTCCAGAATGTCAACTACCAACAGACCCACAGGTCATGATCATCATCATGAGTTTATATCAGTCCACCCGCTGGACGTAGGCCTCCCCAAGGAGCGCCAATTGCGCCCTGCCCTCAGCTCGGCGCATCCAGCTTCTACCAGCAGTTTCACAGATGTCCCTCCACTTGACCGGAGGGCGTCTTACGCTACGTTAGCCAGTAGGCCGATAGGACTACGTTATTTTGAGGTATTAAGTTTCAAGAATTCTAAAGTTTCTTATTTTTTGCCTGTGGGTACAGTCGTACCTATGAAGCTTATTGTAGCGTTTTGTGTCATTTTTGTTGCCTGCATTTTCAGCAATTTGAAGATTTGTGGTTGTTTTTTTTTATTTGAATAAATCTCGCAAAATAAATTTAAAGTTAAAAATAATTATGGCATCATATCTAGGATAGCCTGTGGAGTATGTAAACCAAATTTGTGTCATTTTCGTCCAGTGCAAACTGTTATATGGACAGTATGTAAAAATGGTGTGAAAAAAAAATTACAGTTTATGAAATATTATTTCCTATTTCAGATTACTTACATACGCCTATAAAAAAAGTTGTGCCAAATTAGACCACGATATTTAAGATTTTAAATTATTTTGTTTTCTTAACCTACAAACGCTTCAAAAAAATATATAGTCATTAGAGTTCACATATTTTATATCATAAATGCATGATAAATCGACATTGTAAATTTGTGTCATTTTCGCCCACGATATTTAAAATAATAAAAATAAACACAAATGGTTGCGGTCGAAACGGGGCGCGCGGTCAAGCGGCGGGGGCGACGGGGCATAAGCACGCAAACACGTTCGTTCGGTACGATTTCATCTATGGGAAGCATTCATATTAGATAATACAAGTATTGTCGTCGCATGGAAGTAGGCAATTGCTGGCTGAGTATGAGTATTAAACGAACGAACTTGCGAGTCCGTTTAACTATACAAAGCCAGCAATTGCTATTCCAGCCGAGACTAATATAAACATTTTCTCAAAATGTATTACGATATTTAATTTTATATCAAAACTGCAGGTGTATTTTTCCTCTGAAAACACCACGAGCTGTTTCACACACATAAAAAAAGTCCGAGGTTCTAACAAAATAACTGATACCTAATGGGTAGGTATCAGTTGTTTTGTTATTTTGATTTGCTAGATGTTGTTTTTTTTTTCTGGAACCAGATTGAATTGGCTGTAGGTACAGCAGGGCTACTGCGAAACTCGAAACTCGAAGTTCGTATCGTACTGTCCCTTTCGCTCTCGTATTAAATACTGTAAGTGTCAGAGGGACCGCACGACACGAACTTCAAGTTTCGAGTTTCGTAATAGCCCTGACTTGTGCCAACTTAGATATTACCGTGACCAAGTTTGAGACTTGATAATAATAAAATTTAAATGCGACATTGTTGTCGAGTATAGCGATCCTGCAATGTTTTTAACTCTTTCATTTTTTTCGCTGGCCTTAAACTATGCACTTCGCCTATTATATAACTTAATGAGTATTGAATTGACTGACTTTTATCTCCGCTACGTAATGAACAAATTGCATAACTTTCTTTTTTGCATACTCTGAATGTAGTACCTATTCAAATAATGAAGTATGTAAATAATAGGTACATTAATTTAAGAATCAAAAGGCTGATAGTTATATATAAAAAGGTTGCCTGGAAGCTTAGAGCAACCCGGGCGGAAGGGAGTAGCCATTCGACGCGTTCCCCTCTGTCAAAGTACAAGCCCAATTGGGCATACGAATTTTATAAAACAAGGCGCGCTCGGATTTCAAACTACTAGACTGAATCGAGAAGCGCGAGTGAACGCGGCGGTGCTAAAAATAACGAATTGTTCAGTTTCCTGCTGTAAAAAGAGATCTGGGACATCAAGCTTGCAAAATTATGGTGTTACATTTCACATGGAAGTAAATTGTTATCGTATTATTGCTATTTAATTACATTTAAACAACAAAGACGTACATTTTGTCGGATTCGTTTACCAACATCGAGTCCTAGCGGTACAAATTTCGGATCAGTCAAGCGATAAATCGCATAAGCGATAAAGCGATGACTTAATGATGTTACTGTCAATGTGTTAGTTTGGAGTCATCTGTAAACGAATTATTAGTGTATTGTTGGATTATTTATGTGTTAACGTCGTCATTACAGTCAGTTGGCAGTTTTGTTTTTGCATCTAAGTAAGCCGAACTGCACTTGTATGCACATTTCCCCCCGCCAAACGCCAGAACTATTTTAAAGGTAATCTACCGCTAAGGCTGCTCCCTTCCGAAGAAGCCCGCGTTGCTCTAAGCCTGGAAGAGATCGCTCTTAAGCGATAAGGCCGCCTGTTGTTAACCCTTGTAATTTTCATTCTGTGTACCTGTTCTGTATCGCTTACTATTTTTGTGTACAATAAAGAGTCATTGTATTGTATTGTATTTTATGTAAAAATTTAGAAATGGTATGTTCATAGTATCAAACAGCAGAAAGCACCTAAATTTAGGACATTCGACAAAACTAATGTCAACTTTAACTAATTGGCATTAAGTTCGAAAATTCTAATGATCGAAATTTGACGTGGATCCTGCTTATGACGCTAAAGTCGGATTTGTATTTATCTGTCGTGTCGTGTCGTGACGCATATATGTAGTTAATTAAACCGATATCTATATCTATAAGTATCCCAAATTTAGCTAATGCTACCCAGCCGTTAAAGCATGATTGAGTAACAAACATCAAGATATACAAACTTTCGCATATATAATATTAGTAGGATGTGATCTAGCCCCTAAGCTCCTTCTCTCTCACTCGAACTTAAAGGAAGATGGATATCTTGTATGGTCAAGGAGTGTGCCCAGCTCTAAAACCTGGCTATCGCGTCACTGCATATCTCTAAAATAGCAGCGCTTAGCGTCAACAATCCTACCGGTGTGAAGTTAGCGCCAAAAGTTAGCTGCCGATTATAACCCAACCAAATTAAGAAGTTTGTTATTATTTGCATTTGTGTGTTCATAAAAGTGACAAAAACACGATAACTAGCTTATATTCAGGAGAAGTATTCAACCTGAACGTCTGGTGAAGCAAGAAAATTATTGCCAGCTACACCATATGAAAAAAAAAAACACCATCATGGAAATGAGAACCTCTTCAAATCTTTCCATAAAATAACACTGGACACTAAAAGCTTTCTATAAAAGCTGCAACTGTTAACTAACCTCATCTAGTCTAGGAACACATCCGATTTGAAACGGGAACTCTCCGGTTTTTTGTGGCATGTTATTACGCACGCTGAGAGCTTTCGATCAACGCTTCAAATGTCCAGTAACCTCGTTTCGTTTTGATGAAAAGGTAGAATTAAGTTAGCGGCCGAAAAAAAAACAACTAAAATAAAAATAAACATTGATTGGAAAACGCCTTCCTCCAGATATTATATTAATATCTGGAAAGATATTATATATTAATATGATTATGCATTTCAAAAGCTTCGATCAAATGCGAAACTACCCATAACCAACATCTAGTACGGGAGCTACGCCCGAATAAAAGTAGGGGCCGAAAATGTATGCAGTAATATGAAAAAAACGACCAACTTGGAAATGCGAACTTCTTTAAATCTTTCCATATTATAATACTGAATACTAAAAGCTTTCGATACAAGCTGCAAGAGTTTAGTAACCTTATCTAGTTTAGGAGCCACACCCGATTTGAAAAAAAGCGGCGTATTCTTTTGTAATAAAATGTAAATAACAATATGTTGGAAATGCGAACCTCTCCAGTTTTTTCTGGCATATTATTACGCACGCTGAGAGCTTTCGATGAATGCTTCAAATGTCCACTAATCTCGTTTTGTTTTGAAGAAAAGGTAGAATTAAAGTTAGCGACCGAAAAAAAAAACTAAACAATTTGAAAACGCGTTTCATCCAGAAATTTTAATAAGATGATTATGCATTTAAAAAGCTTTCAATCAAATCCGAAACTGCCCATAACCAACGTCTAGTACGGGAACTACGCCCGAATAAAAGTAGGCGTAGTGCGTAATAATATGCCAGAAAAAACTGAAGAGGTTCGCATTTCTAACAAGTTGTTATTCTCATTTTATTACAAAAAAAAAACGCCAGTTTCTTTAAATCGGGTGTGGCTCCTAAACTAGATGAGGTTAGTAAATTCTTGCAGCTTTGTATCCCGTATTATAATATGGAAAGACTTAAAGAGGTTCCCATTTCCAAGTTGGTCGTTTTGTCATATTACTGCAAATTTTTCGGCCGCCTACTTTTATTCGGGCGTAACTCCCGTACTAGGCTTTGGTTATGGGCAGTTTCAGATTTGATGGAAATATTTTCAAATGCATAATCGTATTAATAAAATATCTGGAAGGAACACGTTATCTAATCAATGTTTATTTTATTTTTGTTGTGATTATTTTCGGCCGCTAACTTTAATTCTACCTTTTCTTCAAAACTAAAATGAGGTTACTGGACACTTGAAGCGTTGATCGAAAGCTCTCAACGTGCGTAATAACATGCCACAAAATACTGGAGAGGTTCGTATTTGCTATTTGCAACATGTCATTTTTCTCATTTTATAAAAAAAAAAATACACCGCTTTCATTAAATCGGGCGTGGCTCCTAGACTAGTTGAGGTTAGTTAGCAGTTGCAGCTTTAGTAGAAGCATTTAGTATCCAGTGTTATTTTATGGAAAGACCTGAAGAGGTTCGCATTTCCATGTTGGTGTTTTTTTTTTTCATTTTAGTTTCGAAGTTTTATATGCTGCTTTTTAATCTGGTGTAGCTGGCAATAATCTCTTTCTTCACCAGACGTTCAGGTTGAATACTTGTCCCTAAATATAAACTAGTTTGTGTCATACTAACTACTTATAAAACTAGTTTGTATCATATATCAACTAGTGTGTTGTTTTGTCAGTCTTATGACCTCACAAATGCAAATAATAACTCAAAACTTCTTAATTGGGTTGGGTTATAATCGGCCGCTAACTTTTGGCCGCTTACTTCACACCGGTATCTGGTAGTAACATCTTGGTAAAGCAGCCAGGAGCGTCTCCTCAGAAGGGAACTCCTCAGTGATTAATGACATCGATTGAAATTTGGTGCGGAAGTGTTGTTAGATAACAATGAAATTACAGTCAACCAAAAGTAATCAGCAAAAAAAACTAAAACTTATTAGGTAGGTATCTCGTAAAAAATTGCCATGGGATAGGCATAAAATCTCGAAATGACAAGCGCTAGACTTAAATTCATAAAATTTGCACAGCTGTTTTTAATACAAAGTCAATGATAACTATGATGTAATTTTTGGGATTACCCATGAGAATTCAGTAAAATCTCGGAATCAATTAAACTGTCAGATTACGCGTGCGAAGCCGCGGGTAATATAAACAAACGAACGCTGCCAGCGGCTCCCAAGCACCCGATGTACTCTTCCCCGCGCTCGCCATTCGCGCGAAGTACGTTTCGTGGTAGTTTTTTTTCAAATAATGAGAATCCGTGGATGAAAATGACACAAATTATGAATAGTGTTTTTTACACCGTTAATAATCAAAACACGTAAACTCTAACAACTTGAATTTTCTTTTGTGGGTTTTACAGGGTATTGTATTAAAAAAATTAATATCTATAAATATCGTGGATGAATTTGACACAAAATATTTTGGATAACAGATATCGGTATTTTAAAACGTCTGACATCTTTTTAACAAACTGTAATATTCTTTTAGAGTTAGTTGGGCGACATGTTAGGTACTGGTTAAAAATCAGGATTCCCGTGGATGGATATGACACAAATGCCTAGGTACATCAGTTACTGCTCAGATATTAATAAGAAAGTAAAATTTTCGTCTTTAATTTTTTTTTCGTCAAATACTAATGGAAAACACTAATACCTAAATTTCTACTTATGCAGGCACCCAAAATGACACAATTTTTTGTATTAGGTTGGGCAAACGCTCCGGAAGCTATATGCGAAAAAGAAACAACTTTAATATTTTTGAAGCCTCAAAACGTAGTCCTACGGGTCTAAAGTCGCAGTCTCTACTCATGAACTCGTTTATTCCACCGGTTTTAGGTTCCTCCGACTGCCACTTAAAGTAGCTACTATACAGATCGTCATACCATAATTCTGGCAAGTTTTCAAATAGGTGTCTAATAGGGAGAGGGTCCCTTTGTTGTGGGTTGTGTTTGTGTGTGGGGCATTGCAAGAGGTGCGTGTGGAGCTCATTGCGTTTATATGGACCATAGTGAGCGATCAAGTTTCAGAGTCATCATAAAAAGTAGAGGAGTGCTTTCGTTAGTAGAGTGATTTGTATTCGTGATGATGTGATGGCTTCCGAGCGTGATTCGTTATCGTCTTAACTAAAGATTCAGCCCGCTCAGTGTAACCGATCAAACATGACATTATAACGTGCCAATACCAATTAGCGAATACAAACAATGTAGGCGAACAAATACGGCGGGGGTTGAGGACCTAATCCTCTGCCTCGCTAGGGACCGTGTTACTAGGGACCTGTTATTTTTATCATAAAACAGAACTTTTTACCATGTGTGTGATTTTTTATGAAGGAAAGCGAGTAGACTTACCGCCAAGTGACCTCTATAAGACAAGGATGCAAGGGGCCAAAGCCAAGACAAATTGTTTCTAGTATAGTAGCTAGTAATTTCTTTGACTGTTTAATCCTTCTTGCTCAAAATAAAATAGTGCAAGCATAAATTACTACCAGGATTAGCGAGCAGTTGGTAGTTACATTCGCAAACTTTCAATGAAGTTTTTTTGTCTATTCACACACAATTTGTCTGTGTTTCAGTTTTCTAAGCAAGTACTTAACTCAAAAATGTTTGTATTCTAGTGTCCCTGATAGTAAAAATAAAAGTGGAGCACCGTATATACGAATGTCAACCGAATTTGCCAAAGCGAAGTCGTACGACTCACGGTAACTTCTAAGAAGCTTTACAATACAATCTTCGTGTCTTTTTACTGAGAATTCTTTACAGGACTTTCGTATACAAATCTTTATTCAATTTAGCGTACGAGGGGGGACTGGCACCGGGAAATAGTGGAGAATGGAACACAATGAAGCTTCTTCAAAAGACTACAAAATTCTTAACCGAAATAGTAACATATGCGACCAAAATATACGGCGTACTTTCCTTTATCTATGATACGTTTTCGGTTTATTTAAACATGAACCTTTCGTGACACGCGTAAGGTTAAATCCTGATTATCTTACATCGAAACATAGAACCACGTAACAGAGATGGAAAATTGCGTCCGTAACAAAAGAAAGGAACGATCACTTGACGCAGTTTCCTCTGAACCTTTTTGAATGGAATAGCGTCGTGTAATCCGAGCCTGCATGGGAAGCGGATAAACGTCGCTTACGGTCGTCCTCGACCCGAGCTGGAAGGCATTTGCTCTTGAAATAAAGGCCGTTGGAAATGGCGTTGGCCCAGCGCATTGCTCCAGAATGTACTGGCCCTATACTCTACTGGCCCTATACTGGCAAAATTCGAACCTCGTAAGTATCTTGCCGTCCCGCTGATGCTTGTTATTTAATGCGAGAGTGAGAGGGACGGTACGATACGCACTTCGATTTTCGAATTTCGTAGTAGTCTCCTTGGTCGCACCCTATTGCTCTCGCTCATCTCACCATTCTGTCCCTCTGTCACAGACGCAGTGCTATCTTTTGAACTGTAATGTAATAGAGATAATTCAACTTTTCACACTGCGTTTATTGTTATGGCCGCTACAACCAACAATTCCAACAATTTACGCATAACCAAGTCGACGACCGGATGGCCAAGTGGTTAGAGAACCTGACTACGAAGCTGGAGGTCCCGGGTTCTATTCCCGGCGGGGGTAGATATTTGTGTGAATAACACGAATGTTTGTTCTCGGGTCTTGGGTGTTTAATATGTTTATCAGTATATTTATCTATATAAGTATGTTTGTTTATCCGTTGCTTAGTACCCATAGTACAAGCTTTGCTTAGTTTGGGACTACAACAATTGTCCCATGATATTTATTTATTTATTTATCTGCCATAGCGGAGCGCGTAAAAATATCTGACATATTTCATGCTCAGATACTCGTATATGATATAGGTGCCGGTGGACTGTACTGGGGCTGTGAAGAGATTGTAGTGGAGCGCCTGCAATCATTGTTTGACCAAGAACTTTGCTGTAGGTTATTTGCCTACACATAAATCCGCCCAAATGAGCTTAGTCATTTTTATGTTTTCTGTTACTAGATCATTCTTATTGATCTAAATTTACATTATCGACTTACTGACGTGATTGAAACTAAGTTTCGATTATCGATAACTCATTTTATACTGGTTCTCAATTACCAAATGGACCAAGCTTATGTCATGAACGTTTCACCTCAAGACGCTAGTCTATAGAAATCCATGCTTTTGAATTACTTATTCTTTTCTGCCTTTAACAGACCTTATGTCTTCAATTTAATTCAGCAATGGTAGCTAATAAAACATGCCTTGACAGTAAATAAATAATAATCAAGGTAGTTTTGAAGGACGGTTAAAAAAAATTATTAATAATTTGTGGGTAGTTTTGTTTTGTTTCATAAAACATATGTGGGTACTTGGGGATTTACAGTGACAAATTAAAACGGTGGTTGTGGTTCGTTAGTCTAACAACTGGTAGCATGGTGTACGGTTGTGTCACTCTGAAGATGAGCTCTGGTTGAGTTCGAAACGCGTCAGTGTAGTGTGGTGGTGGTGATAGATGGGTTTGTGTGATTTGTGTGTGTTCTTACAGTGTGGAGGTGGAGGAACTGCATGAACACGCATATTTTGCATAAGCTTAGCTATCGTAAGGTCGCGGGTGAGCAAGGAAATTCTTTTAGTTCATTGATATGGACCTCCGCAAAGTAACGCCTGATTCAATAAATTATTCAATTTAATTGTTCACAACACAACTACAATTGAAAAATTAGTATCTGCCCCGTACTGATAATTTCCAAGAAAATAATCGCTGTTTCGTTTCCTAGTAAGTAATTGTTACGCTAGGAATAACATTTGATTCATCGCGGTAATTGACCGGGTTTATCTCGATCCCCGGACAATTGATACCAATTAGATAATAATTAACCCGCTGGCACGCCCCGTGGCCCAGTTGTGGGTCAATTGTGCAATATTTATTATTTAGAAATGAACGTACAGCCAACAATGATACACTGTTGGCCTCATCTGCAACTTTTCACCAGGTGAGATAGGGCTCAATCATATCATGGGTCAATTTTATGTAAATAAAAACCTCATTAACAGCGACTATTCCTGGCTGCGTAGTAGTCATGTCATATCATTTTGACGCAGTTATACTTATTTACAATGTATCTTGAAATTAATCCGGAGTATTGCAGCCGATAATTGGGTTCAAACATTTCTATGATCTTTATTTTTCTGTCATAAAAATACAATGTTATAAAAATACAAGGGGAAATAACACACATTCATTACCCTGAACTAGGAAAATTCCAGTGTTTCAGGTGTAGATGTAGAAGGGCATATTAATCAAACTTAAATATCTTATCACAAAAAAAATAAAGGAAGTAATTTTAGCATTAAGGCGTTTTACACAATTATAAATTAACAACTAACATAAACACTACGAGTACTAACTTATGAATCTATGTTTATTTTAATTTAATACAATCAATAACTTTTCTGTATCTTCGTAGAACATGAGTTTGCTGAAGAGCTTCTAGGAAAATTTTCTATAAAGCTAGCTATTAAGGTTTTTCGTTGGAATTTTTGATTCAAGATGGAGTTGCCCCTTGGACGCCGTACACTTTTTGAACACCGACCTAATGTGGAAACATATTAGTCGACCACAATAAGAAAGTCAAAAAATAATTACTGGGGTGGCTTCATTCAAACTAACTCGACCATATATTGGAATGTTCCGGATTAATATTAGGAAATATTATGCTTAACTGTTAAAGTTGGTGACCGTACAAAAGCCATTTAGCAATGGCATTGGAGAGCGTATGTATAGGATAATCGAGAAGGGTGACATAAAAGTTAATGACCCGAAAACTTTTAAAGCTTGTGCCAAATTCTTCGTATGCATTTCAAAGTAGAGCTATAAAATGTATGTGTTCGTGAATAGAAAAAAAGTTTATGTTTGTGCTTACTACTTCTACTCTACCTTCGAAGAATTTCAGAGGTAGAAAATAGTTTGTATTTTTGTACTTATACATTAGAATTTAGTTTCATTCAATTTTAGCAAAAGGTCAAAAGGGTTCCACATTTATTTAAGTCTGCTAATTAATGCTCTAATATTTAGGTGGGTATTAAATAAAACTCAAGATTTATGACCGTTTCGTAGATAAACTTTGGCCTTACTCTAAATTTAATTAAAAGTACAAGCTACGCCTTGCTATATTACACGTAAATTCGAGATAACATGCGAAAATAAATAGATATTCACATAATAAAGGGTCTGTGGGAAAATAAGGCATGTGTATTTACTGATATGATAACCTATGGTCCCTGGTCTACAATAAAACATAGTTTGATGAATCTTTTTTGACTTGTAAGAATAAACAACGTTTGTTTCGTATTCTGTGTTGAACCTATAGATAAAACATGTAATAAGTTTACTTATTGAGGAAATATTTTAGAAAATATAATTTGGCCACGTAGCACTAGGTATCAAGCTATCAGCTCGCAAAAAAAATGTGGTGGCAAAAAAATAGTATTTGATACAATTATGTTCGCAGCATACACTTTCACAACCCATCATAATTAAAAAGATAGCCATCAACCAACGTAAACTATGTGCTGTTATCGTATGAATATGAACTTAATATGATTAAACATTAATCATAATCACTATGAACGCATGCGGAGCGTTACTGGCAACTATTAGCTGATAACTTTTATGATTAATACTCTATAGAAAGGTATACTCATGGTATAAATGATATTTGTTTGCATGTTTAAAATGTCTGAGTGGAGGAGCAAAGACCCCAAATTGACAAAGACAGCAGAGAGACGTACGGTCGGTCAAAAATGTATGGTCTTCATTTTCTACAACTTCCTATCAAATGAATATGTCGCTAAAGCCGACCTTAGAGCTAAGATGCAATTTTGTCGACATTATTATTTTATAACGTAAAATCGTTATTTCGTATTATCGATTTTCGTATAGCTTAGAGTAACCAGTAAGCAAGCCCAGTATAATTATTTTGAGTATGAAAATACTCTTGACAATATGATTTCATCAAACATGTATACTTCATCAAATTGAATGGTCTACCGCTCTGACGGTAACATAACCAAAACAATTTAATTTAGTAAAGGCGGTTACATTACAAGCGCGTTTAGTTAAAAGGATGTGACAGTTAATGATATACATTAAGTAGGCGGAAATTAAAAGTTGTTAAGTTTTGGATTCAAAATGTAACTTAATCTTCTAAGTCGCTCTATGCTCTTCACAGAGCAGTCGCGGTCGTTGGTTGAGAGTAGCGCTAGCGAAGCTTACTGACGACTTTCTTGTTTTTTTTCTGACTGTACTTTTTGTTGACTTTACTTGCATTGTCACCCAAACTACATTTGCATACCAAATTTCAAGTCGATGCTATTAACCGCTGAGGAGTTCCGTCCTGCGGAGACGATCCTGGCCGGACTATCTGGATGTCACTACCCGATTATTGTATTGTCACGCAAATTACATAAGTATGCCAAATTTCAAGCCAATCCGACTATTGGAAGTTGGTCGAATTTAACTTGCAAGATTTGACTACAGACAGGCAGACGGACAGACAGTCAGACAGACAGTCAGATAGACAAACAGACAACGGGAGAGGCACTAAATAAACTAATAATAAAAGCTTGTACAATAGAAGCTCCTGTCAGTTTCTATGGGCGTGTACACAAAAAACAGGGCCGGTATTTCCATGTCGGTGTTATCCGGGCCGGGAAAGAGTGTCACCCCTTACCCATTCTCGCGTCAGGTCATTTACTTAAGGAAAAGATTGATCCGTCCTATTCCTAAACCAGGCACGGCATGCAAAATACCTAACCCCGCCCGCCCGCCTGCTCGTTTGCTCCCTATCATATAAAAAACAACATTATAACATTTATGACACGGACTAAAAGAATATCCATTAAATATGTGACGATTTTTGCGCTTTTTCGGTGTGACCTGGTCAGATGTCGCAAGATCTGCCCCCTCCTTTCACATGTTACGCCCGTCCATGCATTCTCTCACGTAAGGTATCTCCAAAAGTATATTTTGGTGTACAATGTAGCCATGTTAATGGAGGCAATATTTTATTCGATGGAGAAAGCGTTCCATTTCAAACCGTCTCGCAATTTTACACTGTTGCTTGTGAAATTCTAATGTAATATTTTCTGAAACTTTCCCTTCTCTCTCACGCGAGATTGGGTGAGATTCGACTTTAACGATCCACCTCTCGTTTCAGATGTAGGCTATGACTACGTAGTGGATCAGCAGCCGATCGGCAAGCTGCTGTTCCGGCAGTTCTGCGAGCGCACGCGCCCCGACTACCACAAGTACAACAGCTTTCTAGATGCGGTCAGTATCAAAAATTACCAATACTCTTCGAAACTTCTAGAATCAAATCAAATCAAAATCGTTTATTTGTTTAACACAGTTAAGTACAGTCACGAACCGGGATTGATTTCGCTTTAGTGTAAAATTAGCACTGGCAGTCTTAGATGCGTCTGTTATGTGCGATCCTGTGGGAATATCGGTATTAAAAGTACAAAATTTTGTTGTCCAGCCGTTTAGCTTGAAAGAGTGACAAATAAACACACGAACAAACTTTCTCATTTCATATGTATTTTACTTACACTTGAGAATTTCGAGATATCTGTTCTTAGCGCGAAGGCTAAAACATGTCGGCAAAGCATGTATGTTGTGTTGATAGGTCGAAAGGCGTGGAAGGGACACGCATCCGCACTTATAGTTTTAACACACACGGTAACATCGATGCGTTGTCGTTGCTGATGACGGTTCTTAACAATTCCAGTCGGAAAGGTACGAGGTGGAAGTGGAAGAAGTGCGGACAGCGCTTGCCGTAGAGATATTTCGGCGGTACCTGAAGGCCGAGGATGGGGAGGCGGTCACTGACGTCGTCGGCAAGAACGTCGTCGACGAAGCCAACTCGTTGCTGGAGGGTAAGTTGGTATGAATGAACCTAAAATGCAGCGCTAGCGCCAAAGAATAGAGGATATTATTTCTGGAGACTTACATTAGAGCTGGGTCGTTACGTATTTTTTGTGAAACGTAACGTAACAGTTTATTTTTGTGAAGTAACAGTATAATGGTACACGACAAGTGCTGCGTGCGATGAAAATACGAGAAAATAAGGATAACATTTTTTAACTACTAGATAAATAAATATGCTGCATCTCCTAAACCCCTGCGATGCTGCTAACTGCTATGCGAGAAAGTACCCACAAATAGGATTGCATTATTTTCCTTTCATCTTTTTAGCTACCTCGCACAACTCGGATGTACGAGTATATGTAGTTTACAAAAGCTGGTTGTAACTTGTAGGCAATCATGAAAACAGCCGAGAAGTCCTGTTTTCTGCTAGCAATTTTAAAATGGTGACTCAGATAAGCTGGTATTTCCTTTTGAGTGACTCGTCTTGCTCACGTGGCGCTTCACTGCTTTGACGACAGATTTCTTGATACCGCCAATATGCGGAGTATTCGGGGGTTAGTTAATGTAGATTTTTAAATTAACAACAAGATTCGATTTTTAACAGATTTGTAACAAATAAATAGTTAGTCAACTGAGTTGTAAGACTGTTTATCATAATCTCGAATACGGACTCATCCTGTCGAATGTCCGTTGGCTCGACTGTTACTGGATCGCATATTCGCTGGATCGAAAAGAGGATATAAATCTGGTGACAATACAATAATCTGGCAGTGACATCCTTGTAGTCCGGCCAGAATTGTCTCCGCAGGACGGAACTCCTCAACGAGTATAATAGCATCAACTTGAAATTTGGTACGGAAATGTACCTAGTTTTGATGATAATGCAAGGACAGTCAACACAAAGTATAGTCAGCAAAAAAATCTTGTATTTAAAATTAAAATTTAAACAAAGACTTACTTCATTATAATATTGTTCCAGCCAACTCAAAAGACATATTCATCGAGTGCATAAGATGCGTGAAGAGCTTCCTGGCTGGCACTCCGTTTGCGGAGTTCGAGCGTTCGATGTACTTCCACCGATATCTGCAATGGAAGTGGTTAGAGGCGCAGCCGGTGACGCAGCACACGTTCCGCATGTACCGCGTGCTTGGGAAGGGCGGCTTCGGGGAGGTCTGCGCGTGCCAGGTCGGTGGCTTTTAAGGCTTCTGCAGCGTCATCATCATCACGATCATCTTCATCTTCATCTTCGTCGTCATCATGATCATTATCATCATCATCATCTTCATCTTCATTTACATCGTCTTTATCACCATCATCATCATCATCTACTGTGTGCTGGGGAAAGGCGGCTTCGGTCGGGGAGGTCTGCGCGTGCCAGGTCGGTGCTTTTCAAAGCTGGTTGAATACCAGCATAGGCATTGTGTCAAATCCGGGGTAGGTAGCGCTTTTTAGCTCCACACCACCGCACCGCCACTGCTCACACCCCAGGGTAAGCACGCCAAAGACAGTATCATATCACTTATAAATAAATAATATAAATTGCGTTCATTATCATCATCAATCATCATCATCAAATCAGCCGTAGGACGGACTGTTGGACTTAGGCCTCCCCATAGACCTCCAGTCATCACCTTGAAATTTGATTATGTTCTGTCCATATATTATTTTCCTCTTAATTTGATTACGTTTATTTGTCAATTTTTTTACCATTCAATTTGATTACGTTCAGTTCTTTAGTTGTCCATATTTTTTTAACCTTTATATTTGATCACTTTCAGTTGTCTATATGTTTCCCTTTCGCTTTGATTACGTTCAGCTGTCCATATTTTTTCCCATTCACTTTGATTACGTTCAGTTGTCCATTTTATTTTTTTATTTGATTATGTTCAGTTGTTACTAATTCACCTATCTATCTTGCAGGTCCGAGCGACAGGCAAGATGTACGCATGTAAGAAACTTGAAAAGAAGCGGATCAAGAAGCGGAAAGGCGAAGCGATGGTGCTCATAGAGAAGCAGATTCTCCAGCGGATCAACTCGCGCTTCGTTGTCAACCTCGCGTACGCGTACGAGACAAAAGACGCGCTGTGTCTCGTTCTCACCATTATGAATGGTGAGATGAAGGGCGATGGAGGGATTGTACTTACGAAACTTCTAAATCGTAACCCAGTGTGCAGCATTTTCATAGTAAACTTATAGTGACGTAACATTGCTTGACGAGGGATTTGAATTTTTTTTCGGTAGTAGACTTATAATGTAGCTCACTTCTGTAGATAGATTTTTTTTCACTTTCCGTTTTTTTGTAAAAATAAATTGAAACTTTATTTCGGTAAACCACACACGTTTCGTGAGATTAATAGGTTTTGTGCCTTCGTCTGTTTGATAAAAAAAAGAGGTCGGATTGACAGCTGTCAGTTGTCAAATGTCGCCGTACGTACGTACGTGTGTGTGTAACGTATGTGTCGTTGTACGTGTTGTCGATTTGTGGTATCAAAGCCTAAACCCATAAAATGTTGTCTACAGGAGGCGACCTGAAGTTCCACATCTACAACATGTGCGGCGCGGACACTGGGCTGGGACTCGAGCGGGCGAGGTTCTACGCGGCACAGGTGGCCTGCGGTCTTGAACACCTCCACAAAATGGGCATCGTCTACAGGTACTGATAGACTAAAGGTGCTTTTCCAGCGAGGCGTAGCATAATGAGATGGGACAAAAATTTAAATCGCGCCGACGCTTTTCCACCAAAAATTACCACCAAAGATACAGCGCGGGCCGGCGCGATGACACGCGAGATTCTTGGTTCCATTGCCGAGTTTACGAACACGACAAATACGCTGCAATACGGCAGGGCCGGCCTTAGCTTTTGCCTTTTTAGATACGACAAGTGTGACAAAATGACAGGTCTTGTTTGTTACACATAGAATACTCACACTCGCTCCTACGTGATAAGTTTATAAAGTTAATACGCTGAGTCTAGTTTTCCGATACTCCTCATAATTGATGAATGACTGCATTGAAGTGAATCAGCACTCTTTTAAAATATAATAAATAGAATATAATAAATTGATTTGGTGTACCTAACAAAAAGTTTGTACATGAAATCTTAATCTGCCGATGTCTGAATTTCTTCAGTCATGGCGCTGGTTTTCAGAGCAACCAAAAATACAGCAGAGTAATAAAGCTAGACTAAACATGAGGGAGAGAGATGTCGTAAGTAAATTAAAAGCGCAACAAAATAGTAGCGACTAGGTATTATTATTATACAGATCAATCAGAGTTCTAACGTCACGTAACGTCATGTAAAGTAAGATTTGCATGAATAAAATGAATGCCCAAAATCATATTACCTATAATTATATTATAATTACCTCTAGGAAGTTGAATAGCATGGAGTGACGGAGCTCTCTGGGCTTAACGATTTAATGATAATTCTGCAGGGACTGCAAGCCGGAGAACATTCTACTGGACGACGCGGGGCACGTGCGCATCTCAGACCTGGGACTGGCCGTGGACGTGCCCGAGGGGGGCTCCGTGCGCGGCCGCGTCGGCACCGTCGGCTACATGGCGCCCGAGGTGCGTACCGCGGGGGGCGGGGTCTGCCCACAGGCACTGGGACGTGGGCACGTGCGCGTCCGGACCTGGGGCTGGCCGTGCACGGGCCCGAGGGCGGCTCCGTGCGCGGCGCGTCGGCACCGTCGGGTACATGGCGCCCGAGGTGCGTACCGCGGGGGCGGGGTCTGCCCACAGGCACTGGGACGCATTTTAAGCGTTAGCAGGGTATCTAGCTAGGGTATTCTAAATCGATGTTTTGATGTGATATTTTTTGCTAAAGCGTTTAAAACTGTGTACAGGTGATCGACAACGAACGCTACACGTTTAGTCCGGATTGGTTCTCGTTCGGCTGTCTCTTGTATGAGATGCTGGAGGGACGGGCGCCGTTCAGAGCCAGGAAGGAGAAGGTCAAACGGGAGGAGGTGGATCGCAGGGTCAAGGTAGCTAAATGTTTATATACTATATAAACTGCGGCGAGGGAGGATTTGGAGGGCTTATGTTTACTTTTAGCCCCGTTAAGTCGGTGCACTCTTGAAAGACATCAGTGTTTGTAGTCATCGGTTGGAAATTATAAGTAGGAGCGAAATATTATTTTGACGATTTTGAGGATATAGTTAGTTGGTTTTTCTTTGCTGTAAAAGTAATTGAATGTTTCTTTAGTTAATTCTTTTATCTAGAGCAGTGGTTCTTAACCGGTGGTCCGCGGACCACAGCTGGTCCCTGGAAGAACTCGAAGTGGTCCGCGAAGCAATCAACAACGAATTAGCAAAACGATGCACCAGTCAAGTAGCAGTCGCAACCGTTCATTCATTGACAATTTTACTTTCACGTATATTACCTTCAAACAGTGGTGGTCCATGGCAAGACTGAAATTTTGACAAATGGTCCCTCCTAACTAAAAGGTTAAGAACCATTGATCTAGAGCTTAACGTCTACGTTCCTTCGAGGGCCCAGTTGCATAATAAAATGCAAGTAAATTATAGTACATTGTGCATTAGGGCGTAAGAAGGGGATTACTAACGAGAGTCTATTAGAAGCCCGACGCCGGAGGCGAATATTTACATGTATTTTTTTGCCAACCATATACTTTGCTACTATACTGCACGCTGATAACGATAATTATTCACTAGATAACAAATTATAACTGTTATGCTTGGTATGATTGCAAGCCTCGCTACGCTCGGGCTCGGGCACTAGTTAGTACTCGGGTGTGTCGTTGCAGCACGAACAGGAGAAATACTCGTCGAAGTTCAGCGAGTGCGCGCGCGCGCTGTGCTCGGCGCTGCTGGCCAAGGGCGTGTGCGCGCGGCTCGGCTGCGGCGCGGGCCGGCGCGGCGCCGCGCACGTCAAGCAGCACCGGTTCTTCGCCGCGCTCAACTGGGCCCGGCTCGAGGCCGGCATGGTGGACGCGCCCTTCGTGCCCGACGTGAGTCCGCAGACCGACGTGGAAATGCCGACCTGTTTTTCGTGTACGCACGTACGCACCCATAAAAACTGTCAAAAGCTTCTACGGGCGCGGAGTGGACACGAAAAACAGGGGAGAGTGTCACCCAGACCACACACACATTGGCTACATTACACTGAACGTCTGCAACACCCTTCAGCCACGACCGCTGAAACTTTTTTTTTATGACGATGGAAGCATTCTATAATTCCATTGAACGTACATATAGTTAGTGTTTAGTTTTATAACCAAGGGACCCCATACATGTATTATTCTTTTTTGTAATTTTTTCTTTAATTTTATACTATAGTTTTTAAGTATTTTATTTGTAATTATTTTATTTCGAAAATATGACTTTCTGCCAAGTTTCTTGCGGCGCATTCTTCTTGGCAATGATGGTAAAATTACGTGTAAAAGTGCCCAGCGGCCTATTTACTGAATAAATGATTTGTTTGAATTTGAATTTGACTGCCGTTCCACTAACGTACAAAGGCCGCGGGCGTTGTAGGCGAATGTTACAAGTGATGCACATTTGAGCGCTGTATGCTCGCACTATGGCAGCATGACGAAAACGTGCTCTGAGAGTTGTGTGAATAAATATTTCACATAGATTAGAGTAAAATTTCATTTGAGCATCGATGGCTTTTATGACAAATAAAAAAACTAAAACTTGTCATACTCGTAAAGATCGTATGTTTATTTTTATTATTTCCTTGCCATCGACGTGAAAATCAGAATGTAAAACTCGAGCATTAAACTCATTTTCCCCTTGACGCGTCTATCCACCCTCGCCGTACCGGCTCGGGTGGCTATATGAACGTCTTGGGTAAAATGGCTCGTTTTACACTTTCGTTGTACAATCTACTATTTTTTCGTTCCGCAGCCGCACGCGGTGTACGCAAAAGACGTGCTCGACATAGAGCAGTTCTCAACAGTGAAGGGCGTCAACCTGGACGCGGGGGACGACACCTTCTACGGCAAGTTCAACACGGGCTCCGTCAGCATCCCGTGGCAGAGCGAGATGATAGAGACCGGCTGCTTCGCGGAGCTCAACGTGTTCGCGCCCGGTGAGTCAGCGGGGACAAGCTTGTCTCGCCAGCCCTAGCCGCACGCAGTGTGCCCAACGTGCCCAACGTGCTAGACATAGCCCCGTAAGCCCTCGCGTACTTCATAAAGTACAAATCAATTGGAAGAATAACTGCCGAATATACTATGTGGACATTGCATTCTACGAGTATGTACAGTCACCAGTATTAATATTTGCCACAGCGGAGCGAAAAAAAAAAAACCTTCCGGCCCTGGAAATAGAGTCGTATCAGATATTTATGCACGCTTGTTATGTCAGATATTGGTGCTGGTGACTGTACCTTACGTCACTAGACTAGCTGTTTGGAACAAAACGCGCGGCGCTTGACACAACCCCTGTCACGGACGTCAAAATAGTACATGTGTCTTAAGGGCGGTAACCAAGGAATTACGAACGAGAGTCTATTAGAAGCCTGAAGTCGAAGATTGAGGGCTTTAATGAGTCGATGTTCGTAATTCTAGTACCGCCCGTGCGAACATGCAATGTTTTTCATCACATTTGCGAGTAAAATTGTATATTTTTAAAAGAAAAACAAATATTTTTTCAAAAATTGCCGATACCGCGGACTACGCTCTTGGCAGCGCCAGCCTCCGCGCCGCCCTACCCCAGCCTGACCATGCGCCCGACGTGCGCGCGCCGCGCTCCTGCACGCCATGCAGTATCACACTCATTTACCGTCCTTGGGCTTCATGACAACAAATTAGTACGCGCAATGACTCATTTACCGACCACGGGTTTCATGACAAGCACATTAAGGTCGAGGGTTTTATTTGGGGGGTTGCAACCAAGGTAGCCTGCATGTTACGACACTGTTTACGAGCAAGTGTGATGAAAAATAGTAAAACGTTCACAAACCGCGTTTTGGTCTTGTTTTGTGCGCCGTTTTAATGTAAGAAGGGTCCATATCCGCTCGCATACTTATTGAAAGTCCGAATGTAATGTTTGTCAGAACGATCGTTTGTCATAACTCTTATTTCTCTGAATCCAATAATTGTTCAAAATTGTTATAAAACAAACAACCTAACCCCCATCATTTTCTATATATCATTTAAATATTTCAGAAAAGTAAGGTTTCAATGGGGAAAAAATTATGACAAATGATGATTCGGACAAAAATTACGGTATGACTAGCGAAGAGTATGCGAACTTTGGTGCTCCCCATTTGTTACCAGAGGCCGTGTTGCCTAACGTTTCAGCAGAGCTACTACGAAACTCGAAACTCGACGTTCGTGTCGTGCGGTCCCTCTCGCTCTCGTATTAAATAGCATAAGTGTCAGAGGGACCGCACGACACGAATTTCGAGTTTCGTAGTAGCCCTGCTGACGCTCGCGATTGCAATCAATAGTAGATTGTACAACAAGAGCATAAACGAGCCATTTTACCCAAGACGTTCATATAGCCACCCGAGCCGGTACGGCGAGGGTGGATAGACACGTCGAGGGAAAATGGATTTAATGCTTGAGTTTTACACTCTGCTTTTCACTTCGATGGCGAGGAAATGAAATAGCAACAGTGAAAACAATTGTTCACTTACTACGTAAATTTAATTTTTATGCATTGCTATATATTTTTTTTTTTTAGTTGTAGTGATTTATTTTGATTGATTTGATTGATAATTAGTTTTATATAAATAAAAAATGTATTAAAGAAATATAAAGAAACTTCTTTGTTTGTGGCTGTTGACACCTAACTACCTTGGTCTTAGACGAAGATTTTATTTTATGCACTAGTGCATAAAAAGTCATTTTATGTCGCCTAGATCCAGCATAAACACCAATTTTACGAGCATGAGAAGTGAAAATGTCATTTTTTGTATGCGAAATTGAATTGCGATCGCGAGCGTCAGGAACGTTAGACAATACGGTATCAAAACTGGTAGTACCATTATGGTTGTTCGCAGGCGAGGAGATGAAGGAGGCGCCGACGCCCGACCTGCAGCTGGTGCCGCCCGCGCAGCCCCCCGTAGAAGACAAGGGGTGCTTCGTGTTTGCGAGACGGGTACGGGCACATATTCAAATTCAAAATTCAAAGCGTTTATTCTGTAAAATAGGCCGCAATGGACTCTTTCACATCTTATACAATACAATACAATGACTCTTTATTGCACACCAACACAATTTTTACTGCTGCTTTCACTTATTGTCTCGAGCTTTTATTTAGTTTCACCTATACCGCTGTGTCTGTTTGTAGTCAAATCTTGCAAGTTAAATTCAACCAACTTCCAGTAGTCGGATTGACTTGAAATTTGGCATACTTTAGTAATTTCCCTGACAATGCAATAATCTGGTAGTGATATCCCGGTAGTCCGGGCAGGATCGTCTCCGCAGGACGGAACTCTTCAATGGCTAATTGCGTCGACTTGAAATTTTGTATGCAAATGTAGTTCGGGTGACAATGCAAGTAAAGTCGACAAAATGTACAGTCAGCAAGAAAAGCTCGTATTAAAAATGATATTTTTACCAAAAACCTATTATTCGTGAAGCTGGTGAGATTGTCTGATGTGGTGTTGTTGTTTGCAGGTGCTGTGTCCCGTGAAGAAGGTGCCCCCGCGGCTGCGCGTGGTGCCCGTGCCCGACCACCTGCTGCCCGGCGAGCCGCGCGCCAGCTGACCGCCGCCAGGTAACTCACCCCATCCCCCGCCTAATAACTCACCCCCCCAATCCGCGCCAGGTATTTCACCCCCCATACCCCACCAGGTAACTCACCCCATCCCCCGCCAGGTAACTCAGCCTCCACCCACCGCCAGGTAACTCACCCCCATCCCCCGCCTGGTAACTCACCCCCCCATCCCCCGTCAGGTATTTCACCCCCCATACCCTATCAGGTAACTCACCCCATCCCCCGCCAGGTAACTCACCCCCCCCGCCAGGTAACTCACCCCCATCCCCGCCAGGTAACTCACCTCACTCCCCGTCAGGTAACTCATTCCCCATCCCCCATCAGGTAACTCACCCCCAACCACCGCCAGGTAACTCACCCCACCCCCGCCAGGTAACTCACCCCCCATCCCCCGCCAGGTAACTCACACTTCCATCCCATCATCCTCCGCCAGGTAAATCACCCCCCATCCCCCGCCTGGTAACTCACTCCCCCATCCCCCGCCAGGTAGCTAATAAGGCTAGAGCCTAGGGCGCAAGGACAATGGGGACTGGCACGAAGCTTAGCCGATATTTACTTGTATAACTTAATAATATCTAGTAATTTTAGGAAAATACGTGCGTTTGACACTCAGATGAGAGTGCGATAGTGGGATAGGTAGATTGGGTGAGAAAAACAGAGGTCATTAGAAACCAGGCGCTGTTGCTTGTTGCTATGCGCAGACAGCAAGTTTAAAACTGCCACCCCCACCCCCCAGCAAGCAGCACGGTGCATCAACAACTGCGTACATACCTACATCAAAATCTTTTTAGCCTTTAAGCGTAATGCGAAAAAAATGGTCCTTGGGTTTTATTTACGGGGTTTGCAATTTAGCCTGCATATTCCCACGAGCTTAGGTGTGATGAAAAAAATTATGACGTGTATATCTACGGTCATATTTTATAAAGTGAATATGCATAGCGAATCAAAATAGGGCACATTAGGCAAAGCTTTGCGCAGGGGGCGACACTGGCGCAAACCATGATAACGTCAGTTCTCTTTATCTTCCTAACGCCCAAGAGAAATTTTTGATGTATGAACATCAAACTTTGTCATTTATGATAGTTTGGTATTAAAATTTCAAAAGTCCTTTATAAAGTACTGGGTGTTAGGAAGTTAAATTTTGTCTCCAAGACAGATCATGACCAAAGAGTATAGAAATCATAGACCTATAGAAATCATGCTATATTTATTAGTAACAAAATAACATGATATTTTACATCGATAGTAACGATAGAGCTATATTTCCAAAAAAAAAATTGAAATGATACGATATTATAAATATAAATATCACGGGACAATTCACACCAATTGACCTAGTCCCAAAGTAAGCTTAGCAAAGCTTGTGTTATGGGTACTAAGCAACGGATAAATATAATTATATAGATAGATACATACATAAATACATATTAAACACCCAAGACCCGAGAACAAACATTCGTTTTTTTCATACAAATATCTGCCACGACACGGGAAGTTAACCAGGGACCTCAAGCTTCGTAGTCAGGTTCTCTAATCACTAGGCCATCTGGCTGGTCGTCTAAATTATGGCATTAAAGATACTAAAAAAAAAAATTTTCGGTTTTGCGCTAGTGCTGCACTCTGACGGGAGAAAAAATCAATAATATTCCCTATTGGGAAAATATGCAGATGCGTATATCGATTTTTGTGACAAAAAATTACTTCTATTCTAGGTGACAACAGCTAACAGTGGAGTAACGTTGTGTCCAACGGCGAGCGGCCGTAAAGTTTTCTCCAAGGGAATAACTACACGAAACACAGCACATTCTTCTATATCAATATGTGTGGAAATCTAAAATATGTATGTTATTACAGGTCCGTCTTTTATCAGTTCGCAAGTTATACCACACTGTTCATGTAAAAATACCGTGAAACTAGTGCGTGGTTAAATAAATGGATCAATTACGTAAATCGAGTTTAGCGCGACATGTTAATCTTTTATAAAAGTGTGTACTCGTTAACATTTTTGGCACTCGCAGTAATATGTCGACGTAAACTGTACGTGTGTGATACATTTACTTTACTACGACGCGAACTGGTTTGCTAATCTAATTCGTCATACATTATATGTAGTTAGAAACCCCTTAAAAACTTTTGGCTTCATTTAATTTAGATATGATTTAAACAAAATGTTACATTCTGAATGACAATGTTATGTTAATGTTATCTGTTTAATAATAGATCTCTTATTCTCAGTAAATCAACACGAATTACATAACTGGACTGTACAAGTCGGACTTTTTGCCGAAATATTATTCCCCAATGCTTCATTTGCCATTTCCCAATTCACGATTTTCTCGGAAGCCGATTTTTTTCGGAACTTTCCTAAAACGAACCTTACCTAACCTACTGTTCTATAAAACTATAAGAAAATACACCGAGCAAAATTTTTGGTTTTGGAGAAAATTGAGGTTTGGGAAATAAAATAGTTGGCAAATGAAACATTTGAGAAAAAATAAGTAAGTTTTATTTCGTTTTTGACCTAAGATTTTTTTTACTGAACATGACTGACATGGTTTAATACTTTCACAATATTCATAAGCCTTTCCTAATAGATAGGAGCCATTAAAAAAAAACTAAACTAGTCTATATTCTGACCTATTTGCCAGTTTGTTAAAAAAATCTCGTGTGTGATGAACATACCCCGTTATCGGTGTTGCAGAGCCATTGAGCCTAAGTCATAGGGTTGTCGCACATTATTTATTTCATTGTCACATATTGGTATATAATAAAGTTTTTGTTAGAATAATGTTTTTACAGGTAAAATAACAGATAAATTAAATTATTAAGTTTTCTTCTAATTTCGCCATCGGCTCTCTTTCAAACTGGAAACATTAATGTTGATCATTAAGGAAGTTCATGATTTTTAACTGAATAGGTACTAAGTGAACGAATTATATAACATTAATAATTAATATTGACTTACGCAACCACCTATTATGGAGTTTAAAAAGAAACCTCTTTTAATTACGGGCTGAAAAGAAGTTTAATTTTGTTTTAAAACTTAATATATATAAATTAAAAAAAGGTGCGTCAAATTATATACCTAGGCACATGTTAAAAAAATATGTGCTGTGCCATCCCTAGCGTTTTCAATGATTCTGCAACACTGATAACGGGATGTGAGTGATGAAATGACAAAGAAAGTTTCAACTCAGTCTAAAGAATGAATAAAGGTACTCGACATTATTAAGAACAGTGAGGGTCTCTCGACAGGCGAAATTATCGCTAGATGGCGTTAGTACGTGAGGACCGTTTGACGTCTTGCTCGTGATTGGCTCATTTAGTTATTTAACCAATCACAAACGTGACGCAAATGTCTAAGTTGGCAATACGTCACGATATTGGCGCCAACAAGCCTGTCACAAACCCTCATTGGACATTAAAAACTATCTAAGTAAAAAATTATTCGAATTTTGAAATAAAAATGGATTTTTGGCGCCCATGTCCATGCCCAACGAAATTGTGTTATGAATAAATCGAGATATATATTTCTCCATGTACCTGTCGGTTCGAATTGTGTAGCGTGACTGGTTTGAAAAAAAAAAACATGAACAATTTAGTTAATTAAGTTTTAAATGATATTTGCAGTTTTTCTCGACTGATTTATTTCGCTTCGTATTAATTCGGTATTCGCTTGAGCAATCGTGAAAATGAGTATTATGTGAACAAAAACTTTGTTAGTGTATAGTTTCTTTGCTGTGTACATGAAATGTTTTGGTGTGAAGTTAATATGGGTATCTGAATGTCATCAAAAACTCAATTAATTCACTGCGCAGAAGGCCCTTGAGTACATTGCGGTTCTGGAAATCATTTTTTTAATTTAACTACTTTATATGAATTGAATTAATTATATATACTTACTTTAGTCTTAACTTATTTTTTTATAAATACAATATATAATTTTTTATTATTTATTAAATCATTCGCCGCTGACTTCACATCAGTTTTTTGCTAAGTACTACGTTTCCTCTATGTATTTCAGAATGATAATTGGGTAGGTGAATTATATTATTTATATGAATTTTGAAATTGTATATTTTTGTAGGTAACGAATTTATATGTTGAAAAATTTCGGGGTTTTTATAAGCTGGATTGACATGGCGGTGGTTTCAGCCGCCGAATAGAACTTTTGGGGCCTACGCTAGCTGGCGCGGGCGCGGGTGCAGGTACATCCGGCGCTGCTCATACTATTGTTGAATAGACCCCACCCGCTCTGTGCAAACCGCGGCAACTAGCGTAGACCCTAACAATAAACTAATGATATGTCACGGTAAATTTGATAATGTCTCAACGCTTTCTCTAGGTTCTGGAAGGTTCTTAAATTGGCTGTCTGTGTGTAAATTAACTTTCAAATGTTGAAGTGCATGTTGCTTGAGACGAACAGAACTTTGGCGTCATGACTCTTGACTTGACATTTGTCAATTCGACTACAGTACATACACGATTAACGTTGGAGTAGCTTAGTTATAAATCAAGCAATAATAATGAAACGAAAAAGTAATCGATCACTTTTTGATTTTGCTGTATTAGTTTTTAAGTTAAAAAAAAATCGAGACGAGTTCGTTCAGAACACGAGCGAAAGCGAGTGTTTCTATTGATACAAGGCCAGTAAAAATTGTTTTTAATCGTAACGACTTCAAGACTTTTTGAGTTAAGGGCATGGTCTGTTAATTACTCTTGCTTGGTATTAGTACACCGAGTATTGAATATTGAATTGAGTTATATGTTTTTTAAATGCTCTAAATTTCACCCAGATTGTATTGGTGAAATCCTGACATGGTTGTTTTTCATGCTTGTGTTCTACGAGTTGTATGAAAAATATAATAACATACTTGTATTTGTCATGAACGTTAAAAAGTGGTCGATACGGTGTGTGTTAGAGACGTATTATCATGTACAGTTAGCAGAAGTAGATGAGCAGTTGTGGTCCTCGAAGTGATCTACACACTTCTATTACCTTGGCACTTGGCAGTAGTCGTGTGCAGATCATTTTGAGCACCGTAACTGCTCATCCACTTCTGCTGCTGACTGTACCTAATTGGGGTTTGGTCTTTTTATAAAATACTTTTAAAGTGTTACTTGTTTGTATTTTTTTATCCAAAAGCTGTGGGTGTATTTCAGATTTTGAATATTGAAGTTTGCTTAGGGCGTGTTCAAAATATAACAAAACTATTACCAAAAACATCTTATTGTTTCAAGGCCCCGATGACTATAGGACCATTTGAAGCAAAAATAACTTAACTACGTGTAGCGACAAAACTTGAAACCGGTTCCAAAAAGACCGGTAGTAATAAGGTACTGTTATTTAGGTAGGTATTTAAACGGTATTGTGGAACTAGGGCTGGAATTGGTGCCAACAATAACGGTATGTCTATAATAAATCAGTACGTCGGTAGTTAAGGTACTGCTTTCAATTCTTGGCTAGAGATGACATGACACCAATAACTCCGCGTGAGCTATATTGATTAAATATGTACCGCACAAATGTCCTAAACAAGTAATAGTTAAGGGTAGAACCTCTCACTGCACACAAGCATAAACACTCAAATGCATGTGCTGAACACGCATATTTTGCATAAAGTTAACTATCATAAGGTCGCGGGTGAGCAAAGAAATTCTCTTAGTTCCTGTCAATGCTGTCCCTTTTTAGGATTCCGGAGTCAAAATGGCAAAAACGGAAACCTTATAGTTTCGCCATGTCTGTCTGTCTGTCTGTCCGTCCGTCCGCGGCTTTGCTCAGGGACTATCAATGTTAGAAAGATGTAATTTTGCACGGATATATAGGTAAACTATGCCGACAAAATGGTACAATTAAAAATTAAAAAAAAATTTTTTTTAGGGTACCTTCCATAGACGTAAAGTGGTGGTGTTTTTTTTTCTCATCCAACCCTATAGTGTGGGGTATCGTTGAATAGGTCTTTTAAAACCATTAGGGGTTTGCAAAGACGATTTTTCGATTCAGTGATTTGTTTGCGAAATATTCAACTTTAAAGTGCAAATTTTCATTAAAATCGAACCCCCCCCCTCTAAAATCGAACGAATTTCCACCGGGTGGGTGGAAAAATTTGAAAAAATTCAGGATGGTAGTTAGTATAGTATATCAACCTTTCAAGGAAAACTATAACGGCTAAGTTTGCTTCAGAATTATTAGTAGTTTAAGAGTAGGTAAATAGCAGCCTAAGATATAAAATATACCTAAACTTGGAAGATTCCGTATAAAATACGAAATCCTTAGAAAAATATTACTTAGGGTTTTGGGCGTGTCCGACACGCTCTTGTTTTTTGTAAACTTTTGTAACAATTGCTAATGTAAGATAAAAGTCCTATAAGGTTAATACAATGTAAATAATGTTCTTTTTTTATTACTTATCTAAAATATACCCACAGCCATTGATCGTGACTTTTGCACAAATTTTTCGATAACATTTTACCGTAACGATATTCGACATTGCCATTTGAAAACATGTACCGACTTCCATATTATATTAGACGTAAGTATTGAAGCGTTTTGATGTGAATTGTATTTTAGTATTTGGGTAATACATAAAGCCTATTACACTTCTCGGTATTTAAGCTGAATTTCCTCCTTTTCTCTTATTCTACAGCCCTAAGTTAGGGTCCCTTTAAATCGGGTAGTGTAATAGCGTTTTGAAATTGTCAAACTTGCGGTACGCATTGATACTGGGGCTTGATTTAACTTATATTAGTGTCTAGTACTTTGCTCAAAAGTTTACGGGTCGATCCGTTCTTTGTATCTACTTTGTATATTTAACAGTTCTATGTGTACATTATAGTGTAACTTACGTCTAACTTTTACAACACTGACCTCAATACTAATATAATTTAAATCGGCATCGAGACAGTACCCTAATTTATACTCGGATGCGGTCGACGATTATCAATTTAAAATTGACTTAAAGGATGTTTAGATGATGTGGCGCTTAAATTCTTGTATAAAATGTGAAAGGCCCACAAATTTAGACGTAAGAATGTCGCCATGTAGAAAAAAAACATAGTTTTTACCGATCGATTTGTTGTTAAGTTTATCGCATAAACTTTGTAAAAAAAAAGGGCCGCATCAGTTTCATTCGCACAATCATAGCTAACACTTAGAGCCTGGCCAACCTAAGTCTGCAACGGAATAATTTGGCAACACTGTATTTTAACGTCAAATCACGTACATAATATGCGTTACATTTGCAGTGTTACCATATTATTCTCTGCAGAGTTAGCTTGGCTCGGCTCTATCTTGAGGTGTTGTTGATCTAAAGGAGTTAACCGTCGTACTTGCAGACGGTAGTTGATTACACCACTTTGTCTTTCAGTGACTATTTGTTTGAAATGTTAACACGTATTTAAAGATCCTTTAGAGCAATTTGCTAAGGATCTTACTTTTGTTAAGCAGTAAATTTTTAAATCCTTACTTTGCGCTTCCATAGAAGCCGAGCTGAGAGGAGGCATGTCGAATTGGCAATACATTATCGCGTTAAAAATCCGTGCATTCATAATGCCTGGTTTACACGAGCTTAGTACTTGTCATTAGTATAAGTGATTAGACGGGGGTAGGCACTTGTCGCTTAGTAAACAGAACCGGCTTCTATTCACTTGCACTTGCACTAATACTAAGCACTTGTGCATTATGTTTACACACATCTGACAAGTGTAAGTGACAAGTACTAAGCATTAGCTACTAAGCTCCGTGTAAACCAGGCATAAGAGATGTTCAAGAAAAAAAAACTTCAATAGGATTCATTTAGTATCTTGGCACCCATCCATTGATTGCGTTATGGATAGGAAAAATTCGTGTCTAGATTCCTGTCCAGCAGTGGTGTAGGGTTATAGCACGCAGCACGGATTGCTGAGGACCTGGGTTCGATTCCCAGTGCTGGTCTCTTTTTCTGGTTTTCTGTGCATGCATGTCTCAGCTTGTATTTTCGATGTAGTATCTTAGCCTCGCTCAGCGCTGCTGTCCTATTGGTGGAGTATTCCTCGAACATTTATTATGATAAATGCGTAGACTAAAAGCCGCCTTAGGCGTCATATTGATTCGGAATATCTCCTATCCTCAGTAAAATCTCAAAGTAGCCTTTTGTATGTCACTTTTATAACATTAGATTGACAACGCCCTCTAGAATAAAACTAAACATTCACCCGTCATCGCTTTGAGACTGCTTGTCCATTCCAAACTAAATGCCATAGTATAGTTATAGCATAGCACTAGCCCGACCGCCGTAACGCGCGATCGGCGACGCGTTGAGTGTTTCTCTATTCATTGCGTGTACAAAGGTATGACCTTTGTACGGTGATGGCGTCTAAAACGTAGTGGATGCCGCCGGTCGCGTGTCGTGGCCGTCCTGTCGTAACAGAGTGTACGGTGAATGGTTAGCGTTCCTAAGAATGAGTGAGCTCTAGACCTCGGTTCGTAAAATAAGTATGGCTAGTCTTTAGTTGCGAAGAAATAGAAATACAACTATGACGAGGTGCGGGAAGTAAACGGGGAAGCCTGCAGAATTTAAATAATCACGTTATTGATTTTTTTATCAATAGAAATGAGGTTAACAAACTAGAACTTGTGTTAATTAAAAAAAAAATACTTATGGAACCCTGACAATATGAATGAATAAGTCACTTTCTGTTCCATGAATTCTAGGTACATTATTGAGTGTTTTACCTTCGCCGAAATGACTATGACCTTTTATTCCCGTTTGTACAGTTTGCTGATGTCAGTGTCCGCCAAAATGGAGCATTTAAGTATTTTTCAATGAATTTTTGTAAGAATTTATATTATAATCGTCATACCTGTATTATACTCATGGGATGCATTTTCGACTACGTGTATTGAGATATTAGCAGTCATTATACGGTGCTCGAACGTCTGGCAGATAGTGTAGGCTACGTATGCAGACTATGAAGTTAACCGCGCGGTTTTAGCGCGCCGTCCCTCTTCAAAGTATCGCTTGAGAAAGAGACGGCGTGCTAAAACCGCGCGGTTAGCCGCATAGTGCATACGTAGCTTTGCGTTTGCTCCACTAGCGGTGCGGTCATATAGAGCGATGAAGCGCGCAATGACGTCAGTGAAATATTTTGAATGGACTCAAGATGGCGTTGGTTTCCAGAAGAGCGTTACCACATAATAGTTGCTACGTAGTAGATATCACGCTGGCGTTTGATTACCGCTATTTTCATTATCGGGTCTACCGCTGGCGGTCTTATTCAAATCTTTGTGTAAGAATACAAAGACTTCCATAAAGAAAAATAATTTTTAGCAGTCGAGTGTCAACTGTCAAAGCGAATAGAATTACTGCGTGGCAACTGCGCGACCTTTCACGAAAAGCCTCATGGGGATGCATACTTATATTAACTAGCGATAACGGTTGGGAAGTTTAAAGTATGTACTATAAATATTATGTTACATATTGTGATGACCATTATGATGACATATTTGCCAATAATAAGGCAAGTGCGTTTGCGCGAGAACATCTAGAGCAGCCATTGGTCAAACGTTCGCGCGCGATCGCGGTGACCGCCATTTTGTTCGTCGGTCAGTCGTTTTCCTGTCATTGCATATCATACCTTGCGCTTAACGCGATAAGGTCTTTACAGCAGGGCTACTCCGAAACTTGAAACTCGAAGTTCGTGTCGTGCGGTCCCTCTGACACTTATACTATTTAATACAAGAGCGAGAGGGACAGCACGACACGAACTTCGAGTTTCGTAGTAGTCCTGCTGTTTACGTGATGTTATTGGATACTTTATAGTCTGCTAAATGGTGTCTCTATTGGAAGCTGCGCTAGTTCTAGTGCTGTCAAATTGTTCGCGCCCCGACTATAGCGGGCGGATATTAGTTTGTAACGTGTTGTGCGTCGATGGGCTGTAAGTAGCTTATAGTGGAATGTAAACCTAGCTTTCTTGATACTGTTAGTCGTTATTGCAGTATTTTGATGCAAATATTATTATTTAAATAAGCGTATTCGTAAATATAAATTGACTCCGATACAGAGCTTGTTGTTTTATTCGTTACCTTGATTTAACGACCTGTCCTAATAATTATTCCAATAGTAGTTCTTTACATTCCTTGCCAATCTAATGTAAGAACACCTCTACCATATCATTACTACTCTGAAAATATCTAGTATCTCAAATCAATGTATTAACAAAATTGACCCTTGAAATGTGCATAAGGTTCACTGAAATAGTATCGATTTCGAGGTAAGATCTTTTTAAAAGTAAAAAGAAGGCTGAAAGTGAAGCTTAGGAGGCTAGTCTAAAAAGTAGTGACGATGTGTTAGGGTTACGGGATAGTAGATTGGACAAGAGCATAAAACGAGCCATTTTACCCAAGACGTTCGTATAGCCGAAAAATAATTTGAGTAACTTCGATGAGAGCCTCAGAAGGCTCCAAGTCTACTGCAATAAGTAAATGAAAACTCAAAATGATTCAACAATATTTTTATTTACAATTCAAATAAATAACATCAGTCTGATAAAATTCAAAATGCACCACAAATGTTTTATTTAAAATAACATATTTTCCACATATTTTTACACACCTTTGAAAACAAAAGCGAAATCATACTTAATATAAACGTCCCAGTGCTCGACACGATAATGCCCAATAGATGGCACCCTATCACCTGCTAATGATGTAAAATTAGGGTGGACACTATCGGGACAGTGACGACCACTCGTACGTTATCTTAGTCGACTTAATAGTTGCTTTACAATTATTTTGAGTTCCTACATGAGAAAAATTTCATAAAGCTGATTATCAAATTGATTTGTGATAGTCTTATGTTTTAAAATAGTAGCAATTAGGATAGGAAGGAAAGTAGATCAGCATCTACTATACAAAGGAAATTATAAAAGCTTATTGGAAAGAAAAACTGTTCATGCTAGCACCTGTCAAGTAAAGCAATAGTGAGAAGTTCTGAATTATAACTTACGTATTTGAGCGATACTTGACTACTTTTCGGAACATTTTCAAATCATTCTTCAAGGTAATTGTGTCGTCAACATGCATTGTAATTGTAATTGAACAGTTTTAATGTCAATTTAGGTTCCAGAAAATTAGGTACGACGACGAGCGAAGCGAGGTGTTAGGTAAAATTGCGACCACCTAATTAAGTTAGAAAATAATTTGCCTCGTACCAGTGCTGGTTATGTACGGGGAATAAGTTTTTTTTTTAACAAAAACGTCAACTGAAACAAAGATGTAGTGACTAATGTTTTGCGGTCGGATAAACTGAGACAGTACTATGAACTTTCAAATATTTGCGAAGTTTGTAACAGAAGGATCATGTATAACTAAACTTAAAAAATAATAAATAAAATTCCCACTAAAAGAAAAATCTCACACTATATCTACCGAGAATCGTGCAAGAGATCAAATATACAGTCGGCGTCAAAAACATGTTAACATAATAAGCGGACATAGGTAAAGAAGGCAAATAAAAAAAAACTTGAAATTATGATAGTAAATGTTAACATATTTTTGATACGGACTGTAGAATATTTATATACCGGAGTTTTAAGAGCCTTGTCAAACTGGATACATTCCGCTAGGTGCGTAAATTGCAATGAAAAACACCTAAAATGTTTCTATTTCTATTTTAAAATGCGAAACAAACTGGAACCGGCTTCAGTCCGATCCTAACTTGTTAAAAATTGTCTTTCAAAGTTACACAGTTGCCAAGCACAATAATGGGTCCATCGCGCTTGATTAATGTCTAACACGCTGACGTTCACAATCGCATTCACTATCTCTTTTTATCCTCATCCCGTGTGACAGAAAGAAGCGGTGAAAAAAATTGTGATTTCAAGTGTAGACAATTGCCTCGGGACAGCTGTTTTAAACACCGAATCACTGCGCAGCCTTCTTCTTAGCCTTCTTATCAGTATAAACCCTCTGGAACAAAACGAATTTGCCGCTCTGTATGTTCTTTGTCTCATGTATGGCCCCCTCCACCCTCCATGAGGGTACTTCGCAATGCCGCCAACTCCTACAATCCTTTGGTATCTGTAATTTATCTAACAACTTCCCGCTCAACTCTGGTATTATAGGTTGAAGTATAATGCCGCAGATTCTAAGTGTTTCTATAGTGATGTGTAGAATAACGTCGAGTTCTTTCTGTTTTTTGCTGTCCTTCCGGAGTTCCCAAGGCTTGTGCGTCTCGAAGAAGAGATTGGCGAGGTGTAGTACGTGAACTACTGCGTCCACTGATTTGTAGAACTGGTAGTTGGCGTAGTGATGGCGGCACAGGTCTGCAAGTCAGAAAATATGAACATATAGAAGTTGGTCTGTGAGTGAGACAATGTGGTAATTCTCTTGCGTATCAGATTAGAGGCTTTATTTTCACTATTCATTCTTCTTAGTGATGTAAATTATACATGGCTCAGGTACAGTCACCAGCATTAATATCTGCCACAGCGGAGCGTGCAAAAATATCTGACACGTCCTTCCGGCCCTAGAAATAGAGTCGTATCAGTCATTTATGCACGCTTGTTGTGTCAGATATTGGTGCTGGTGACTGTACTGTCGCCACAAATTGTGACTGAGATTAGTAACAGAAAGTGGCCAAAATGATTGGCCGATACTTTTTTGGTGGTTGAACATTAGTGGTCGAGATCAGTGAATAACATTCGTAACGGTAACTGGTGCTCAACAGTAGTAGTAGTCACCAATAATAGTGGTCAAGACTAATGACCAACATCAGTGGCCGAGACTAGTGATCAACAGCAGTGGCCGAGACTAGTGATCAACAGCAGCAGTGGTCGAGACTAGTGACCAAATTAATTATTTTTTGTTTAATTCAACCTCCTACTCCTACCACCTACCATCCTCAAAATGGAAAATGTTATAAGATTATGTTAGAACTAAAATATTAAAAGATATATTCAATCCCAATCTGGTCAAAATGGTCCAAAAATGGATGAGTCTGGACTGTACTTAAATGGGCACTGACAAAGGTCATAAAATTTACCAAGGGACTACTAAAGTGCATCATCAACTTTCACACATTACTATAATGAATGTTGATGCAGCTTGAAGTCTCGAGTA
>NC_133496.1:2748004-2859550 GCF_025370935.1 Choristoneura fumiferana | reverse complement strand
TGGTATTATAGGTTGAAGTATAATGCCGAGATTCTAAGTGTTTCTATAGTGATGTGTAGAATAACGTCGAGTTCTTTCTGTTTTTTGCTGTCCTTCCGGAGTTCCCAAGGCTTGTGCGTCTCGAAGAAGAGATTGGCGAGGTGTAGTACGTGAACTACTGCGTCCACTGATTTGTAGAACTGGTAGTTGGCGTAGTGATGGGGCACAGGTCTGCAAGTCAGAAAATATGACCATATAGAAGTTGGTCTGTGAGTGAGACAATGTGGTAATTCTCTTGCGTATCAGATTAGAGGCTTAATTTTCACTATTCATTCTTCTTAGTGATGTAAATTATACATGGCTCAGGTACAGTCAGCAGCATTAATATCTGCCACAGCGGAGCGTGCAAAAATATCTGACACGTCCTTCCGGCCCTAGAAATAGAGTCGTATCAGACATTTATGCACGCTTGTTGTGTCAGATATTGGTGCTGGTGACTGTACTGTCGCTACAAATTGAGACTGAGATAAGTAACAAAAAGTGGCCAATATGATTGGCCGATACTTTTTTGGTGGTTGAACATTAGTGGTCGAGATCAGTGAATAACATTCGTAACGGTAACTGGTGCTAACAGTAGTAGTAGTCACCATAATAGTGGTCAAGACTAATGACAACATCAGTGGCCGAGACTAGTGAGTGATCACAAGCAGCTGCGAGATTAGTTGTCAAGTCGTAGCCGAGACTAGTGATCAACAGCAGAGTTCGAGAGAATTATTTTTGTTTTATTCAACTCTTACTCCTACCATCCTCAAAATGGAAAATGTTACTATACTATACGAGACTAGTGACTAGTAACCGAGACTAATATAAATTACGAGTAAATAGCGGGACTAGTAATCAGGGTTCGAAAATATCCAATATTTATTATAAATATCAAAATATCGGATATTTATGATATATATCAAAAGATATATCCATTTTTGTATGAAAGGCATATTATTATTTGTAATAGTAATTGTGTCTTAAGGGCGGTAAATAAGGAATTACGAACGAGAGTCTATTAGAAGCCGGAAGTCGAAGACTGATGGCTTTTAATGAGTCTATGTTCATAATTCTAGTACCGCCCGTGCGACATACAATGTTTTTCATCACTCTTGCGAGTAAAATTGTATATTTGTAAAAGAATACTAATTTTTATCAAAATTGCCGATACGCTGATTGCGCTCTTGGCATCGCAGCATGTGCATGGCGTGCGTGTGCAGCGAGCGCACGGAGCAGCAGCACACCCATTCAGTAACAAACTCATTTACCGTCCTTGGGCTTCATGACATGAAAATGAATACGCGCAATGACTCATTTACCGCCACGGGGTTTTCATGACAAGCACATTAAGGTCGGGGGTTTTATTTGGGGGGTTGCAAACAAGGTAGCCTGCATATTACGACACTGTTTACGAGCAAGTGTGATGAAAAATAAATTAAGTACAATTGTTTCTGCACTTTATCAATTACTTTCATTGTAAAAAATAATAGAATGAACACAACAAAACTTACTCTTTCGTAACGAAATTTTTCTGACACGACTGATGCCATTAACGCCGGCAGAAGTGTTGTCATTAATGCATTAGAACTTACTATTTGGGAGTATCTTTTAACTACTCCAACACCATATACATTTGGGAAGTAGATATAGTCACAGAGGCCAAAAAGTAGCCAAAACTTACTTAATAATATCAAATTTTTAAACCAATTTTTGTATTGATATATATCATAGAAACCATTTGATATATCAAAGTCAAAGTCAAAGTCAAAATATCTTTATTTAATTTAGGCTATAACAAGCACTTATGAATGTCAAAAAAAAACCACCGGTTCGGAAAACCTCTGCTGAGAAGAATCTATATCGGATACATATCCATTGATATATATCCTCGAACCCTGCTAGTAATTGTCTTGACACCGAACAAGTAGCTGTGAGTTGTGGTAGCGTTACCTGGCAGGGTGGCGACGCGGTCCATCAGTAGTGGTAGCGTTACCTGGCAGGGTGGCGACGCGGTCCATCAGTAGTGGTAGCGTTACTGGCAGGGTGGCGACGCGGTCCATCAGTAGTGGGTAGCGTTACCTGGCAGGGTGGCGACGCGTCCATCAGTAGTGGTAGCGTTACCTGGCAGGGTGGCGACGCGGTCCATCAGTAGTGGTAGCGTTACCTGGCAGGGTGGCGACGCGGTCCATCAGTTGTGGTAGCGTTACCTGGCAGGGTGGCGACGCGGTCCATCAGTTGTGGTAGCGTTACCTGGCAGGGTGGCGACGCGGTCCACAGTTGTGGTAGCGTTACCTAGCAGGGTGGAGACGCGGTCCATCAGTAGTGGTAGCGTTACCTGGCAGGGTGGCGACGCGGTCCATCAGTAGTGGTAGCGTTACCTGGCAGGGTGGCGACGCGGTCCATCAGTAGTGGTAGCGTTACCTGGCAGGGTGGCGACGCGGTCCATCAGTAGTGGTAGCGTTACCTGGCAGGGTGGCGACGCGGTCCATCAGTTCCTGGCTGACCTCTGCGCGGCTGCATTGCACGGCCTCGTGCTCGTGCAGCGCGGGGAACTCGCCGCGCGGGTTGAGCGCCGCGCCGCAGCAGCGGGACGCAAGGTTGCCCAGAGTGTCGGCTAGCTCCGAGTTTATCGTATTCAGGAGCTTTGTTTCGCTGTAGTCTGGAAAATGTATTGATGGGAACAAGGGGTGTGCATGGAACACGAATTTATTTCTTTATGTTTTTTTTGCGTTTTTCCATATAAGGGTCATTATTAAAGCATACGACAAAACTCTGTCCTCCTTTTAAAATAATTTTTTGGTAAAAATTACATTTTTAATACAAGCTTTTTTATGCTGACTGCACTTTTTGTTGACTGTACTTGTATTGTCACCCAAACGACATTTGCATACTAAATTTCAAGTTGATGCCATTAACCGTTGAAGAGTTCCCTCCTGTGGAGACGTTCCTGGCCGGGATGTCACTACCAGATTATTCTATTGTCACGCAATTTACATAAGTACCAAATTTCAAGTCACTCCAACCACTGGAGGTTGGTCGAATTTAACTTGCAAGATTTGATTACAGACAGACAGACAGACAACGGGACAGGTGAAACTTGTAAAATACTCACTAGCGTCACTATGCAGCGTAGCCTCTCTCAGCAGGAAGTATCTGAGCGCTTCCTTGCCGACAGCAGCCGTCCGCGGACAAACCACGTTCCCTCGCGACTTGGACATCTTGTTGCCATCCACCGTCCAGTGCGAGTGGCAAACGATCCGGCGCGGCGGGTGCCACTTGACTGCCATTAGGAACGCTGGCCAGTATATGCCGTGGAATCTGTGTTTAAATAAATAAATAACAATAATAAATACATACTAGTCCATACTAATATTGTAAATGCGAAAGTGTGTGTTTGTATGTTGATCCGTCTTTCACGTCGAAGCGGAGCGACGGATCGACGTGATTTTTGGCATACAGATAGTTTAAGGGCCAGAGAGTGACATGGGCTACTTTTTATCCCGGATAATGCACAGTTCCCGAAGGCACAGCGCGCAATAGCCGAATTCCACGCGGGCGAAACCTCGGGCAAAAGCTAGTACATACATTAATATCATGGGACAATTGATACCAAATGATCTAGTCCCAAACTAAGCAAAGCTATTATCAGGCAACGGATAAATATCTAATATATATAAAATTCTCGGGTCAAAAATGTTTGAGACTAAACTCTTTCGAAAATCAAAATATCTTTATTCAATTTAGGTTATAACAAGCACTTATGACCACTCTGTTGAGTAGTATCCTGAATCTGTGTGACAAGGGGGAGGGGGACGGGGGTGCTAAAAATGGTGAACATCGGTGAGACGGCAGTTTCAGCGGTCGTGGTCGAGGGCGTTAAGTGGAATGTAGCCAAAGTATGTAAAAGACTCTGGCCAGCGAAAGCTGTTCACGCATTTTTTACGAAACTTTAATCTGGTATCATTTTTGAGACTGTCAAATTGACATATTGTCATTCTAACCGGGATTAGATAATCTTGATATTTCTGCTTTAAGAAATAAATAAATTATTTTTTGTATAATTCAACCTCCTTACCATCTTCAAACTGGAAAATGTAATAAGATTATGTTAAAATTAAAATGTTAGAAGATATATTCAATGCCAATCTGGTCAATCGGGGACGTTCTGAAGAAAGGTCGGGTCAGGAGTACTCTAAGCCGACGTGCATGCATGAAAAGATTGATGAATGTAGAGGAAGCGAGAGTTGTATGCCAGAATCGTAGCAAGTGGAAGGATGTAGTCTCTGCCTACCCCGTTGGGAAAGAGGCGTGATTTTATGTATGTTTATGTATGTAATCTGGTCAAAATGGTCCAAAGACTGTACGTAAATGGGCACTGACAAAGGTCATAAAATTTACCAAGGTACTACTGCATCATCAACTTTCACACATTACTATAATGAATGTTGATGCAGCTTGAAGTCTCGAGTAAATATAATTTAATATCTGGAAAATTTTAATAAATATCTAAGTATCAACATCGTTTCATCAGTGTACAGTGTTGTCAGCCTCATTTTTTTTTATTTGCCGCTGTTTGTCTGGCACAGCTTTCGTTGGCCATAGTCTAGTTTTTAGTGCATTTAAAACTATTACTTGAGTATATCCTTCCCGACGACTTGTACATCGGCGGGCCAGGCGCGGCCGCGGGCTCTCATAGCGTCCTCGTCAGGGTACCCGACGACAGACAAGTAGTTGATGAGAGCGTCCAACCACACGTAAATGCTTTGCTCTTCATCACCGGGCACCTGCGTAGAGAAAGTTACATTAATGTACGTGTTTGCCCGCGCCTTCGCACGCGTAAATCATTAGCAAGACTCGCAAGAAACGTTGCAAGAGTCAGTGTGGCTCTGCAGAACCGGATCCAGGCTCCGGGCTGATGCCCTGATCACACGTACCGAGTAGAGTGGCGAGAGAGTGTCCTCGGCCGAGTGCTCGGTTCGTGTGTACTATGTGACGAGTACTCGCCGAGCAAAATGGCGAGCGCGCCACTCGGACCCTGGTTTGTTTAATGGGCCAATCACTTTTTTACCGACACTAATCTGTCCGCGACATTTTTCAAACAGTTGCAGAATTTTGTAACTAAACATGTTTTTTTCCCTAATTTAATAGATGGTGTACATGAATACATGCCATCCTACGTAAGTTCAACCTATTAAACCGTGAAATATCTTGTTGGAAGTACGATTTTTTGGTAACGCCAGAGACAATTTTGGTAACGCAGGAGACGCCCAAAGTGTCGGTGAAATAGTTGATTGGCCTAATAGGCCGAGTGCCCACCCCGCACTCTCTCAGCATACCCCCGCGCCGAACTCGCTCGCCACTCGGCAGGTATGAACTCGTTCACTCGCCACTCGCCAGTCAGTAGCGTCGTCGTAGCGAGCGGCCGCGCTACCGCGTATTGGCCACTGTCACCAGGAAATCAAAATGCGTGTAAACACCTACTCGCCCACCCTATTGTCTCGGCCGAGTACCAATTTGCTGTCTCGCCATGCTACTCGGTACGTGTGATCAGGGCATGACAGCGGCCACGCAGAATACGGCACTGTATGTGTCGCGTCTGCATCATTGTCGCAGTCGCCGATGTGGTGGAATACGTCCGCCGGAAGACGTCTTGACGACCGGGTGGCCAAGTGGTCGGAGAACCTGACTAAGAAGCTTGAGGTCCCGGGTTCGATTCCCGGCCGGGGTAGATATTTGTGTGAATAACACGAATGTTTGTTCTCGGGTCTTGGATGTTTAATATGTATTTATCTATATAAATATGTTTTCCGTTGCCTAGTATCCGTAGTACAAGCTTTGCTTAAGTTTGGGACTAGGTCAATGAGGGCTATCGTTTTTTGTCTCACTAGATGGCGCACTGTTGCGTGAGGTTTTTAAGTATGGTTTTGAAAGTCTGTTATTACGGGCGTGAAAACAAAGTATAGATTAAAATCATATTTAAAATCATATTTAAAACCGTACCGTAATATAAATATCGAGCATGCCACAGTGTTGCATAGTCCCCGTTTAGTTCGGAAAAAAGGGAGGACAAAGGTTTCCGAAAGACAAAACTGTCTCAAAACACAGACATTCATTGCCCCGGAACGCATATTTGCCATAATTAATTTCAGATATTGCAAAATATTCACAAAATTATTCTAATTGTAAATAAACCCGCGTAGCTCACCCAAAAACGATGAGATTTGACATTTCGGAGACCTCACGCTACACTAGCGCCTCTAGTGGCGAATTCATACGCGATAGCCCTCATTGGTGACAAGTGTCCCATGATATTTATTTATTTATTTATTATTACCCGAATGGCCCAGTGCACGCGGGCCGCCGGTCTGCTCACGGAGATGTCCGGGATGTAGGTTTCCTTCTCCAGCAACTCTTGCAACTGCTTCTGGAACTTGCTTGGCGTTATTACGCCATCTGTAAGAATTATATATGCAACACTTTATTGCAAACTAGCTTTTGCCCGCGGCTTCGCACGCGTCTAATTTGGAGTAACATAGAGTTACTATCCGGTCAAGTGCGAGTCCGTTTCGCGCACTGTGGCTCAAATAGTGTAAATGCAGGTGAATGAACTTACTTGAAAACATATACCTACCATTTTTCAGCCAATCCCGTAAATGCGTCCGGAAAGCGCTCAGCCGGAACATGTAATTAGATTCTTCTGTCCACTCTACAGGTTGCCCCGATTCGGCTGCCACTTTCACCTGAAATAACATCCTTGTGAACTCAAAACAAGCTCACAGCCTTTTATTAGTTCTCTTTTTGCATGCATTTTTTCTTTTTTTTCATTTTACACGCAACAGAAAAAAAATATTACATTTTTTTAAATTTCTAAGCTGTCTAATTTATATAGGTACTAGCTCTTGCCCGCGGCTTCGCCTGTGTGGAATACGGCTATAAACATCACTACGGCAAAAAATCACGTCGATACGTCGCTCCGTTTCGACGTGAAAGACGGACAAACATACAAACACACACACTTTCGCATTCATAATATTAGTTAGCATGGATTAGTGGATTGTACATAATAGATGAAGAGGTTGAAAAATGGTTTGCAAATGAAACCAGAACTCATAAGCTATACATAAGAATGTTGCAAGGTAAAAGATGTAAACTCAGTTTAAAATACCTGTATTCCATTCCTCATTTCCTCCTTCAGCTGCGCCTCTGGCACGAAAGCCTCGTCGCTGACGCTGTACCAGCCCGCGTAGGCTGCTTTATACACGTATTCACCTTCCACTAGTTTGTTCTGGAACAAACAAGACTATTATGCAGCCGAGAGGCCTAGCGAGACGTGGGACGAGAATTGAAATCGCGCCGACCCATTTCCACCAAAAATTACCATCAAAGATTATATGTGGTGCCACCAGAGTTGAGATAACGCAACGCACAAAAACATGTCATGTAATGATAGTGGGAATTTGACATTCCCTCATTAATTTCAGTATTTCTCCTTTTATATATGCAATCAGTTCATGTAACTATGTATGTAATCATTCACTTCAACTGTCGTGGCACTACCTGTACCGCCCGAGCCGGCGCGAAGACACGCGATAATCGTGTTTTATTATTATTTAAATTATCAGGCAGCCAGTTGGAAGCAACAGATAGGTGCCTGTATCATGTTCCTTGGTCAAGTATTCTTTGTACTGTTAATGTGTTGGTCTAGCCGTTTTTTCTGTAAGTAGGCCGTAAAAGGGCTCCTTTACATGCCACTTTTTTTATACTACCAGCGCTTTTGGAAAAACCATCATTGCCAAGAAAAATGCACCTCAAGAAAATTGGCTGAAAGTCATTTTTGTCAAAACAAAACAAAATACACAATTAGCAATAATATGCCTTTAAAATGAATATTAATTGCAACATTACAACATTAAAGATAAAACTTGCATAAATAATTATAGGGATTCAGTTCAGTGGAAGAGTAGAATGCTTCCGCTGTCAAAAGAAAAATTGAGATGTATCAAGTCTGCAAACTGTCTGTCTTGTTGCAGCAATCCGGCTCATTATTACAATAACAAAAATTCAAATCTCGTTTTGCACATCCTCGCGATTCCATACTGTTTTGAGCTGATGTAAAATACCTTAAGGCTGGTTTTATTGTCATGCTGACCGTCAGTGATAATATAATCATTCACTGACTATAAAAAAAAACAATGATATTATGAATTGGAACAGGTATGATATTCCGTACATTTCTACCCATTGTCCCAGAATAACAATACTTTCATGTGAAGCTATTGATTGAATAGATCTATTATAATAATTAATAGGATGTTTTATATTATCTTTTATGATAATCATCATAAATAAATAAGTACTTATAGGTGCTTCACTTCAAAATTAGTACTATGCTTGAACTTGACAATATTCACTTAATTCACTTATCAAATCAAATATATTTATAGGTATAATGCAAAGAAGCAGTGAAGCGTCAAAAACGCAAACAAATTAAGTAGACACAAATGAAAAGTCTTACAAGTCTCAAGCCAAAACTTTTTGACACCAAATGTTCTGTCAGACACTAATAATTTACATTATAGTGTATTTCTGACATTTTCTGTGTTCTAGATTTAGTAGATATTTGTATGTTTGAGGAAACTGAATCAAGTACCACAATTGTTCCATTGCGCTATTAATGTCATGTTGCCATTTCATACACCTGCCAAAGAAATCATAGCAAAATTGATCATGAAAAGGTTCCACCCCGGTACGTGATTCAGTTTAATCAATGGTACAAAACTTACCCAGAAATGTTTCACCGCAGTCTTATGCCTCTCCTCCGTGGTTCGTATGAAGTCTGTGTACTCCACATTGTAATCTCGGAATACGTTCCTGTACTCATTAGATATGTTGGTGCAATAGTCGAGGAGGGACTGATCAGCTTTTGCTGCAGCTTGCTGTATCTTCGTGCCATGTTCATCAGTGCCTGAAAAAGTTAACTTTTTTCAAATAAATTTTAAATAAATGTCCTACAAAAATCTAATAAGTCTGTCATTAGATTATCAGAAAATATTATTAATTATTATTATTTAAATTATCAGGCAGGCAGTTGCAATATAAAACTATTGGATAAGTATTTTTCTTTTGTTAAATGACTAGAGTTTACTATTCAATCTGGTAGTTATTGAAATTCCGGGATTTTACTAAATTCCCCTGGGAATTCCCAAAATTTATATTGTGGTCTTCATTGAGGTTGAGTTGAATAACTGTCCAAAATTTCAAGACTAACCCAGCAGTTTAAATTTCAAGATTTTATCCCTATCCCGTGGGAATATCAGATTAAAAAGTATCCTTTGGTTCAATCCAGGTTATAAACTAACTTTTTGCCACATTTCATCCAAATCCGTCTAGCCGTTCAACCGTGAAGAAGTAACAAACATACTCACTCACTCACTCACAAACTTTCGCATTTCTAATATTAGTAGGATAGGATATTGTACCAGATAAGTCATCTCAGGCTCAGATCCAACCCTTTATAAAGGTTGTGGTCACAGTCACCCGAAAATCGGCAACGTGCGAGTCAGAGTACAAACACACTCATTAACAGTCATTGATGTCTTATAAACGACTTTTGGATTTGATTATTTCCTTTTTGACGCGCATCAAGACATTGGCCTATCGGTCTCAATAGACCGTGAATGGTGTCCATCACGGTGGATCCTTGTGTCATCTATTGTCTATTTTTCTTTTGTTACCTAATTAAACAAAAAATTATGAAGATATATAAAGATATAAAAATTATGACGACCGGATGGCCAAGTAGTTAGAGAACTTGACTATGAAGCTTGAGGTCCCGGGTTCGATTCCCGGCCGGGTCAGATGTTTGTATGAATAATATGAATGTTTCTTCTCGGGTCTTGGATGTTTAATATGTATTTAAGTATGTATTTATCTATATAAGTATGTTTATCCATAGTACAAGCTTTGCTTACTTTGGGACTAGTCAATTGGTGTCACGTGCCCCATGTTATTTATTTTATTTAGTTAGTTCTGTGTGACGTCACGACGGCTACACTTGTTAGCATGGTGTGACATCATAGTTCCCCCCAATCTCAAACTTTGATGCATATCGGCATCCAATACCAATATTGGATCGGATAATCTGAAAACGCTCTTAGGAAAACTATTCTTAGGTACAAAACTAAACTAAATGACATCCCAATAAGAATAGGCCAGCAAAAGTGGAACTAGTCACAAAAAAATCTATAAAATAGATGAGAAGCAAAGAAATGTAGGTGGACTTAGAAATTGTATCAATACTTATTTTCTGAACCAAGCTATATGTTGTTTTTACCTGTGCTAAATATGATGTTGCAGTCCGGATGGGTTAGTTTTTCGAACCTTTGAATGGCGTCAGCAACTACTGCAGTGTACAAGTGGCCTAAGTGAGGTGCTAAAAATAGAAAGGACACATTTTATTAAATTTCATTTACAGGGGGTGTTTAATAATACACCAGTTTAGGCCATGAATCGGGGAAAAATATGATTTTAATCAAAAAATTAAAGATTTTAAATATGTTTGTTGTGTTCAACTACCTACACCAAAAATAGTCGTACTCTAGGCCCTTAATTAAAATGTAAAAGTAAGAGAACTTACCGGCATTTACGTAGAAAATCGGTGTAGTAACGTAAAAAGGTCTTTTTTGCACCGCAGATGATAACAAACGCAAAGTTAACCGCATATTTGTTTTGGAAAACTTTCCAGGAATAACCTCCGTCCAACGGTTCACGAGAGAAAGGTCACGAGAAATGAATGCAGCTGCGGCTTATCTCTGTCTAGCGGCAATGTAAACTGAATTATGGCGCAAGTGATAAAACCATTACTGCCTGTTTTATTTTCGCGACGGAAATTTATCTTTCAAAAGGAAAACATTTCCACGAGAGCTGGTGAAGAAAACACTTCTAAATAGAATATTCATCGCAAGACTAAAGTATTAGTAGTGATTACGGTACCTTTTTAATTCAGACGGGCTATACAGGCCACGTTTCGGAGTACGCAATTTTGTCTGCTCTGGGTCAAATGTCATTCTGTTGCAAAAGCACCAAAAGCTATTCGAAATTTTTTTCAAAGCCTGATAAGTTGAAAATATAAATGTTTGATTATAATATAATCAAACATTAAAATTAAAAATTGCATAATTGTTTCATATTTTGAATTGTTACGAAAACAATAAATTACGTTTTTTATTGGACTGTTTGCTCACACTGCTTTAGTGTATCATTACAGCAAATAAAAATTAAAAAGTTAGGTTGACATTTCAATAACCCACAAAAATTAAGACTACCATTTCTTGAGGTTGATCTATGTGGGCAAAGCGGTTCATGAAATAGCCGCATTAGCGTAAATACCGATCGATTGAGCGTTTTGTTCAGTTTTGTTGTGATCGCCGAGTGATGATATATTTTGGAAAAAATCAGTATTATTGAATTGTGAGTGTTATTTACAACAATATGTCGCAAGGAAAGATTGTATTGATGGCCTGCGGGAGTTTTAGCCCACCGACTTATATGCATTTACGAATGTTCGGTAAGTTTATATTGCGTACCAATTTTTTATATTTTTCGTAAGACTTAAGTTAAATTGACTGTATCTGAGATTATTGAATATGATATAATCATGATTAACAGCTCAGTAAATTTTTTTGTTATAATCCCTATTTCTGGGAGTTCATAATATATATTTTATTGAAACATTTTTTCTTTTTTTTTAGAAATAGCCAGGGACTACATTCACACCCTCGGTTTGGGTACAGTGGTAGGCGGTATTATGTCTCCAGTCCACGATGCATACGGGAAGAAAGACTTGGTTGCTGCGCACCACAGGTAAATCATTTTACATTAGTATTTTTATGACTCATTAATTACCATTTAAATCCCTGGCAATATCCAGTCAAGGTAGGTCAAAAAACTGTGCTAAATAAACTTTATTTCAGTACAAAAGACTCAAAAGTAATCTGAATAAAAATTTCTTGAAATTAACATGACATTGTAAAGAAATCTTGTATTAAACTGCCGTGTTGTCTGAATTCAAGAAAAAAAAATGTAGGGTAGTAGGTATAGATTCATTTGGCAATTCTGTTTTATATAAAAATTTAAATCTGTATAGTCCGTGGTAGGATGCAGTACAATTTGTGCACCACAACTTACAAATTAAATCAAAGAAGATGATGACCTATTATTGTTAAGTCAAAAATTTACTTTGAAGGTTAGTAGGTTCTTGTATAATATAATATTTTTATGCCCTAGTGACATCATAATCATACTCATTTATTTATAATAGTATTTGCGTTTTTAACCAAAAAAGGAGGAGGTTCTATGTTCGACTGTATGATTTTTTTTCAGATAAACATGTTGAGACAAACTAACTAACTAACTGGGTTAACAACTTGTTTATGCTAATTGCTTCTCCAATTTTCATGCTTAAGTTGCCTTAAAAAGTGATGAAAAATAAATAAATCATAATGTCTGTATTTTTTTATGCTATTGCCATTCAGAAGCCATTAATAATTACTAATTAATTAAGAAGCTATTATGTAAGAGTCTTACGCAACATTTTTCTTCTTTTTTTAACAGGCTGACATGGTATAAAACAGGTTTACTCGACTTTGTGTAATTTGGGTTCCATCCAATGGACAGAATCATTAAAAAAATACTATCTTTTTTTAAAACCACTTTGCAGAACTATTACATTGCATTACTATTTCAAATATTGTCTATTAATTCATATGTCATTACATAGCAGAAGCTAAACATTGTGACGAGATATTCAGTATATTCAAGCATTATAAAGCAAATATTGATTTAATTTGAATGAAAGATATAGTCTTTAAATATGACCTAATGTAAGTGACAAAGATAGAACATCAGTTGCCAGAAGAAGCAGAGAAACTATATTTATTTTAACTTAAATTTATAAATAATTGTGTGTTACATTTTGATAAGATGTGTGAAAAATTTAGCCTTGGTAGCCTGGTTTGACCTATGGCCTATCAAGCATAAGAGCGTGGGTTTGAGCCCAGGCAAGCACCTCTAAAATTTTCGGTATTTATGTGCGAAATTACATTAAAATTTACCATGAGCTTTATAGTGTAGAAAAACGTTGTGAGGAATCTACACCTGTGAAGAAATTTAATAGTATGTGTGAAGTTTCCAATCGGCACTGGGCTGGCGTGAGAATTACGGCCCAAGCCCTCTTATTCTGATAAGAGGCCTGTGCCTTGCAGTGGGCTAAATAAAGGCTGAGATGATGAATAAATATGTCAATAAGTATGTGTGAATGAGTAAATATGTCTACTATTTTTTTTTTTTTTTTAGCCTTGAATAGTAATTAGTTTTGTTTACATTAAAATTATCAATTATCTAATCAATGTTAGTGAGGGTCAAGCAATGCGATAGGATGGACAGTGATAACCCAATCCGTGGTGACGTAACTTTATGTCGGCGTTTCGTTCCGTAAATGTGTACATTTATTTTTAACACATTCGAAGTCCAGTGCCTCGTATATAGGGCATGTAGAACTAGAAACTAGAGTCTGAACTAGAGACGGAAGAAATGTAAAGCAAACCTCATTCTGGTAAATGTAAAAATCAATCCAGTAAGCAGCAAAGTACATCAAAATTACACTAGCATGAAAACGTGATCAATATTAAAAAAAAAATCCTAAGAAAAGGACTAGATATCAGAAGTGGAACATGATAACAATAATAGTGATGAATCATTTGTAGGATTTGAAATTTAGTGGGGGGAGGGGATTTCGCTATTAATAATTGCGACAAGGAGGGAGGGAGGGGTCTAAGAATGATCCAAATACCTAAGGGTGTTACCTAAATAATTGATAGCCTTTCATTCATTTTTAGGGTTCCGTAGCGAAAATGGCAAAAAAGGAACCCTTATAGTTTCGCCATGTCTGTCTGTGTGCCCGTCCGCGGCTTTGCTTAGGGACTATCAATGCTAGAAAGCTATAATTTTGCACGAATATATATGTTAACTATTCCGACAAAATGGTACAATAAAAAATTAAAAAAAAAGTTTTTTTAGAGTACCTCTCATAGACGTAAAGTGGGCGTGATTTTTTTTCTCATCTAACCTTGTAGTGTGGGGTGTCTTTGGATAGGTCTTAAGTGCAAATTTTCATTAAAATCGAGCGTCCCCCCCTCTAAAATCTAAACCGGTAGGTGGAAAAATTTGAAAATAATCAGGATGGTAACTAGTAAGTATATCAAAATTACAAGGAAAATTATAACGGTTAAGTTTTCTTGAGAACTATTAGTAGTTTAAGGGGCTGTTTCACCATCCATTGATTAGTGTTAACTGGCGGTTAGGTGTGATGCCGTCTCTATTTGTTTTGTTCGAATAGACGGAGACGGCATCACATTTAACCGTCGGTTAACGCTAATCAATGGATGGTGAAACAGTCCCTAAGAGAAAATAGCAGCCTAAGGTATAAAATATACCAAAACTTGGAATATTCCGTACGTAATAAGAAATCCTTTGAAAAATATTAGTTAATTTTTTCGTAATGGCTACGGAACCCTATTTCGGGCGTGTCCGACACGCTCTTGGCCGGTTTTTTATTTCATTTGTAGGTACAATGTGCGAATGATTGCATGCATGTGTGATTTATGACAGCATTCCAAATGTATTAACAGCTGTACCACCAATACTCCCCCAGGATCGCGATGCTGAAGCTGGCACTGCGGACTTCCGCGTGGATCAAGGTCTCCGAGTGGGAGACGCAGCAGGCCGGCTGGACCAGGACCAAGGTTTCCATGCAGCATCATCAGGTAACTGCCCCTATTTTACCTTCAAGTTGTCAGTGCACTAAAGTGCACATAATTTAGGACTACTGGTTTTGTCTACAAGTACTACTAAAAGTAAAACCTCTCACGTAATTACTCCTAAAATAAATCTACCTACGTTGCACTTGTTATTGTTATCTTACTTATATATTATTATTGTTATATACTTGTTATCGAGACTCTTTATCATCATCATCATTCACGTCTTTCGTCCACTGCTGAACATAGACCTCCCTCACGCCGCCTTCATCAATCAGACTCCTTCGACCTTCACGAGGACATCAGTCTAACTTGTGGAGGGTCTGACCACGGTGCGTTGCCAAAAACACTTTCTCCAATGGCCATTAGTGCTTAATTTTACAATTCTGTCACTTAGGGTGTTATCATTAAATGGTAGAATGAATTAGTCGACGGCGATCGACAGCTTCTTCTTCACCAATCTATTAATCGTTTATCAATCGGTAAACGTCGAGCAGCAGCATTGATCGACTATCGATCAATCGTATTCCACATCAGTGTATCTACTAGTGTGGTAACACTATTTACTCGGATCTGACTTCTGATTTAATCTTGTGGGGAAGCTTCATGCTCTTTCATTGCTTCTTGAGTGATTCAATGTAAACTTATTAAAAAAATCTGTCTTATATTTCAGGACACGATCAATCATCACATATCCCGGACGGGCAGCGACCCTCCCAACTGGTTGCCTGATGATGTCCTGAATGTGAACAGTCTGGATGAACCTGATAACCTCATGCAGAAGATGAACGGCAACCGAGATGACTCAGTCACTGTCAAGTTGCTGTGCGGTGCTGATCTGTTGGAGTCATTTGCTACGCCTGGCTTGTGGTCCGACGAAGACGTGAGTATTATCATTATTATCATAACCATCATCACCATCATCATTGGTCACTAGAATCTGTTCGAGTTATGGTGTGCTATCGAAGATGTTATCTAGTATTCTCATCGTTATAGTCATCGTCTTCGTCGTCGGCATTATCATCATTGTCATTAAAATAATAATTTTCATCATCACAGTAATCATTGTCATCATCAACGTAATCATCATTATTCTGGTAGTCAGTTTGATGCAGTTGTTGAACAGCCACTGGGATGGTGATCTCTTGGAGTCATTTGCTACACTCGGCTTGTGGGCTGACGAAGATGTAAGTATCATCATCATTATCATCATCATCATTGGTCACTAGAATCTGCTATCGAAGATGTTATCTACTATTCTCATCCTTGTAGTCATTGTCTTCGTCGTCAGCATTATTATCATAGTTATCATTATCATCATCAACATCCTCATCATGTTGAACAGCCACTGGGATGGTTACATCACTGTTAAGCTGCTGTGTGGGGCTGATCTGTTGGAGTCGTTTGGTACACCTGGCTTACGGGCTGACGAAGATGTGAGTATCATCATCATTATCATCACCACCTCATCAATATGGTACTAATACTAATTGATCAACTTCAACAGCAATCCGTATGATCTGTAGGATCTGTTAGAGTCATATGGGCTATTAAGGATGTTATACAAGTATGCTGCAGCTCATCAATCAACATTGTAGTGATTGTCTGTCACCGTCGTCGTCGTCTGCATTATTATCATCTAATAATCGTCCCATCCCATCCCATCCCATCCCATAAACGTCACACTGCTGAGCACATAATAATCGTCATCATCGCAATATTTTTTTATCATTCATCATTAGGTATTATGGCATAAGTCGAACGGCCCCGGCATGGTTCCATCACAACCTTTCAACCGGATTGTTGGCTGACGAGGGTGTCAGTGTCATCATTTTCATCGTCATCATCATCGTTGTCACTGTCATCATCATCATCATCATCGTCATTGTCATGTCATCATCATCATTATCATCATTGTCATCGTCATCCTCATCATCATCATCATCGTCATCGTCATCATCATCATCATCATCGTCATTGTCATGTCATCATCATTATCATCATCATCATCATCGTCATCATCCATGGCATCGTCATCACCATTATCGTAACTACTATTATCACTATCTTCGTATCGTCATTGTCGTCATCATCATCATTGTCATCGTCATCATCATGTCTTCATCATTGTCATCTTCATCATTGTAGTCATCGTCATTATCATTTGATTCCTCTGGAATCTTGTGCAAAGTCCGTCCGGCATGCTACCACTAACTTACTGTTAATCAAGCTGCCAAGCGGCAGGAGCATATCCACTACTTACCTAGCACCGTGTGTATGTTGTATGTCATTTTATATTTCCAGTTGGAGACGATAGTGGGCCGGCACGGGTTGGTGGTGGTCACGCGGGCCGGCAGCGAACCGGGACGGTTCATATACGAGTCAGACATGCTCTACAAACATAGGGTGAGATTCATCATCATCATCATCCCAGCCTACATACGTCCCACTGCTGGGCACAGGCCTCCTCTCAGAACAAGAGGGCTTGGGCTATAGTTCCCACGCGGGCCCAGTGCGGATTGGGAACTTCACACGCACCATTGAATTACTTCGCAGGTTTGTGCAGGTTTCCTCACGATGTTTTCCTTCACCGCAAAGCTCGTGGTTAATTTCAAATGTAATTCCGCACATGAATTTGGAAAAACTCAGAGGTGCAAGCCGGGGGTGAGATTGCTATTTGCTAACTTGCAGCGTTGGAAACATCTATACACCCATGTAAATATTATTCGGAACTTATCAAGTGTGGTTAACAATGAACAAAAAGAATAGGGATGTTGACTCCACCAATGAACTGACGTACTTCTTATGAGCTGTCAAAACACAATTCTCCCACAGAGTTTGAATGGAAATCAAAGTCAAAGTCAAAATATCTTTATTCAATTTAGGCTATAACAAGCACTTATGAATGTCAAAAAAAATCTACCACCGGTTCGGAAAAACCTCTGTTGAGAAGAATCCGGCAAGAAACTCAACGAGGTATATTTATTTTTTAAACAGATTTTCAATTTTATTAAATGATATAATCATCATTTTATTATAAAGACGTATGCAATTTCCCAGAAACGACTTTTTGGTTTTAGCCAGTCTGTAAGATGGAACTTTAAGCTTCCCTGTGTTTCTAGTAGCCTTTGGCATATCGACGTTAGTGGGAAAATCACATTTGTTCTTCCTTACATACATGATTATTTCAAAAACATAAAGCGACGGCAGGGTAGGATACCTGTTTCCTTAAAAAAAGATCTTAAAGATTCACGCGTCTTCAAATTATAAATTGCTCTAATTGCTCTCTTTTGTAAGATAAAAATTGACTCAATGTCTGCAGCAGATCCCCATAAAATAAGGCCGTACGAAATAATGCTATTAAAGCAATGCAATATATAGCAACTTAAACTTAATGCAATAGCAACTTATGACGTCACTTGTTCGCACACTCACCTATTTATTTGTTTTAAAGCAACAAAAAATCGAATTTTGCAGTTAGTCGTAAATTAATCTGGTATTCAGGGCTAAAATAAAGGGGTTTTTTTACTGGAGCCGTGTCTTCGAATTATTTTTTAATGGTGTCAACATCCCTATTTCTATGTTCACCCGCGACCTTATGATAGCTAAGTTTATGCAAGATATGCGTGTTCATGCAGTTAGGCCTAACATCTGGTAGCATGGTGTATGGTTGTGTTGCTCTGAACATGAGCGCTGGTTGGGTTCGAAACGCGGAGGTGTAGTGTGGTGGCGGTGATGATGGGTTTGTGTGATTTGTGTGTGTTCTTACAGTGTGGAGGTGGAGGAACTGCATGAACACGCATATCTTGCATAAACTTAGCTATCATAAGGTCGCGGGTGGGCAAAGAAATTCTTTTAGTTCATTGATGGATCTCCACAAAGTGACAACTGATTCAATAAATTGTGGTTAGTAATAAAGTTACATAGTGCACAAAAAATTACAGTAATGCACATTTGAATAAAATAGAAATAACATCATCTGACTTTTCGACGGCCTTCGCACTAGACTCTGGTTCTGTATCGCGAGTGCCAAATGAATGATATTATAAATGCAAAAGTTTGTATGTTTGTATGTCTGTTTGTTTGTTACTCCTTTACGCTAAAACGGCTGGACGCATTTGGATTAAATTTGGTATGTAGATATCTGGACGTCTGGAATAACACAAGATTATTTTTATCCCGATATTCGTACGGGATAGGGATACAATTTAAAGTTAGCATCATGAAATTTGGCATGGTTCGTTTTAATGCAACGTCAATAATGATAAGGATGTAATTTTCGGGAATTCCCACGGGAATTTTGCAAAATCCCGGAATTTCAATTCAACTACTGCATCAAATGATTTACGCGCGCGAAGCCGCGGGCAACCGCTAGTGCTTTTATATTTGTATTCCATGTTTCAGAAAAACGTGATTTTAGTCACAAACTACATAGCCAACGAGGTCAGCTCAACCGTCATCAGACGGCTGGTGCGTCGCAGCGAGAGCGCCAAGTACCTGACTGATGACTCCGTGCTGCAGTACATAAGGCAGCACCGGCTCTACGGGGCCACGCCTTGCGTCACGTGAGTCATCAACATCATATCAGCCATAGGACGTCCACTGTTGGACATAGACCCCCCGCCCCCCATATCCAATAGGGATGTTGACTCCACCAATCAACTGACGTACTTTTTATGAGCTGTCAAAACACAATTCTCCCATAGAGTTTGAATGGAAATAGCAACATATGACGTCACTTGTTCGCCGACTCAATAAACTAACTATTTATTCGTTTTAAAGCAACAAAAAATCTAATTTTGCAGTTAATCGAAAATTAATCTGGTTTTCAAGGGGCTAAAATTAAGCGTTTTTTTACTGGAGTAGTGTTTCGGATATTTTTTAATGGTATCAACATCCCTATTGCTTCGGTTAAAAGCGGCCTGCATCCAATGGCGTGCATTAAGTCCTTGTTTGGTTGGTGGTTCTACGCTGCGCTTGCCGATCCGCGGTCCCCATTCGAGAACTTTTCGGCACCAACGGCCATCTGTTCTCCGTGCTTTAAGCTAATTCGCTTGGCTGTGTTAGTGACTACGTATCTCCTCATTTCTGATTCGATCCCTTAGAGACAACCCGAGCATAGCTCTCTCCATAGCTCGCTGAGCAACTCTGAGCCTTGTTGCAGAGGCCTCATGGCTCATTAACGAATTAGACTGAAACTAACATGCCTTGAGTATCTTATCTTATCTTATCTTATCCTTAAGGGTCCTTGCGGATACACTTCGACCCGTAGGGATCTTTTGTGTAATTACCCCTCCTTCGCACTTACTCTATTGCCTTTATCACCTCGTCCATAAATTGGATGATTTGACGTAGCGGTAGTGCCTTTAAGTCTCCTGGTGCGGGGTATCCGTCGCCAAGAGTCTCATTCTTGATCTGGCGAGGGCGTCACATTCACACATAATGTGTTCCATTGTTTCGTCTTCCTCGCCACATATTCTACAGACTTCATTGTCCTGTAGTCCCATCTTTACTAGTATGTGTTTGTATTGAAGTGACCTGTGAATGCCCCGACGATATGTCGGATGTTTCCTACTGAGTGTCCAGAGTTTTTAGTCAGCTTGTGCTGACATTTTCGATGAATCGTTTGAATGCTTTAGACTTCCAGTGTTTTCCACTCTTGTTGGTGTTTAAGTTTTGGTGTGGTCGTTATGGCATTCTTCATGGTTCCCTGTGAGAGTCCCACATACGGCTCGGGCCTATGTTTTTGTTCATTGACCCTTCCTTTAGTAAATAATACATAGTCCTAATAAACCCCACCTTTCAAATCAAGTCTAAGAGAACATTAGCGTATGTGAAAACTAGAGGAACTGTTAGTCGATACGATATATCTATTTCTGCTTTGACAGTCTCTTTGGCACCACCAATCAACCTACATACTTTTTCTGAGCTGTCAACGCGATTCCCCGGTAGATTTTGTATGGAAATACTGAAGTGACGCACTAATTAGCCAACTCAACTAACTATTTATTTAAAAACTACTAAAATTTTTGATCTTCTACTGTCAATTGGAAATTTATCTAGTTTTCTGGTTTAAAAGAAATCTTTTCAAGAGTTGTTTTGTTCGTTAATGGTGTCAAATTCCCTATTTAATTTATTAGTCCGTATTTAAGTATATGTTGGACGTGTTCTAAGCTTAACATTAAAACTAGGCCAATCAGTACAAATTATTCCAATAGCATTTATTTATTGCCAGTTAAAATTGAAACTAATCAAGATTCCTCCCCCACGCTTGCCCGGACACAGTGAGTATAACATACTTAATGATTTAATAGCCAATTACGACAAAAATTCCCCCCAAGACGTCACCATGGCGTCTCCTGAAGAAACTAGTTTCAAAAACATACTCATATCCATCAGAGACAAACCCACGATCATAGACGAGACCATTACAGTGAAGAGAGCAAAGAAGTCCAACTACTTAATGCCTAATATGACAGATACTGTCAGCCCTTTGAAAGACAAACCCAAAATGGCGTACGTCGACAAAGTACCAGCTAGTTACGTGCCAGGAAAAGCAGTCAAGATAGTGAGTGGTGCCTCACAACACTCCGTCAACGAGGTAAGCTATGACGAATCAACTTATAGCTCTCTTGACAGTTATTTGACTAAAGACGATTGCGATTATGAACTATACAAGCGACGTGTCAGTGAAGGGAATGTCGAAGCTGTCAAAAATGAACCAATCAAGAAACGGTGTTCAGCTTCTACCATAAGAAAGCTGAATAAGGTTGATATTAAGAAGAGTAAGTCTGAAGTGAGTAAGTTGTGTGATAAAGTGAAGAGTATCAAGCTGAAAGAGCGAGAGAGGAATTATAAGACGAGGAGCTGCAATGACATAGTGAGGTTGATTTTGACGAAGCATGGTATACATGTTATAAGTGATACTGAAGCTATAGTGTAATGCAGAGGTCCTCAAGCTTTTTCAGCTCCTGAAACTATTTAGGTACATCGTGTTACAAAAAACCCGTAATAAAGAAATTATTGAAGCGAAAAATATTGTTAACCCTAGTAAGCTGTCATGTCATACAACCGGAGTAGATAAGCACGGATTATTTAACAGAGGGATAATACCTACTTTAAGACTCTTTGTGATCTATGAACATTTGCGTATTTAATAGTAAATACTATTTAATTTTACTGAAATTGACTTGGCATACCAATGAAAAATTTGATGTATTTTGGCGGTAAGTCATACAGTAATACTCCGGTTTTCAATGGTACACGGTATTGTAAATGGACTCTATAAGGGACCATTTAACCTTCTTTCCGCGTTACGGGTATTTTTGTAGCACCGTGTACAGAGGATGGCGAATAGAGCATTGGCCGAGTCTCGTGCTTGCAGAGGATTTATAACAACTCAAATATACCCATTTAAAACTTACATTTCACGTTGACTTTAGGTATACGAGTATACATCATCTTCCTTTCATTTGAGTTAAAATACGAAGATTAGCTATGGGAAAAAAATCTCATAATTACCTATGTTATATCTTCACATTTTAGCTTCAGTCGGTTCATAAATTTTATGATAATACCTACTTGATGATCAACAAAGAAGGTAAGGTCTTCGTATATACAGATCTATTGCGTAATATTTTTCCATTGTATTTTGTCGGATATGTTAGTATTTATCTTGCTGTCTTAATTAGCTCAAGTAAACTTCGGTAAGATATTATGATTGGTTTTTTGGAGTCTTTTTGTATTTTTTTATTTCAACTCCAAATTTGTTACTTTTACGGGTATCCCGTGAAACCATATTGAAAATACAAGCTGAGACATGGATGCACAGAAAAACCAGAAAAAGAGACCAGCACTGGGAATCGAACCCAGGTCCTCAGCAATCCGTGCTGCGTGCTATAACCCCTACACCTCTGCTGGACAGGAATCTAGACACGAATTTTTCCTATGCATACATATCTCAGGTTGCTTATTTCTACTATGCTACTTAAGCAGCAGCACTTTCGTCGAGAGACGTCACATTCTTTCGGAACTAACCTAAATATAAAAAATACAAAAAGACTCCAAAAAAACAATCATAATTTGTAAGATAGTTGAGAACGCAAGATAGATACAAACTTTTCCGACAAAACAAGATGGCAAAATTTTATTCACTGCATCTGTACTAATGATAGTAATGATGTATAGAAGTGGTTTTGAGAACTTGACAGCAGTCAAGAAATATTCAATTATATAAGTGTTATTCGAATGTTGGATGTTCCTTGTAGATGTTTTGACGTGCGGACCCAGTCAATTCCCGTAGCGTTTAACGTTAAAATAAAAACAATGATACGTATATTAAATATCTATGATGTATACATAATACGGTATTTGACTATTTTGTATATGTTTTATAATTTAAAACTACACAATGCCTGTTATCGAATAGAAAAACATTTTTAAGCTACCTTTACAAATAACAAAGTTATAAAGGTTTGAAATTCAAGATTAGACAGAGAAAGACATACTGGCATGTGACGTCACACGCCAGTACCGCCATACTTGCTGCATAGAGAAAAGCGTTTGAGAAAGAGACAGGTATATAGATTTTTCAAAAAATCACTATAAATCCAATTTTCAACCGATTTAAATTTTCTCTTCGCTAAACACTATCTGTATAACTATTTTTCATAATAATATTAAGATATGGCAAAAGGAGTTGTCAAATACCGTATTATGATATAAAAGGTACTCCTTTACTCATGATGACTACAGCAGTAGTCAAACTGTCGCTCAAAAACTAGACGTTGTGTTATAAGATTAGAGGTTAGAAGTTAGAATACGGAACAAAAAAACTATTTTTATCTGTTCTGTGGGTTAGAACGTTCTACAATATGAACTATGTACTCTCCTCTTTAACTTAAATTGCCAAATCCAGTAGAATAATAAGAAAATTTCGTCGAAATGTATGACAAAATATTACTATATCTACTGATTGTTAAAAACGGTATTGTGAGAAAAAAGACTGAGTAGTTACGCACTACCCGGTTAGCTGCGCAGGTTAAGCACGCCGTCCCTCTTCAAAGTATAGCTTGAGAAAGAGACGGCGCGCTGAAACCGCGCGGTTAGCCGCAAAATGCGTAGGTATACTTCACGCATCTACAATGGGCCGAAAGCAATTTCTCACTGTTCCATTTTTAGCAGTCAGTTTGTCGTTGACTGTACAAATGTATCTTCCAAGAGAGAATTTTTAGAGTAATGTTTACAACCTAACATGGATATAATGAAATTTCTAGTCACTTTTGACATTTATCTTCCCTGAACAGTTTAAATGGGATACTATATTATACTGTGACTGCTAAATTGTACAGGGATGAGTATCAAAAGTTGTTTATAAATAATTTTAATTTATGTTCCTGGTATCTCAACGTTTTCCAATAAAGTACGTATCTGCAGTTTTGGAAAACATTTCATTTTATATTTATTTCAAAATTTGTACTTCGTATAGTACACTCGGCAGTTTTTATTACCTTTTCATTTGTACTTTATATAGCACGCTAAGATCCAGGCGGCTCTAATTATTTTTATTTCAAAATAATATCTACAAGGTGTTTTGAACTTTATTCGGAGTAGATATTTCACCAAGTGGTTAGGTAAGTCCGACTGAAAATTACTGCAAGTTTTCTCACCGGAAGTTTCCATTCGAGATAACTTCACGTCTTAGAACAATTCTCAAATTAAGTGGAAAAAAAACCTTATCGTTTTCCACTGCTGGGCGAAAGCTTTCCTATTTCTCCGCCATTCGTCCTAATGAAAGATTTTTATTGGGGCTTTCAGTCCGATTTATCAAAGTATTTATAGTCCAGGAAATATGAATTAACCATCTGTAATCTTTTTTTTGAGTAAAACGAAACGTGCATCACGTGTCACCCGCACCTTATATAATGAAAGTACTGTAGGTAGGTAAGATCTTTTTCATCACACTTGCTCGTAAACAGTGTCGTAACATGCAGGCTAAACCCCCAAATAAAACCCTCGACCTTAATGTGCTTGTCATGAAACCCGTGGTGGGTAAATGAGTCATTGCGCGTACTAATTTTCTTGTCATGAAGCCCAAGGTCGGTACATGAATCAATGCCTGTACTGATACTGTTGCGCGCGCACGTCGGGCACATGCCAAGAGCGCAGTCAGCGGTATCGCCAATTTTTGAAAAAAAAAAAGTTTTTCTTTTAAAAATATACAATTTTACTCGCAAATGTGATGAAAAACATTGTACGTCGCACGGGCGGTACTAGAATATACTGGATATACTGGAATATCCCGTATAAATTTTATACGACACTGGCTAGACCTATATTCCCTCTGTGATATATTTTTTTATATTTGTATAACTGTAGTGGCGTAAATGAGCCTTTTGCTGACATCTCTAGCTATAATAAGTACCTAATAGAGCCGTTATGTGTCCAAATATTGGCGGTTTACCCTATTCATTAGTGCCAAATTTTGTTTTTGAATGCAATGTTAATAAAAATAAACTAAACACATTTCTTTAAACCCGCACATTAGATATAGTAGAATTAAAAATTAAATATGTGTCAAAAAGTAATACCTATTTAAATAATAAAATTTTACTTAAAGTTATGAGATGTTTTTTTATGTGGCATGTTTTATATTTTGCATGTATTTTTTATTAAATACTTGTTTTAAGTGTTTTTGCAGCATTGATGTATTTTAATATTTAGCTGTGTACGAGTATGATAGTCAAAAAGTTCCTTATTTAGATCATAATTGCTTCATATAACTAACTGCTTGTTTGATAGTATTTGGACTTCAAAACAGTTACAGATTTTCTTCATAAAAATATTTTAATTTTATTATTTCTGGAACTGCCATTGCATAATGCTAGTTTTATATTTGGACTGGAATTTACAACGCTAGTGTCCCGTTTGTTTTTGTTTTAACCTCTTCACCGCCACTAAACAAACGAAGTGACGTGCTCTGTACGCCACAGAAAAACCAGCGACAAATCAAATTGATTTTTAATTCCATTGCAGAAGGATTCATTTCGAGTTGAATGTTGGTCATGTATAGATGACCGTGGCGTGTGAGGCATTCCATTGGCTGTCACGACTGGATGACCGGCGGTGAAGAAGTTAACATGGCTTGTTTATGAATAACTAATTCTGTATTTTTGACGCGATATAGTAGTGTTAACGCGCGATTGTCTCTAACCGCAAGACGTAATGAGATGGATTTAAAAAAATATATAATTATTTAGTCCGCCAGTTAGATTATTAAAATATATTGAACAGTTTTTTCTCCTTTTGTCAATTAAGCAAAAAATATGAAGAAGTCCGTTAAAGTTTCGTGTGACGTCACGAACCTCCACTATCGAACTTTGACGCGCTTTGTCTTTGTAATGGTTGATATGAGTCAGAAAAGAAATATACAAATCTGAAATATGTACGTTTTTCATAGACAAGTTTTTAACTATTTTAATGTTACCTTCTAGTGTTGTGTTCCCGACCAATCCCGCAACCGAGTTGGATTGTTTGACTGCCCTTTCTAATATTGTTTTTTTTTTAGTTTAAACAACCTTTTTTTTCAAAAAAGTTACCATTTATTTCAATTATATATTAATTTGTGACATGTATAAGTATTTGAAGTCTAATGTTTCTCCAATAAAGGAACTGTCAATATAACTCGGTTGTAGGCACAGAACTAATAATAGATAAGCGGAATAGAAATGTCACGTGAACTAAAAACTCGACCGCATATGTGGCTAAAAAACCATATATTTATTTTGTAACATAGTTAAATGCACAAAACATGAAAAACCGTGCGCTCATTCACAGCAGGAGATGCAAAAAACTGATGATATTGTGTTGCGGAGCGATGTTACAACATTTTTATTCTCGTTATTTTTAGCTCTGTGGATGTACGGCTGGGGATACAACACTACAATTTTATCTTATGTTATCTGTGGTAGGGAGGCGGTTGCCCGTTGTAGCTGACATGCTGCCCGCGCCCGTCGCCGGACCGCGAGGCAGTCTAAAACCGACCGCATGCCGATAGCATAAGGTCTAGTTTTGTACCACGCTGACGCCGGGGTTTTTATTTATTAGTCTATAATTCGATTTTTGAATTTTATTACATCAGAGTTTTTTTTTCTGTGCCTTGGAGTCAAGGCTTTGTTCCTATATCATCATGCTTTGTGTTGCTTAATTTGGTAAATTATATAAAAAAAAGAAGCTGATCATAAAACTTCTTTTGCGCAAAAACCTAAAAAAGTTTAGCATTATTTATTAAAACTTACTTTGATCAAATTTTATTTTATAGTACAGTCAAGTGTAAAAAAAAGGATAAGTCATTCCGACGCAATAAAGCCGTAGTAACATATTTTTGAGTGGTTCGAATAGATACTTTTTTTTGCACTTGACTGTAACCCAGCGGTCAATTAGAAAGTTTACTGAAAAAAAAAACTATAAATTATTAAAAAGATATTATTTAAATATCAAATACATTTTCAGTAAGGTTTATTTAATGTTTGTTACTTAATTAGTGAAATGCTCTTGTACTGTCGTAAACTTATTATTTAATTCTAATTTATTGATAACTTAAAAGTAGGTATAGTACAGTCTGACTATAAAGAGTAGAAATAAAATAAGAAACGCCACTTATCTGTAGCTGCCTGATTTGGTATATAATTGAAATTTACCTGTCACTTGTGAGACGCTTTCGTTTCTACTCTTTTTGGCCCCTATTTCACATAAAACGTGACAGGCGACAAGTGACTGACAATTCGAAATACATTGCGTTGCGTACGTAAATTTCGGTTTTTTTTGTTTCATATTGACCACGCAATGTAGACTTAATTGTCAGAGTTCATCAGTCGCCTGCCACGCTTAGGAAATAGAAGCCTGTGGCCTTATTGTCAAACACACTTGGAATTACAATCGTTATTACCGCTTTTTTCTCTCACATAGTATAAAATGAGGGTAGAAAGAGATGACATGGTGAATGCTATCGCGGACGTCAGCGCGTTAGACAATATGGCATCTGGTCAGTCTGTAAATAGACCACACTTATAGTGAACATATATCAATAGAAGTATATTGATGCCTTAGTAATTAGCAGGGGTCGGACAAAAAGTGCCGATGACGTCAAACCACTTATAGGATGATTTCAAATAGTATTTTTGATTTTCATAAACAATTATCACTTATCATTTATCAACCTCTTTATTAAACGATATGAAATTTATTTTATTCACTGAATTCCAAACGATTTTTTTGTTACTTCATTAATGCTACTTTTTCACACGGAAGTTTAAATAAAAACATCATCTTGTGTGCAAGATTACGTCATTTTTACGTCATCCGCACTTTTTGTCCGACCCCTGGTAATTAGAGTTTAACTACTCTCAAAATCTGTCAAGTGCGAGTCGGACTCGCACAGAAAGGTCGCACACTTAGTAATACTGTGCAGTTTCAATAACATATTAAGAAAAAAATCCGAGAAAAAAAAATACAAAAAATAATAATTTGACGAGTATCATCATGGAGATACTTCAGTTTTAATTGATATTCTATGATATTTTCTATAGTAGGTAAGTATACGTACATACGGACGGAGAGACAGCGTATCCTCAACAATAGGGTCCCATTGGCATCCTCAATATGAAGTTAGCTTTTTTTAAAAAAGTAACGCCCTCTATAATCCATAAAAAGGGATAATAAGGCATACATATTCTGATATAACCAGTTTTTCACTAAAGGTAACCATAGACTTAGTAAATAAAATCAGCAGCCTGTGATAGTTCGCATGCCCTTTTATTGTATACTCCATGTGCTTCTCATAGATACATAAATAGGAAATATTCACATTTATCCGTAATTTTCTGTCATTGCGCGAAATAGTGGTTTTTTAATTACTACATACTTCCTGGGACTTAATTGACAAGATTTCATTTTTTTAACACCTGTAAATTACTACAGGAATCGAAAGAGTTTTGCCTCCTGAACATGGGAAAATATTTATTATAATTGATTTCTCCATATTTAAAAAAATACAAAAAATTGAAAAAATATGGCTGAATTTTCCAACACTACGACAGATAGATATGCTTCCTTTGCCTTTTTCGCCAGAAAAAGGAGCCGTCATAATTTTGACAACGTCTCTATGCAACGTCTACGTCAGATTTACGAGATTTTTTTTTAAGAGACTAGACAAAAGTAATGGATCTATTGTGTCGTAGTTTTGGAGTTATGCCCTTTGAGAATAAGCACATCTTAAAAAAAATGTAATAAATTAATTATTAGTTGTAGCGAAATTTTAAAATACTCAGCGTTTTCTCTTTCCAAACAGAATACAGAGAACGAATCAAATTATAGTCTTAGAAATATGAAACCTTGTCAATTACCGTAAGATCGGTTTATTTTAGACTTGAAGGGTAACTTTGACCACTGAAATTAACTCTTCACAGGTTTTATTATTGCATTGAACTTATGACACATTGCCATAATAATATGATTAGTTTTAAACCTCAAACAAAAACGGCAACGATATTTTATTTACTTATTGTTGAATGCTTGAATAAATTATGTATTTTTAATATTAGTTACTTACTTGTAGTTCAAATAAAGGTTAATATACAGTAAAAACAGGGGGGCTACTACAAAATTTGGTTCTTCGTAGTATTGGGCCAGGTCCAAGTGCAAAATTTGAACGCTAATATTATTTAACACTGAGAGGGACGGTACGACACGAACTTCGATTTTCGAAGTAGCCCACCAGTTCGGTCTGAGAGTGCGCTCCGTGACGATGTTTTGCAGCCGACTTCTCGCGAATTGGCGTCCTTTTGCAAGTTTTTAGCGGCTTCTAAATAAACTAGGTGACGACACTGCCCGCGGGACAGTGCGGTGTGCGCCTCCGTCGTGTGCGCACTCATCCTGATGAAGATCTTTTGATTTGGTCGAAACTAGTCGAAACTTTTTTTATTATCACGTTATTACAGTTCTTTGTTATTCTAAAATTTAATGTCAACCGGAAAGAAGCAAACTAAAGTCTGTTCATAAATAAAAAAAATATATTAAAAAATGACGAATTATGATACACAATAAAGTTGTGAAAAAACTCTGTTTTAACTGTATAATTAACTTGATTAACACTTATAGTTCCGAATAGCATTTATACATATTAAATATGTACTTATTTAACGTAAGGATCTGTTATAAGTTATTTTGTTATAAATGTTTACGTGATGTGGTGGTCGGAAACAGGTTGGCGCTTGGACAACTATTAATAAAAATCATAGAACCAAATCCTTAAAGGCCGCTGCACACCAGATGTGTGTGCGTGACGTGACACGCACACGTACCAGCTGGGCTACTACGAAACTCGAAGTTCGTGTCGTGCGGTCCCTCTGACACTTATACTATTTAATACGAGAGCGAGAGGGACGGTACGATACCAACTTCGAGTTTCGTAGTAGCCCAGCAGTTGTAATGTATGAAACTGTATAGAAAGATGTCAGACCAGATGCCTGGCGTGCGTACTGCATGCTCGTTAACCCCTTCTTTATGCAAAAAAGCGGAAAAATTGTGGGAGATATAATTTTAACAAACAGGTACAACTATTTAGAACAGAGGTACCAAAACTGTTTTTCTTGTAGACCACTTTCAACTACTGTAAAACTTTTCGGTAGACCCCTGCTGCTACATTTCTACTATTATCAACCCCCATTTTTTCATACCAATTTGGACTCCCGGGGGTCATCCTGGACCACTTTGGGAACCTCTGATTTAGATCTACTTGTCCAAGCGTCGACAGTTTTATCTAAAGCCTTTAACGCATTCACTGCCACCGACGCTTATTTGCGTTTTCGGAACTTCACCCAGTGCCGCTGTCATAATTATTCATACATCTTGAACGCACATGTGCGTCGGTGGCACCTGTGGAAGTCAGGTGGCAGTGAACGCGTTAACAGCGAGCGCTGTGTGACGTTCCTGTGAAGTCATGACATTGTGTTCCATACAAATGAATACCAGTGGCCTCGCAGGTGGAAAATCACCTTTAGGGTCAATCAACTTTTTAGTAAAGTTAGTGGCCATGGTAATGTCTCCTTCGTTACTTATTAAAAAAAATGTATTTAAGTATGATTTAATGTGGTTCAAATCTAGGTACTAAAAGTTAGAACTTGTGACAGATTTAAGGCAATTCCTTCTTTGCTATCTCCAAAGTAAGCTAAATTGCAAACAATTTTCCAACAAAGTGTCACTGAGGTCTCCTGTGTTACGGGACAGAATAACAATACACTAAGGGGCTGTTTCATCACCCATTGATTAGTGTTAACTGACGGTTAAATGTCATGCCGTCTCTATTTGTTTTATTCGAATAGACGGAGACGGCATCACATTTAACCGTCAGTTAACACTAATCAATGGATGTTGGAACAGCCCCTGAAAGTTGATTGACTTATAGAACCATGTTCCTGAAACACTTTATTTTACTCAAGGTTTATGGGTTGTTTTAAACTAAAATAGTTTCATTCCTAAATGTTGTATGTGAAATAATTTATGGAATAGAATAATACGTACAACTTGTCAGTCATTTAAAATGCTATTTTATTAAAATAAAATATTAAACAAACTGCTAAACTGAGCTTTTATCGTGTCATTAAAGTGGTTTATTTATTTAATCTGTCGTTTCATTTTACAAATATTACAGCAGATTCCCAAGCCCTCTCTTTCTGAGACGAAGCCTGTGCCCAGCAGTGGGACGTTATAGGCTGGGATGATAATGATGACGACGGCAGATTCATCCATTTTCGACATTTGTTCCACGCTAATACGGTATTTGACTATTTTTTGTTTGATAAATTAAAACTTCACAATGCCTGTTATCGAATAGAGAAGCAATTTTTAAGCTACCTTTACAAATAACAAAGTTATAAAGGTTTGTAATTCAAGATAAGACAGAGAAAGACATACATGCATGTTACGTCACACGCATACTTGCTGCATAGAAAAAAGCGTTTGAGAAAGAGACAGCTTAGATACCTATATAGATTTTTCAAAAAATCAATATAAATCCATATCGAAAATAAAAACTGAGACATGGATGCACAGAAAAACCAGAAAAAGAGACCAGCACTGGGAATCGAACCCAGGTCCTCGGCATTCCGTGCTGCGTGCTATATAACCCCTACACCACTGCTGGACAGGAACCTAGACACGAATTTTTCCTACGCATACATATCTCAGGTTGCTTATTTCTACTTTGCTACTTAAGCAGCAGCACTAGCGACATCTATGTGGCGTCGACAGACGTCACACTCTTTCGGGACCAACCGCTCACCTAGACAAGAGATGTCGCTACTAAGCAATCAAATTATGATTGGTTTTTTGGAGTCTTTTTGTATTTTTTATTTCAACTCCAAATTTGTTACTTTTACGGGTATCCCGTGAAACCATATCGAAAATACAAACTGAGACATGGATGCACAGAAAAACAGAAAAAGAGACCAGCACTGGGAATCGAACCCAGAAAAAAGACACAAAACACAACAGTTATCTTTACCAATTAAATTAAAAATACAGCTTTTTGATCTAGTTTCGTGGCTGTAGGTTTTTAACATAACTGTTTGGCACTTACGATCGCACTTAATAAAACGACAGAGTAAATTTTCCTTCTAAATATTTATTGTCAGTAAAATGTATTTACAAATTTACATTATTTTAACTTAGGTATAGTATGACTAAATATTGCTTAAACGTGTTGCAATGGAAACTTCAGTCTCGGTACCTACTTAATCCATCTAATATAGACAAAACGCAGGCTAGTTACCTGTTATTTTAATAAAACTTTCGGTAAAAACATGACAAATTCCAAAAGTAATAAATACTTCGCTGTAAAATGTCTTCGAAAAAGAGAGTTCGAAATTGAGTTAGGGGGCTACAACAAAATTCGAAAAATGAAGTTCGTATCGTATCGTCTCTCTCACTGTCGTATTAAATTAGCGTCAGCGGGATGGTAAGATACGAAGTTCTAATTTTGCACTCCTGCTAATATTAACTAAGAGTTAAAAGTTATTGTGAAACAGGCCTCTTGACAACTTGGAATGATGAAACGTTGCTTAAAGTTATTTAAAATTTTGTGACTTAGATTATATACATACTTATTTACAAGTAAAATATTTCATTCTCAATATGCTGTTTTCCTTTTTTAGTCAAGATACTCTTCAATGACATTCACTACTATCTTAACGCATTCACTACTACTTTCACACGACATGTCAAGATGCAGAGGCGTCTTTACCTATAGTGCAGGGTTGCGTTGCACACGGGCGCAGCGGTGTTAGGGGCGCCGGCCACGGCACATGTGCGTTCAAGAATGTATGAATATTATTATGACAGCGGCACTGGGTGAAGTTCCGAAAACGCATATATGCGTCGGTGGCAGTGAATGCGTTAATTCTATCACCGTAGTGTATTAAATTTACTGGCCAGCACGATTAAAAAAAAGGCAAACAGTTCTATATAACAACATAATATTTTCACTAATTAAAAAAACTTAAAATACTCAAACTGAAAGCAGCCTCCGCTTCAGCAATGTAAAAAGTATTATTGATTTCGACCGGTGCAAAGTGGAAGGAAGGAAGCGTAACTCAGAACAAATTCCACATAAATTTGCCATACCTTTAACCAAAACGACTTATGATTTAAATACGAATCATTTTCGAGGTTGCAAATATATGTGCTTGTTGATTGGTTAAATTTCAGAAAGAACGCAGGGATTGGTTTGTTGTTGTTTCTTTAAAAAAATATGGCTCTGTCCATCGGAGGACAATTTTGCCAGTGTCTAGTAGTTTTTGCCGTTGTACGGTAAAAAAATTCTAGAAAACGAAATATGAGAGGTAATGGTGGATGAACGATGACAGCGCGAATCCGGATTGGTTTGCTCCCGTGATGCAATACAAAGTCAGATGTCAGTCAAATGACGCGCAGAACACGCTTTTAAGCCCCGCCTACATCCTAGTAAGCGTGTTCACGGAAGGCCATTTTTATAACGCAGTTGCAATTCCTGACTTATTATTTATTCGTAGGTGATACATTATTTAAAAACTAATATAAATTGGGTAGAATCCTGGGTAAAGTTGCAAAAATATGTATACACGGACTTTATGAACTTAACATTAAGGCCGTGTATACATATTTTTGTAACTTTGGCCGTGTCGATATCTTTGCCCTTGACTGTACAAAAAAATGTTCTGTTTAGTCCGTTAATTACATCATTAGAAAATATTAGATACGTATTTTTTCTTGTCGATCCAACAAAAAATTACAAAGATGTAGCGCGTCAAAGTTCGAGTGTGAGCCCGTGACGTCACTTAGTAAAAAGTGTATGTAACTTGTGACATCACACGGAACTTTCACAGGCTATACACGTTTTTCGTGGACGCGCCCATACAAACTGACATGAGCTTCTATGGGCGTGTAGGTACACGAAAAACAGGGTCGGTATTTCCATGTCAGTATTATTAGGCCGGGAAAGAGTGTCTCCCGCGCTCGTGTGGTCAAAAACTAAACGAGCCAATCGCAAGCAAGACTGAAACGTCAAACAGATCTCGCGATACTAACGCCATCTAGCGATATTTCGCCTGTCGGAAAACCCTCATTGACAAAATAAGTGTTGGATATTTTTTGAAAATCTAACTGACAGACTAAGGGGCTATTTCACCACCCTAATTAATTTTATTTGATGGATAAATGTGATGCCGTCTCCGTCTATTCGAACAAAACAAACAGAGACAGCATCACATTTATCCGTTAAATAAATTTAATCAATTGTTGGTGAAACAGGAGATAATTATTATATTTTCAGGATAATCTAGCCTAGCCTATTGTTAACTCTTAACCTTGGCCTCCGGTTTCTTCAGAGCAGGGACAGGGCACTGACACCACGGGGTCACCTTTTCATCACACATCAGCTCTACATTCAGGACGGTGACAGGCAAGCCGTCCACCGTCACGTTATGGCGGCTCCACACTTTGTACGCCACGTCGTGGAGACCTGTCTTCGTGTCCCGTCGTCGGGTGACTTCGCGTTGGTTGTAGCATTTGCGGTGGTCTCGACGACGGTAGGTTTTGTCATGGATGTGCCTGGAAGAGTTTAGGTTAAGTTAAGAGAGGTCTTTCACGCAAACCAACCTGATAAGAGGAATAGGAGTTATGTTCTAGAAAACTATCAAGGGCAGATCCAAGATTTTTTTCTGGGATGGGCACAAGGGGCAGATGGGTAAAAAATTAAAAATAATCCCACTAATATTATAAATTAGACATGAAACGGATTGGTTTGGCCAGATACCGGATATTCAGCGGGATCGTTGGCCGGATAGCGGGATATCCGGCCGCCAGATATTCGGCCTAGTTTTACGTACAATTAAATTAAGCAAATTCGAACATGTGCATGACACTCCGTGCAGGTTGCAACTTGTAGAGTATAATTAATTAACTTAGGGGCTGTTTCACCACCCATTGATTAATTTTAACTGACAGATAAATATGATGTTGTTTCTGTTTTTTTCTGATTTTTCTGTTTCATTTATCCGTCAGCTAAAATTAATCAATGGGTGGTAAGGTAAAACAGCCCCTTAGAATAATAAAGTGATGTCAATAAGTGATTAATCCATAAATAAATACCAGTTTTTAATCATAACTATAAGTTTTATACTATCCGGTATCCAGCCGGATAGTACGCAACTATCCGGTATTCGGCCGAATAGTAAAATAGTGGCCGGACAGGCCGGCTACCGGATACTGGCAGGATATCCGTTGCATCTCTAATTTAGAATTAGGGTGTTAGTTATCCCCAAGAAATTATATCATATCATCATCTCAAGCCTCTCAACCAATTTGGTGTAGGCCTTCTTCACCTTTCTCCATGTCGCTCTATTCTGAGCCATCTGCATCCAGTTACTGCCCGCAACTCTCCCGATGTCAAGAAATTATAACTACATAAAATTGCTATTTAATTATTAAATGTCTAAAGGACTTGTACATGTGGATTGGACTTACAGGACTACAAACAGGTGTTAGGAGATCAAAGGAATGGTCCAGGGATGGGCAATGCTGGAAAATTTTAACACAATAATTCATAATTCAATAAAAATAAATAAAAGACTGTACTTCTTTGGTTTGAGTGCATTTTGAAAAAGGATCAATATTCAGTGTTTTGCTTTCATTATTACCCTCTCAGAAAATTATTGTTAAGAGGATGATGCTCAGAGTATATTTTTTTCACCCAATCGCCCGTAGGAGGGCTATCTTTATGATCAAGAAATTAAAATAAATAATTAAGTGTACATACTTAAAAGTATCTTCTATGCCTGTTGTGATGCCGGAGGGTCTCTGGACCTGCAGGCCTGCATCTTTCAGTCTCACATAAAACTCGTCATCTTCCAAGCCCCAGCCCCAATAGTTATTCGACATTCCTTTCACCAGCTCATAGTGTTCGTTCTTAATCAACAATATCCCTCCGATAAAAGTAGCATAATGATAATTTGGATGTGTCTGTGGAGACGATATGTGAACTGGGTTCGATTCAGGATATGCATACTTCAAGTTGTCGTTCATTGGCAGTAAGTCAACATCGTGCATCGCTATGTAGTCATAACTGTCTTTTGTTTGTAAAAAACCGACATTTATTAACGATGCCCGGTTGAAACGATTGCTATCTTTCTGCTGGATAACAAATATGTGAAACGGTATCCCCTGTTTGTTCAAAAAGGTGTGCATATGGGGAACAAACTCTAGGAGCTCCTCAAAACGATCTCTAAATGGTACTATTATAGCTAATCTCTTCTTAGGAGTCAAATTTGTGATATGTTTTTTTATTGGTTTAGGTAACGCCGGGCGATCTGTGGAACAAAATCGTAGGTTTTTATGATTCAGAAAATAATATAAGATCACATTAATAATGTATTTACTTACCGCTTTGAATCGGTATTGAAGCTAAATAACATCCCATGATGAAGGTTAGTCCCAAAGATATAATAAGACATTTTGAGCCACTTATGCGATAACCCATTAAACTAATACTTTTATACATTGACTAGTAGTTAGAGTGACGGCTTAATCAGCATAATGTCGTAAAATTGTTATAGTTTCATTTAAAACATATAATAATTGAATTTATTGTAATAGAAATTGAAGTACCCATTGATGTTTTTTAGTAAGCAAATAAAAGCGTGTTTGTGAATTGATAACAACTGTCAAAAATAATCCTTAAAATTTTAAATTTTAAACTGTACTTGTTTTTATTTTAACTTTGTTTTAATTATTTGTATAAATACATACAAAAAGCATGGCTAAGTAGAAATAATATGGAAAAGAAACAAGTACAAAAGGAAAGAATGTTAAAGTTACATGCTTGTTCCTTACGGTTTTCTAAAAACGCCTCTACATCACAGATGACGTTAGCTCTTGTGTTTATGAAGACTGCTTGCAAAATGCATGATCCTGATTAAGTACCAAATACTGTAATTTAAGATAAGAAGCTTATCGTAATCTTTGTAATATCGTTTTAGAAAAATTTGGGCGTACAAAAAGATTTTCAGTTTGATATAAATTATTATAATAGGTTAAACAGATGATTGAACCTTTGATTGGTAAAAACGACAACAGATGGCACCACCTGTACTAATAATTGAAAAACAACCGGCACATACAAAGGAAATTAACCCTCCTTCGGTCAGTCGGGTAAAAATATCCTCCACTTGTACGTGCAATAAACTTTAAATATTTAATAAAATTGTATCATAGGCACTTCGATAATTTTGACCAGAATCTAATGAATGTATTGTGGTAAAAAACGTAATGGCTATCTTACAAAACTTTACTTTTTACCTGATTGCCTGAAGAAGGGTTATGTTTTTCGAGCGTATATAAGTATGTGGGTATGTATGCCCATTACTTAGGTCCTCGCTGCAGCCTAAACGGCTGGACGGATTGTAACATAGCTGTCGGAGTGACATAGGGTATATAATATTTCAATATGGCGTCTGCGAAAAAAAAAGGCGAAGGAATAAAAAAAATTGTATTGTAACAATATGGGAATCAAATGAAAGCTAATAATAGGCCCATTCTAAATATATGGGTTAGGTATAATACTTTTAGGGGCTGTTTCACCATCCTTTGATTAGTGTTAACTGGCGGTTAGGTGTGATGCCGTCTCCTTCTATTCGAACAAAACAAATAGAGACGGCATCACACTTAACCGTCAGTTAACACTAATCAATGGATGCTGAAACAGCCCCTTAATCTACTATTTTCACAGAAATATCAAAAAATATAAAATAAAAAAACATTAAATTTAAAATTTCAAAAAACCCTTAACTTGCCTTGCTTGCTTGAGCTTCTTGACAGAGTTCTAGACCACTAGACTTATTTTCTTCCTTTAAGTTTTTAAGGCAGTTAGGTTTTTTGATTTTTTAAATTTAATGTTTTTTATTTTCCGTATGTATGCCATGAATGTCGCTGTTTGTTCGTGGTTTTTAGTTTTTAAGGCCCTTATGGCCTTTCAAGCAGGGGTTCGGGGGTTCAAACCCCGGCTCGCACCTCTGAGTTTTTCTAAATTCATGTGCGAAGTTACATCTGAAATTTACCATGAGCTTTACGGTGTAAAAAACATCGTGAGGAAACCGGCACAAACCTGCGAAGCAATTCAATGTTGGCGCGTGGGAACTACGGCCCAAGCCGTCTGAGGAGGAGGCCTGTGCCCAGCAGTGGGGCGTATAAAAGGCTGGGACATCATAATTTAGCAAAAATAGAACACTATTGATAAGTATATTTTTTTTACAATCAAGTGAAGTTCCCGGTCAAAGCATAGCACCAAAGACTACAGTATATAAGTATAGGGAGACAATAGCACTTAACTGCTACAAATTTGTACTGTACGAAACCTACAAATAATAAAAATAATTAAGGATTATTTGTAGTACGAAACCCTTGGTGTGCGAGTCTCACTATCTGACTTGGCCATTTTCTTAATGAAGGTAACACGCAAAAATTTATAAAGCCATAGTCTCGGTTTGTTCTGTTGCGCTCACGAGTCACGACCGTCCCTTTTTTAGGGTTCCGGAGCCAAAATGGCAAAAACGGAACCCTTATAGTTTCGCCATGTCTGTCTGTCTGTCTGTCTGTCTGTCCGTCCGTCCGCGGCTTTGCTCAGGGACTATCAATGCTAGAAAGCTGTAATTTTGCACAGATATATAAGTAAACTATGCCGACAAAATGGTACAATTAAAAATTAAAAAAAAAATTTTAGGGTGCCTCCCATAGACGTAAAGTGGAGGTGATTTTTTTTTCTCATCCAACCCTATAGTGTGGGGTATCGTTGGATAGGTCTTTTAAACCATTACGGGGTTGCTAAGACGATTTTTCGATTCAGTGATCTGTTTGCGAAATATTCAACTTTAAAGTGCAAATTTTCATTAAAATCGAGCGTCCCCCCCTCTAAAATCTAAACCGGTGGGTGGAAAAATTTGAAAAAAATCAGGATGGTAGTAACTTATATCAAACTTTCAAGGAAAACTATAACGGCTAAGTTTGCTTGAGAATTATTAGTAGTTTATGAGTAAATAGCAGCCTAAGGTATTAAATATACCTAAACTTGGAAGATTCCGTATAAAATACGAAATCCTTAGAAAAATATTGCTTAATTTTTTCGTAATGGCTACGGAACCCTATTTTGGGCGTGTCCGACATGCTCTTGGCCGGTTTTTAGCACTTATATCTATCGATGAAAAAACCCGCACATCACTAACTTCAATAAAAATGGCGGGAAAAATACCCCATTAGACCTTGCGTCACAGGTTAAATAATCACCAAGGTTTCGACCAGCGAATATATGGCTAGGAAGACATTAATTACTTCGTGATCGAGTCGACCCATGTCATTAGCTAAATTTGTTTGAATAGCTAATTAAACGCTCCAAAATGGCTGCCCGGCACGCTACGGAGGTTAGGTCAGTGTTGCCCAGTTAAAGAAAAAAAGTGACTGTTATTTTTTTTCAAAGCATGTTTAGATTTTTTAACCCGTAAAGTGTAACCTGTCTAAATGTATAAAATAATAAACTTCATAAGTACTGATTCATCAATGATTTGGGTTGGTAGGTAGTTGTGCATGCATTTCTTCACCTTGCTCCGTTGCGATAGATAGGGAGAAAAGTGTCTGCATGATACATCTTTAATTAATTTCTATGTTAACTCGTAAACGACAGCACGTAACACTGCACGGATAATGTTAAAGAATAATTAATAAGTTTTATGAAAAAAATATATTTCAAAATGTCTTTCAAGGAGTTTTATATTGTGTTATGATCCACCACCAAATTTCAGAATTAATCAATCACGAGACGCAAGTTAAACTGTACAGATAAAGCTGTCAAAATCATATACGGTCCAGACCGTTTTACTTTTAGGTCTAAATTGATCCAAAAATATGTAATTTACTCTTAAATAGCGAACTTGGCAACACTACGGCAGGTCAGTTAGCGGCCATTGTTTTTGTTGCGTAATTATTTCGGTTTAGTTTTGTATTTAATTGTCGCGAGTGGAATTGTTAATGAGGGAGTTCATTTATTTGGTACACACTGCGTAATTTACGCTTATCCCACTATCCCACTAATATTTATAAATGCGAAAGCTTTTATGTCCGTTTGTTTGTTTGTTACCTCATCACGTTTAAACCGCTGAACCGATTTAGATGAAATTCGGTACACAGATAGTTTGAGTCCCGTTTTTATCCCGGGAAATTGCATAGTTCCCGCGGGGTAGCGATAAACGAATTCTACGCGGACGGAGTCGCGGGCAACAGGCTAGTAGGTAAGTTAAGGGTCAATTTATGTGGGTAGGTTTAAAAAGATTGTATATTTACTTGCAATGTGTATGGGTATACAACGTCTCTCCACTCTCTGTACAATTAGCGAAATCCCAAATAGTTCGTTATCATTTCCCATGTTCTAATATTGTATTGTAAATAATTTGAATGAATATGAAAAGAATATTTTCAAAATAAAATTAATGTAGGTTACGCTCCGAAGTATTAAATCGTAAAACAGTCATTACTCCGCTAATACTGTGGCGTTTGCTATGAGGCTTTGTAACATAGGTTAGAAATACCCTAAACAACACGTTTTATTTATCTTTGTCCAGAGACACTATCTACATTGTCCTCAAATCATGCAAGAACTTAACTATTTTGATCGATTAACTTAAAATTTAGTAGGTACGTATATTGGCATTCAAATACAAGGCGTTCGCGCCAGTGTTCAATATTATGCAGTTTGTTATTGATACGGGCCGCAAGAGGAGTTGCCATTTTGCCCACGGCAGCTACCTACTTACTGTATTTTTAGCATCAAAAAAATTTACACTACACTCTGTTTCTACAGTGTCTGTAACCGGCCATGACGTGATGAGCCAATTTAATGAGGAAACCCTTTCTTTTTATCAAGCGGTTGGTATCGATATTAATAAGGTAGAGAGACTGTCGACAAAATGGCAATTGGGTAGGTTAGGTATCTAATTTTCAGAGTAAAAAAATATATTCTATTTAGTCCATCAGTTAGAATGTCAAAAAATATTCGACATATTTTTTCTTTTGTCAATCAAACAAAAAAATGACATGACGCTTGTCAGAGTTCGTCGAAAAAGTGTCGCACGCACGGCGTGAACGTCACGCGGAACTTTATCTGGATATACTTACTTATTTTCATTATTTGTTGGTTATCGGTGGCGTTAAACATTTTGTTTAGAAAACCCGGAGATTGAGAAGTATGAATTAGTTAGCTACCTAGTATGTCTTCGGATGCAACATGTCACAGTTAGTGTAGGTACACAGCCTTTGCCATACCTACTCAAACCACCCCACACTTGTTATCACTGACGATACGTAAATAATTAGGGTTTATATTCATTCGCATAAAATTAATGTTCCTAATTGAAATTTACATAACGTAATTTCGCATAATTATTAATCCGCATAAAGAATACACATGATGAGTATGCGTAAACTTTTTGTATGGACTTCAAAGATTAATTGATTTAATTAATCATCATTCCAGCCTAAACATACATAAAATGATGGTTACAGGAAAAATTATTACAAAAAGTAAAATGATAAATCAAAAGAATCATTTAACTTTTTGTATGGACTTCAAAGATTAATAATTGATGAATTAATTAATCATCATTCCGGCCTATATACATCCCACTGCTGGGCACAGGCCTCCTTTCAGAAATCCCGAAGGAAAGTGTTTGAAGTTTATGTTAAAAAATATTTTGGATGTGAAAAGGAATAATAAACTACTTACTTACCACAGAAAATTTAGAAATATTACTTTTTATTTACTTTTATAAATCTACAAAATAAGAAGTCTAGCGAAGTATACATACAAATTAAATTGCAAGATAGAAATCAATTACTATTTGGAGTCATGTCCATATTATTGATGGAAATCGAGTAGTTATGGCGCCACGCCACTGATTTCTATTTCTATCCCTTACGGGGTGCGCTAATTGCAAATTCTACTTATTCTGTGCTACTTGTACTAGCGCAGAAACATATGAAAGCTAATAATTAGCCAGCAATGTTAATTGCAACAAAATCCAAATTACTAAATCACGTTTATGGAACTTAAAAACGCAATGAATAAAAATTAACAACAATTAAATACGAGCGCCGCTCACGGCACCGTATGTCAACAATAAATATCAATTTACACACACCAAGGCACAATGCAACACAATTAATTAACTAAACTTTTTATAATCCCGTAATTACAAGGTTTGGCTGAACGGCCGAGGAGCCAGCGGCTAAAAAAAAAACAAATGCGTTCCGTTTCACCCGGCAATACATCAACGTCTATGGTTTCCAGATAAGTTCACTAAATACGTACTTTCAGCGTTGAGTTACGTCTTAGTTATAAGTAATTAAGAATGGAGTTAGACCCCGTGCCCTGGCATTTTGTATGTTTATTTTTCCAACTGTAATTGTGGGTTCGGAGCTCGGAGTTAACAAACAGGAACATGTCAAGGGATGTTAGTTATTTATGAATCGCCCGCGGTCTCCATTTTTAACGAGTATTCGTTATTATCGGGATATTTACCTGTATATTAACGGTTGGGTCTTTTAATGTATACTTAATATGAGACGACGTGAAGCTAAGCATACCTGTAAGAACTGTTTAAGTATGTATCTATATATGTAAAACAGGTATAATTTACATTTTACCACTTAGCAATTTAAACCGCTGTAAAATTACGATAATATCGTTAAATTTAATTTAGTTTTAGCATGTGAACTGTTTTATTGCGGAAGTTTTTAAATGTTAGCCAATTATATTTACACGGTTCTAATGAACTATTGGCATCGCATTAACTGACGGAATATTTTGACAAATTGGCAATATTTGAGAAGAACGAGCGAAGTTGTCAGCAGGTCCAATCCTAATGCTATTTGGAACGCATAATTTATTTAATCATAGTGTTACTCTGGGAGGTCTAATACCAGTGAACTATAAGACTATTTCTTAAAAAGTTGTCCATTTTTCAATTTTTAAGTTGTCCACTTATTAAAAAAAATCCTGACGCTATTTCACCACAAAAATAAGTACTTAATATTGTTTTTAAATATGGTAAAAGTGATAAAAACTCAGATAATCTTTGTTGTTGGATCCAATAGAAAATTTTGATGTAAGTAGTTACAAAATTACGATTTTTTCCTCACAAGATTTCCTGACGTTATGTTTTATGTAGTTTATGTAGTGATTTCTTGCCAATTTCATGACGGGACAACTTTTTGCGAAATACTCATCAAAAACAAAATTTACTTTGCTCACCCGCGATCCTACGTTAAGTAGCTGTGTCTACGTAACAAATGTGTATTCATGTAGCTCCTCCACCACCATACTGCAAGAATGCTTATATCCCATTAATCCAACTATCACCGCCACCACACTACATTGACCGTTTCAAACTCAACCAGAGTTCTTCATCAGAGCAACATAACCGTTCACCATGCTACCTGATGTCAAACATTATAGATGTTACAGCTACCTACAAATTACAGCTTTCTACTGCTAAAGCAGCGTTTCCACCAGAGATGTGCTGTGCAAGGATGTGTAAATGAAGCGTTTCTATTGGTTAATGAAAAACACATCTCTCGCCACACATCCTCGCACATCATTGGCGGAAACGCTGCTTAAGACTCTGAGAGCTAAGCCACTAACAGAAACTGTAAGGTTTCGTACTTTCTATTAAACTTTGGAACCCTTAAATGGAAGTGAAAGATTCTCTTCTTCTTTTTTGAGAGTTACACTCTTATCGTTGTAGCCGATGAATGACTCTCCACTTCTCTCTTACTCAAAGCTGCCTCCTTAACTTCCTTATACGACGTGACGGCTACCTTAAGTGAAAATTACAGATTCGAAAGTAATTCCGCATTTGGTAACTATGTGCATGTAAGTAAATCCGATTATAACGCAATAATAAAACGCAGTCACCAAAAAGTCTGTTTTAAATTTAAATTATTATTTTTTACATAAAAGCTCTAAACGTTTTTGTGTATCGACACGCCCATCACTAGTTTTGTCTATGCTAATTTTTTTTCTAATCACGTTTCGGCACGAGTCGCGAAGCCTTTGTGCCTCGCGTGGTGTTGCCAGTAATTACGGCGGACAAAGGTTAATGATGTCTGCGCCCCTAGTGGCAAAGATAAGGCGTTTGACCGCGTTTTTTTAAAGATAATTTAAGGTTATTTAGTGAGTTGAGAGTTAGAGTTGCTGTTATTTGTCTGTAATTAAGGTTCAACCACGCTACAGTTCATTCTAAATAGTAGCAGACAAATTTATCACGAGAAATGTAGGTACCTAATCCGAAATATTTCTAACTCTAAAATCTGCTGTTACAACTTACAATGGTATTTATCATACTTTGATTACCTAAATACCATTGTAAGTTTTTTCATACAAATTTTATATTTAACACGCCTGTGAATTCAATGTACGAAAACACTAGTGTTTTTCTAGGCTCCACCCTCCTCCTTCTCACAAAATTATTTTGTTCTGGTGTCCGGAACTATCACCTCCTCTTCTTCAGAAGATCAGTATCTTCATCAGTAGAATTTCAAAATAAAGGTTATCATCACATTCACAATGCTCGACAAGGAAAATCATTGCGACATTAAGTGTGACATCGTTCTAAAATGGGTACCATTAAATATTTCAATTATACAGACTTAAATAGCGTCATCCCAAATTAAAATTTAATTAATTAAGCGTAAATCAGAACGCCAGAATGAATCCTTTGCCTTATAAAGGAGCAACGTCAATCTGAAGGCCCCTTAATGATTATAGTGACGTACCAATATCGATACCCATATCGATAGTTAATTAATTAGCCCGGAATCGGACCGCCCGCGTCGCCCACCCGCAGCCATTGTTTCGCGACACTTTTATGATTGATTCCGCTAGTGGGGAGCGTTAGTGTCGATGGAATTATCGATAAATTTTTTAATAGGCTCATATAAATTAAGGTGGTAGGTAGCTAAGTGGTTTTAAAGCAGAGGAACGTGGGTTCAAACCCGAGCTAACATCTCTAAGTTTTCCGGAATTTGTGTGAATTTTATTTTAAATTAGGTAACCATGAAATTGCGGTAAAGAAAAACATTTTAGTGTTAACTTTATGTGGTTGCAATTTGTTTTAAAATGAAATAATAGAATTTAGAATACTTTTTTTACTTTCATTTAAAATTGATTGAAAAATAGAAACAATAATGAAATAAAATAAAATAAATCTTTTTTGTTTTTTAAATAAATTGTTATTTAAATATTTAACCTGTTTTTTTTCAATTGACATATAATGTAATGTTACTGGTTTTACTAGGTATATAAAAATACATATTATAGAGTACGCGCTATTGCTTAAGGTAATCCTGTAATGATAGCTGCTTGAATGTTATAAATAAATATAAATATACATACTAACAGATCCTAGAATGCTAGAAAAGAAGGAAAGAAAATATTTTATTAGCTACATTAACCTAAATAAAAGCTTGCCTCATCGACTGAATCATCGATATCGATATTTTCCCAGCTCTAGAGCTATTAATTCCCTGCTGTTTGTCCGTAATGTATGTTTCTGAGTTCATTACTACTCCGGGGGTGGCGTAAAGCGCGAACGAAGTCGCGGGTCGCTGCTAGCGCATTAAGTTCTTGTTTCATGGCTGTTACTGGCAAAAAAGTTGATTGTATATGCCATTAATACATTTACAGATTTAAAAATAACTTACTGCTGTTCCTTACTTAGAGTTGTTTTATAAAAAGCTTTTACATAATATTTAGCCTCCCTGTTTGTCTTCTGTAGGTCAAGTTTTCGAGATGTACAATAAAAACACACTTTTAATACTTTTAGTTTGTAATAGAAAACGCACCCTTTACTTGTCATTTTTGGCGCCTTTTGAACTTTCTATTCTCTCTCTAATGACTAATGCTATTTTTCATGTGAATCAATAAATCCTTAATACTTAGTGCCATGTCTTTCATGCAAATCTAATCCTGTAATCCTAACACAAATCTAGTACCTACCTTTCAATGCATTTGACCAATTGATCTGAAATTTGGTATTGATGTGATGAAAAAGCAAGTGCCAAATCAGCATTAAAAAAAATCTGTTACATTTTTTTTTCACAAAAACTTATTTGATTCTAAACTGATCTCTTATAGGTACATTTCTAAATATTTACCGTTAGTATAAATTAGACAATCATTGAATGTGTGTTCACTTACCTAGCGCATAGCAGTTTATCGAAAACTGCCAGCAGGGCTACTACGAAACTCGAAATTCGAAGTTCGTGTCGTGCGGTCCCTCTGAAACTTATACTATTTAATACGAGAGCGAGAGGGACGGTACGATACGAACTTCGAGTTTCGAGTTTCGTAGTAGCCCTGCTGTTTAGATATTATTTGGCCAGTTTAGTGATGTAGCCCGTTCACCGCCACTTCAACTTGCATATATCTACTTCGAGCTATGTCGGTGACTTTCCTTTGGCGAATTTCCGTATTCTGGATTCTATCTCGCAAAGAAACTAAGCACAGCTACTTACAATATACATATAAGTTAATGTTTCCATAATATTACACTTCTTATTAACTCTGTGGGTGTCATCTACGTCGAAAGGCGTAAATTGCCTATTGTGTTCACAGTATTAAAATATGAAGCTACGCTACTATATAAATTGTCATGTAAAACAGTACATAACTTAACAAAAATACAATTCCTTACATTAGAACGTGTCTTGATTTTAAAGTTGTCACTTGGTTTTGTGAATCAATAAATATAGCAATTCGTATGCTAATTTTTATACATACATTCTAAAGGCAGCTTAATTTCTTGTGGTTCTTGAACGTCGTAGGATGAAATTGCGATACCTCACCCACTTTTTGGAATAGGTTTATAACTATATTAGGTAAAAATATTAGATTTCTAAAAAATATCAATACTCTGTCAGTTATTTTTTTATATTTATTGCCAGGAGCGGTGCTCAATTTATTTTTAAATGTTTTAAGAATATGCTGAGAAACATAAAATCGTGTACAGTCAGCAGCAAAAGTAGCGGATCACTTTTTTACTCTGTCGCATTGACACATTGACAATCTTGCATGGCGTTTTAGTACGTGGCTGTAAAACAACAAAGTAGGTACGTAAGTGTATAGCTACTTTTGATGCTGACTGTACTACTTATGTTTTTTCATTTTTTTTTTATTATTTGTGTTTGATGTTTATTGTTATTTTTTAATTTTGTTGTATTTGTGTGTCTTTGTGAACGTGAATAAATGTCTTCTTTGAATCTTTCTTTTCTTTATTTATGAGATTTCTCCACTTTTTCTAAGTTAGATGTTTATGGGCGGTGGTGATCTCTTACCATCAGGAGACCCACTTGATCGTTTGCCATCCAGTCGAATAAAAAAAAGTTAGACTATTTGTTTAATATTTAGGTAGACCTCCAAGCAGTATTAGCTCTGGATCCTACAAACGGTCCGCTCTTCAGTCCATATCGTAAGCTTTTGAACTCCTCACCCAGCCACTTTTCACCTCCATCTGAGGTGATAAAGCCAGCCGTAATTATTCAAAAGGGGCTGTAATAAGATGGCGGCGAGCTCTATTCAGGTATGCAAATACGGTCACGAGTCAGTAATGCCGATCGTATCGGTTAAATCTTGTGGGTTTAAGACACACCTTGGGTAACCTGCGGGTTTGTTAGCACTTGAGCTTCGGTTCTAGCGTAACATTACGTTAGAAAGCGCCAGTAGGTTCTCTCACGCTGTGCTTATCATACTATTTCTAGGATTTTTTGCTTTTTTTGGTATTCCGGAATTTAAATTTAAGTAAAGTCACGTGCATTAATATTTGCCACAGTAGAGCGTACAAAAATATCTCACACGTCCTACCAGCCCTACAAATAGAGTCGTATCAGATATTTATGCACGCTTGTTGTGTCAGATGATGGTGCTGGTGGATGACTGTTACTACTGAGTTTTTCGAAATTCATGTGCGGAATTACATTTGAAATTTACCACGGGCTTTGCGGTGATGGAAAACATCGTGAGGAAACCTTCACAAACCTGCGAAGCAATTTAATGGTGCGTGTGAAGTTCCCAATCCGCACTGGGCCTATGCACTGGGAACTATGGCCCAAGCCCTCTTGTTCTGAGAGGAGGCCTGTGCCCAGCAGTGGGACGTGTATAGGCTGGGTGATGATGATTAATTAAGAAAACTTTTCATACGATATTTTTGTTTTAATTTCCTGAACAATATAAATAAAATAGGGATGTTGGCACCATTAAAAATAATTCGAAGACACGACTCCAGTAAAAACCGTTTTATTTCAGCCCTGAAAACCTGATTAAATTTCGATTAAATGCAAAATTAGATTTTTTGGTGCTTTAAAACAAATAAATAGTTAGTTGATTGAGTTGGCGAACAAGTACGTCATAAGTTGCTATTTCCATTCAAACTCTATGGGAGAATTGTGTTTTGACAGCTCATAAAAAGTACGTCAGTTGATTGGTCGAGTCAACATCGCTATTGTAATTCCGCCCAAACATAATGAACCTGTGCATTTGCGTGACGAGATATTTAATACTTTCTGTCAAGTGAACCCGTCGTTTGCCATAAACGTGAACGATTGGCGGGAAAACTATTAATAGTCATTACCTACCTATGTGACTTTGACATTTATTTATCTAAGTGAAGTGGCCAATGAGTGGCAAGTAACTTGTGACAGTCAAGATAATTAAAGAAGAGAAGAACTAACTATTAATTAACTCATCAACAGGGTGTTTTTACGCAGCAAAGTTGTTTTCTAATTATCTCCAAAAATTAACCATAAACTTTTAAATATTTACTTACTAGGTACTAGAGACGAATACTATCAGCTCTAAAAATATTGGTAGGTACTTAATTTGATAGCACCTTATATAGGTAGAAGTAACCATACAATAGGTACATAGAACGTGACTCCTCGCTAGAAAGTTTCCGAAAATCGCAGGAATGTTCTAATATTGTAAATAATTTGATTAGATATTTTTATTTTATTTTGTATCTATATAATACAGGTTATTCCGAAGTATCAAACACAAAATCAAACATTTCTCCGTTAATACTGTGGCGTTTGTTATGAGGTTTTTACCTTGGTTAGAAATACACTTAATCAAAACGTTCTATGTATCTTTATTCAGAGGGTAGAGGCACGTTGTAAGGTATACGAACGAGTGCTCGTCACTGTCCCAGTAGATGGCATCTTTAATTTTATGTTATTAGCAATAGAGGTGACAGGGGTGTCATCTATTAGGCGTTAGCGTGTCGGCCTCTCGGACGTTTACCTTACCTATAATACACACATCTGCAATAATTATAAATATAATAGTCCCCCTCATCGGTTCCGATGACGGCGACCCCACAAAGCTATCCTCTATGAATTATGACGCCTACATAGCAACAGACACACATAGCAACATATACATAAACAATTTTATAATAGCTGTTACCTACTTGTGACAGTCGAAATTTACACGGAATCGGTTTTATACGGATGTAAACAGCTAGAGACATGGAATTTTCCAAGGGTCTTCATACAATGTAAAACAATAACCACGCTTTACTCTCTTTCTTTTTTGTCTCTCGAGGGAAACCGCGGGTGAGGCCTATGCCATTGTATGTACTAGAAAAGCGTTAAATCGATTTAAAATTTAGTCCAGAAACAACATAGGTAACATATTCAGATTGTAAAATTCACTGTCGCGTTTCAAATCTTACATTTAGTCGTTATAACCGATTTTATACGACGAATAAATGCTTTTTTTAACTCCCGACGCAAAAGAGGGGCGTTATTAGTTTGATCGCTATGTGTCTGAGTGTCTGTCTGTGGCACCGTAGTTCTTAAACGGGTGAACCGATTTGAATGCGGTTTCTTTTATTTAACCGGTGGATGCAAGTGGCGAGTTGTCGTTCATGTGGCGCTCTAAGGGGGAGGCCTTAAATTTGTCCAGTAGTGGATGTCTTCCGGCTGATGATGATGATGAAGGGTTAGGCTAACTATTGTATAATTATTTAAATTCATAGGTTAAAAATTTGTACTGGATTGGGTCTCCTGATGGTAAGAGATCACCACCGCAGCAACACCAGGGGTTTGCAGACGCGTTGCCAACCTAGAGCCTAAGATGGGATACCTCACGTGCCAGTAGGTAATTTCACCGGCTGTCTCTCTTGCATGCTGCTTCACGGCAGGATTAGCGAGCAAGATGGTGAGCAATCCGGCGGACCTTGCACAAGTCCTACCACCTGCAAAATGTATATGTAATGTATGCTCAGACCAGGACATCCATCTATATATCCTCATGGCACCCCCTCAGCAACAACAATTCCTCACTGATCTAATGACCTCTCTTTTTCTCACTCAATCAACCTATCCCACTATCGCACTCTCTTGGAAGTAAATCTCAGCTCAGCTTCGTGCCAGGTGCCCCCTGGGCCTACTCCGCAGTTCGAAAATCGAAGTTCTTATCGTATCGTCCCTCTCGCTCTCGTATTAAATAGTATAAGTGTCAGAGAGACCGAACGATACGAACTTCTATTTTCGAATTTCGGAGTAGCCCCTCAGGCTCTGTAGGATTATAACAATGTCCGAGATTTTTCAACTTTTGTAAGTTGTTTAGGTCATTATAGTGTTTCGTTTAATTGCTTCTACGCCTGATGGTGAACCAAGACGCCTAAGTTGGCATGCAGCCCGCCCAGTATGGTAACTGAATACTCACCATTCATGGGAAAATGAAAGGAAAAACAAGTACAATTCCGCGGGTTAGTTTATGTTTTTAATTTTAATGATAGGTAAGTAAGTATCTATAGCTGTTGCCTGTGATTGAGTCAGTAAAGAGTTTGTTTATCCACGATGCCGCGGGAACTGAATATTTTTCCGGATATAAACTAGGTATCCTATGTCTTTCCTAGAGTCTCTAACCGTCATACCGAATTTCATCTGAATGGGAGTAGCGGTTAACACATTCAGTGCCAAGAACACGCTAGGCGCGTAAGCAGTTTTCGCTGCAAAGCGGAAAAATGTGTTAAAGGGTAACGAGGTAGCAGACTGACGCAGAAGGACAGTTACCTACTGACGCATTTATAATATTAGTAGGTACCTATGTATATATGTATGGATTTATACAGTGTGTTACCGGCGGTCAGGTTTTTTTTAAGGGAGGTTAAAGTAACTTAGGTATATCTGTAAATTAACCATGACATTAATTTAATGAATAAACTAAAATACAGACTTTGATAACTTCCTAACGAAATTACTTTATTGCCAGCAGTGTATAAATATAAGTAGCCTATGTCACTCTCTGGCCCATAAACTATCTCTATGCCAAAAATCACGTCGATCCGTCGCTCCGTTTCGACGTGAAAGACGGACAAACATACAAACACACACACTTTCGCATTTATAATATTAGTATGGATAGGAATCTTCATTCCTAGGTATTTGTCTGAATAAAAATAAATGGCGTTAGGTAGATAATCTGAACTTATTTTACCTACATAGGTTAATACCTACCTAAAAAGAAATGCTGTTAATGTCGGTTAATGTGTAGATGATGTTAAATTTACTAAGACCTACCTAAATTTGACGTGGACAAGATAAATTTAGCGAGGCCTTATAATGGCACACCACATTACCTATTAGATGACGAATTAGCACCTCCCCTGGCTATCAATAAGCTTTTAAATTTCGTCTATGACAGCTACACCATAATTTCAAATAAGAAAGAAGGTATAAGTAGACATTTAACATAAATATTTAACGAAACGAGCAAACAATACTCTCGGTAATAAATGTATCTAAAACACGTTTATTACACGAACGCATGTTTCCCAACGAGATCGTTATCATGACCCAAGTTACAAAGCAAAACAATTTTAATTAAAAAATCAAACTATTTACAAAACACTCTTTAGTTTATAATGGCGTAAAATTTGCGTGAAATTCAAACCTTATCAACTTTCATTAAAATTTAATTCAACATTATAAGAAAACGGCAAACAATAATAACGATAAAAATAATTACAAATCCCGAAACCGTCGAGCGGCCGGGTCGCAAATTAATTTCTAACCGAGAAATCGCTGAAAATATCTCGCGACGTTAAGTTAATAAACTATTGGAGTTAATTGAGGAGTATTTCGAATGCGGGTCTGGGCTGACCCAATCACAGCCTTAATTGATTGCAACCCGAACAAAGTCGGGAGCCGATCTGTAGCCGACGCGGGACAAGCACCGACTGCCGCTTTCAACCGGCAGGCTTACACGCAAGCTCCCGACACCAACCGCCCACCGCGAAAGCATTCCAAATTCGAACGCAACCTCCCCAACCCAGTCGACCAATAGGAACACACCAATTCAAATTTCAAATGCAGTTCCACGATCCGTCGCCACCCATTGGTAAACGCGGGCCAATCGGCGCTCAGGTATCCATGTTCGTTATTTTTTCCCGCGGCCGGCACGGGCGGCTAGTCATTCGGCCGCGCGCCACCTTGGCGTTCGTATCGCGCGTCACCATGGATTGTGCTCTGTGACAGTGCTAAGTGTTGTGATTGACTCGTGAAAGCATGATGCCTCTCGCACCGACCCCTGTGATGGCGGTGCCATCGAAGCCGAAAATCGGATTCAGTATAGACAGTATAGTGGGCGGGCCGCCGAAGCATGCGTCGCCTCCACTGGCGAGTCCTGGTTCGCCTTCCCCTGTGGCTTCCCCACGAAGCCCTTCACCACGACCTTTGTTGCGGCCTAGTGCTTTACCAGCTGTGTTTCCCTCTCCCGAGTTGAAAAGACTGCCTTACCTGGATGCTCAGAGTCACCACCACCAGTTCCTGGCGCATTTCCAAGGAGCGGCGCTGGCGGCGGCGTTGGCTCATCAGCAGCAAGGGTTCGGGGGGCCGCTCCCCCCGCATCCCCCGCCGCACCCCGCGGCCCCTGTGCCTAGAGAGTCCTACCAGCTGTATCCTTGGCTAATCAACAGACACGGAAGGATATTCCCGCATAGGTTTCCGGGAGGTAAGTTCTACTACGAGTAAGATTGTGGTTTAAGATATTGTGATGGGTACCTAATAGTGAATTGAATCAGAATGAGTTTTAAATGTAGGGAAGGTCGGTGGAAAAAGAGATGTAGGTAATAGATAGGGATCTAATAGAAAAAATGCTTTCCACTGAGTTAAGAAAACAACATTGCGCAATAGGATTATCAAAGTTGGTGTCTAAGGTAGTTTTTTGCTAAACTTAAACTTCTAAGTGTGTAAGTGTAGTCCGAAAGTTCCGCAATAACTAATCGACGCTTGAGGATTAACTTCTTATACTAGGTACTAGACGACCAGAAGGCCTAGTGGTTAGAGAACCTGACTACGAAGCTTGAGGTCCCGGGTTCGATTCCCGTGTCGGGGCATATTAGTATGAAAAATACGGATGTTTGTTCGCGGGTCTTGGGTGTTTAATATGTATTTAAGTATGTATCTATCTATATAATTATATTTATCCGTTGCTTAGTACCCATAACACAAGCTTTGCTAAGCTTACTTTGGGACTAGGTCAATTGGTGTGAATTGTACCGTGATATTTATTTATTTATTATTTATTGTTTATTTTTTTGTTGTTGTACACCTAACCTACTCGTAAGTACTTACTTATTAAGTATGAGAGAAGTAAAACTGAAATAGAACTTTTCCAAAAATGGCAGTGTTAAAAATGATTAGGTACAAAAATAATGTGAAAATTAGTTTAAAAAAATGCGTAGGATTATCTCATCATTATATCTACACAATTAAATAAAAGAAGCGTCAATTAGGTATGGCACGATAATAATTTGTTTCTACCTAAATATGTATTTTAATTCCAGAACAATACAGGTCCAACTAAAAAAAAGATTAGGTACAATAAAATTAAATAAGCTAAAACTATAATAAATCTAAAAATGGACCCTGCGGCATGGTACCAAAGATGCTGGCAGCATTTCCCCGCTGGATCGCAAGACTGATGCGTTGAGCGAGGAAACTGCCAGCTCTTCGGTCTCCTGTGCTATCTCTGAGTCTCTTTGATAGATCTTTGAAGAGACTCAGAGCGCCAGGAACCCTCGGACCAAGGGTCTCGACACCGAAAGGTACAAAATCATATTCGGCACCGAGACCACTGTATTTTCCTGCTTTGGCAGTTTCTGCCATTTCTGCTGCTGCTGCTGCCCTTATTGATGTTCGGTGGAGATGAGACGGGGCCAGTGTGTCAACACAAGTTGCATCCCACACTAGCACACGTCCCATACTCCACGGAATCAGAGACATTCCGTCCGGTCTCTTGCCGTCATTTCTAGATATGCCTGCCGGCTCTAAAACAGCCGGCACATTGACCGTAGCAAGAGACCGACGCATAATATCATTTAAAGGCACCATGTCTTGAGAAACGACCCGCACTTCTCTGGCAGGAAAGACCGTGATGCCCAAGCCGGTCCACGTCGTTTACGCAGGGACACCGATGTCGGGCGCAGACCGGGACCCCGAGGCGTAGGCATACCGACAATAGCATCAATTTAAATACAAAATAACTGTCAACAATGAAAGTGTACTTATTTAGACATAGACATAGACATAACTTTATTTCGACATCGAACTTAAAATAATACATAATTTACAGAAAATAAAAACATTTGATGATGTCGAAAAGGAATTGACTCAGCATTATGCTGCAGTAAGTATATGCTGCCTACTACAGCGCTGATTTTCAGCCAACACCTTCATATCTTTGCACCTAATGTGTTGGACCGGAATCAGCACAAATGAGTGTGTGTCGGAAAAGTGTACAATAAATAGGTAATAACAAATTTATAAATTTACGAAGACCAACAATAGCTTATAATCTGTGATTAAATATGTAGAAACCAAACGCAAGTCTGATTAAAAGTCAAAAAGAAGGTATTCGTGTTAGAGATATGAATAAGTAGCCTTCCCACCTGCGGGGAGCGCTTTTTGCAAATAAATTAAATATGCACTAAGTTTAAACTTAAAATTACTAATAGTGACTAATTTTTTGAATGGCGGAGGCAAGTTATTCCAACACTTCGTGGCAGTGTATTTAAAACTACCCTTAAATGCGGCAGAAGGGTATTTCTGTGAAGGCTACTTAAACGAAGGTTTTTTAACATCAAACACGTCATAGCAAAAAGCTTTTTTACACCTATAATGACACTAGGTGAAAGACTTGTAAACGTTAAGTAATGGACTAACAATATTATCTAGGCGTCAGTCTTACCAGCCCTGTCAGTCAAATCTAAATGTCAGCGAAAGCACCTGCATCTTGATTTAGAAAAAGTTAATTGCCTGCACGTCCATTTGCAACTTGACATTTTGGCAGTTCGCATGTGACATGACATGACAGTCATTAGTAGACCGGATTACATGCAACATAAAAGTCAAATTCATGCAAATATGAAATGATAAATGCTAGAAATTAGTATGAAATCTGTCAAAAAATTAAAAAAACATTAGTTTTTATTTATTTTGAATCAAGATAATCGACGGTAAATTAATAATAAGGTATTTCATATTTTAGTAGACGCTAACAATTACATATTAGATAGGTACTATTGTAATAAATGTTTACAAAATATTTTATTACTGAAAAAAAACAACACAGAACAAAACATCTAGCCAAATATTTGGGCCGTATTTGAATTTGAGTGCTATGTTACATGTTAGGTAGCACGTATAGGTCACTTTGCAATAAAATAATTACTCTTTGATGCGGATTTTTTGAAGTGCTTATTGTGAAAACTTTTTAAATTCCTGGTTCTTTCTAGTGGCTATATTTCCGGTTATTGCTGACACGTTCTACTTTACGAGCCCTTTGGGAGAATTCGTTTTTTTTGTATCAATGAATTCAAAACTTCCGACGGTCGGTATTTTTCCTTGAAAGGCCATCCGAGCCCAAATATACACAGTTTGATTAGGTACCTTACTATAGCTATAATAGGCACTTGTTTCCTGTATTTGATCATTCACAGCTTCATCTTAAGTAGGGTAGATATCAAATTTTTATCTTGATTATAATATTTATAAACGGTTTTTGTTTCTCCTTTTTGTACAATAAAGAGTATAAACAAACTTTTTTGTAATTCTTAATTTATTACAAATTCACTAGCATAGGTATTATTATGGTTGACTGATCGTTACAATAAATAAATTTAAAAAAAAACTATATAAAGCAATAAAAAGTCATGAAGGCATATAGTTTTTTCTATTTACTGTTTTGTTTTGTATCTTTTACAAACTGAAGGTATTTTTTCTTTTCTAAAAAATCTAAAAAGCGTAAAGGCTGACCAGAATTATAAAAAACCTCGCCATATTGCGGAAAACCAATAGAACTCATTTCTTGCACTCGTAACAATAAATTAAAATGTCATCTGTCTAATGCTGTCAAAGTTTAACGTTGTTTGCGCGTCGTATTATAAAGTGTTATTTTGTGTTTTTGTGCGTTAAAATGCCGAAGATTATCCATACACTTAGAAGAAAAATAATTCACAATGTATAAAAGTATTTGTCATAGAAAAAGTCTGAAGTATTACAAAGTATTCCTTTAAATAACATCACCGACAGAAGTGCTGCCCTCGCGTCAGGTGTTTTATACTCCTACTCAGCCTTTATAACACATTCAAGGCGTATGGCTAAAATACGTTCCAGTTGTAACCAATCTACGTCTAGTCCTGTCAAAGTGACAGACGTCATAATTATTTAAATACCTACGTCAAACGAAATGAACTATAGGTATTTTCAAGAAACTAAGTTTAATTAGCTGCCAATTGGCCTTGTGTAAATGAGTCGTAGACTTAAGCTCGGGATGATCTTAACAATGTAAATTTTATTAGATGTTAACAATTTGAAGATTTGGATGTTTTAATTTATTTTTTTGGCTCTTGCATCGTGATTTTTACGCTTCAAGCGAAAACTTAGTATTCCAAAAAGCTGGCAACATAATTACAACATAGTTGAGACCGCCGTTTTTGTTTTTGGCAGCAGCAATGCATGTTAACAAAACATAAGTTTTTAAAGAAAAAGTCACTGCAGTTTTATAATTAACTAAAAAACTTTTCCGCTTTCTAAACTTAATTAGTAGTTAAATATTTTTCACTTTATATGAAAAAAAAATCTTAATGAATAATAATAAAAAAAATATTACAGACAGGTATATATAATGAAAAAACCTTTTGACTGGACTTTGATGATATACTGAGCAGCAAAAAATCTGGCCCTCAAATGTATGCAGTAATAGCCAGGTAATTTGTATGTAGAGTGGGCTAACTTATGTGCCGCTGAGTAGGTATATAATATTATTATATGTTTGCAGATACCTTGCAAAACAGTTCAATGTTAACAAAGTTTATCGACATCAAACGCGAATATTTAAGTGATATAAATATTATTAGATACACATGATTTAAAAATACACTGTTGTTTTTGTATAACTGACACGTTTAATTTAAGTTCTGATAAATTCATTTTAGTGAAAAATCACACATTTGTTAAAGTTCTAATCATTCTTTGATATAATGCATTTTTTTTTCGGAAGAAATAAGCTTCATGGGATCATTAAAAAAATAACCTAAGCAAATCTGTAGATTAGGCAGGTTCAGGTTTTTGATCATTTTACTTTCTTTTTAATCTCAAAACAATGAGTGTTGCGAATAATTACGACAAAATTTAAACATGTCTAATAATTTGATTTACCTAATCAATTGCGTAACCAATCTAAAAATAGGTACATCTCTGGCCTACACAAGAAGTCTGGAAGTCTTAGTCAATTGTGTGACATTTTTAAAAAATACACCGAACATAGAAAAGTGCCGGTAATAGGTATTAAATAATGTAGAAAAAAGTACGCATTTGACTAAGACATTTATGGTTCAAACCCTTCTTTTACTCTAATTTATCACCTCCTGAGGTTCTTACATCGTTATTCCTGACATGTACAGGCATGTCAGAATGAGAGGGAAACATAAATCCTTCCCAGTCTTGAACTGACGTAAGCTGCCATTTTCTCAAGCTTTTTTTTTAAATCAACAAATTAGTAAGCAGCCATTCCTTGTCCGGTCACAGGAAGTCTTATTTTAAAAATCAAATATTTTTATAGGTGAAGTTGTTTGAACGTCCGTTAGTAATCACTTACCTACTAAACAAATAGCGCTGCAGCTACTTCAGGTTCTTGAGTAAATAAAAAAGTTATACTGAATATAAAAGTTTTTTATAGATCAAAGGAAAATATCCTATACAACCACACCCTAAGGGTTAAAATATACTGCTAACTCAAAAGTATTGAAAAGCAAGATAAAATAAAAACTGATTGGTTCAGACGTTACCTTACGGAAGTCCATCTATATCAATGAACAAAACTTAGTCTTATTTAATTAGTTTAGTTATAGTTCGTTGAATATAAAAACTGGCTGTTATAACAGCCAAAAAAAAAAAAACATCAAATATTGCTAAATGTGTAAGTATTAATCACTGCTGCGTTCGATTTACGATTTCACATATTTTTAACATGTAAAAATCGCAAAGATTGCATCACACATTATTTTATTACTTACTGAATTGATTTTATTAACATTTTGTTCAAACATTAAAACCCTGGTGTTACAACCAAAGCAATTAATAGATAAACGAGGTTTATCTCAAACTGTTCATCCATTAATCCTTTAACGAGTTACAAACCGCTTTTTCTTAAAAAAGAAGCTTATCTTAAAACACCAGCATTTAAGATAAAACCCCGCGGCCGGCACTTGTTTAAAAAATAAAATTAAAAATAAATCCTTCGGGACCGTTTGAATTACGAATGCCTCACTCAATCCATTTTTAAAAAGGAACAAAGTGACAATCTGTTTGTTTCGGTTTGCGGTTTTTGAAATAAGTTAATTGGCTTTCTTTTTTTTCCGTTAACCCTTTTACATTTAGTTCGAGATTAGGTGGAATTGTTAAGGTTTTAAATAATTTTGAACGTCTTTAACGGCACTTTTGAGGTTAACATCCTTTAAACTGACGTAAGCTTTTGAATTGTGATTTATGTTTACCTACCTATTATGTATAACTAGCTGTTGCCTGCAGCTCCGTCCGCGTAGATTTCGTGTATCGCTATCCCGCGGGGACTATGCGATTTTTCGGAATAAAAACTACTTTAAAATATGTCCTTACCCAAGACTCAAACTATCTGTAGGTATACCAAATTTCTTCTAAATCGGTGTTCAGTGGTTTATACGTGAAGAGGTAACAAACAAACAACAGTGTAAGTCTCTTGCAGACTTTAGCATTTATAATAGGTACCTATTAGTGGGATGTATTCGGTTAGGATTTTTTTCATTAAGTTTTCATCCGAAATTATACTAGCAATTGTTTTTCATGCAAATTTTTTGTTGTGTATCACTTTTTTCCTTTTTCTAGGTTAAAAAACAGTTTGTTTACGAAAAAGTACGACGTATTTAAAAACTGAAGATAATAAAGCAAATAAGATAATTTAAAGAAATAAAAATGTTATTCAGTACGTGACATTTGATCCTTCACAATTAAGGTGTAGGCACATTTCATAACGACTGTCAGATAACCTCCATATAACCTACTACAATGTTGCTATCGTTCCATTAGCTGTAATTACGAAGCAGATAAGTTAATTGTAGTCATAATTAGAGACAATGTTGAATAAATTATTGTTTTGCACAGCCATATTTACTAAATGACAGATGACTCTGATTTTAAGGTTATGAAAACAGGACACCGAGCTTGAGCGTTAGAAAATAATAAACAGCCAATTAAAAAAAAATGATACCAGTCTGCATCAGTTTATATTTTTAACTACATTTGATACTAATTATTTGAGAGTATCTTTGGTTCTAATTATGTGTCTTTAATACGAATTATCATCCACAACAGGCTTCTTCGAAAGCATAAATTAATTCATATTTTTGCTACTCATTAACAAAGCCTTTAAGTACTTATATAATTTTATTACATAAGTTGCAAAAAGTAATAATGAAAAATACGAAAAAATCACAATTGAACTTAATTATTGCTAACCGAGCTCTGTTAAGCCAGTGACAAAACCAGTAGCAATAAAAATCAAATTATATCGAATCCTCCCCTCGGAACTGCGTGCCATTATCTGTGTCAACAAAACCCCCCGCATAATACCGTTTCAAAGGACCAAATATTATTTGGCAAATAACGAAACGCTTATATTATTGACCCGCCCCTTTAACAATATTATTTTTATGAACTAACACTGTTCATTTTAATTAAACCGGCTTAACGTCCCGGGTCATGGTCCTAAAAAATGATTTAAAAAGTTAAGCTGTCACAAAGGACCTTTGTGCGAGCGGGAGCGCGGTTATCAACCGACGCCATTGTCGCCCAAATTTTATTATTCTGTAGTGCAGGGAAAAGTGTCGATGATAGAAACGGTGTTTGTTTAACTATCGAAATTAAGATAAAAATAGAAAGTTATAAAAATAGGCATTATTTTAATCAAGCCAGGTGTAAAAAATATAATACCGTGATTCAGGGGACAAACTACTATTTTCCGGACATGAGTAAAGTTATAATGTACATACATATTATACACGCATTACTTATATGAACTGAACGTGGTGTCTAAGTTCATACTGTTTCATCTTTCAATCTTAGGGTAAAATAATAAAGACTACAACAAGTAATTACTATATCGATTATACTTCGAAAACATTGTCACATGATGAACTTTGTTTGATAATTGGTATTGAAATTTAATTAACAGGATTATAGTTTGCTATATTGGATTATCAAACTATTAACAGCTAGTGCTGATCGTTAATTAGATATAGACAAAACAAAGATTCTCACATAAATGTAATAACATAGATCTCAAGGAATATTTATGGGCTGCCAATTTCATATTTTATTGGTTAATTAATTCTATTATTAATCTTAATTGGACTTAAGAGCATATTCACGGTACTTTTGAACTGTAGAACATGGTTACGACAGAATATCACCGCTGTGACAGCAATGTCGCAGCACATGCTTAGTCGGCGCCTTTTCGCGGCTGTGCCGTGACCGTGACAACTTTTATACCTATGTTAGGTACAACCTTAATTGTTTCTTTTCGTACAATTGTCATGGCATGTTTGTGAATAAACTATTTTATCTATATATCTATGTATGGTCAAAGATTCAGAGCCACCATGCAACCATTTCACAGTAAACGTCATAGTGACATCACATTAATTAACAAGGAAAATCGTAATGACTTTTCCTTTGAAAAGGTTCCTTGGTGGCTCATAAATTAAAGTCCTTGAGTGAACCGGAAAGGTGACGAATAAAGAAGAATATTTACAATTCAATTTAAATCTAAATTTAACAAATAATATTTTTAATAACATTTATTTCAATTGACTCAAATTTGGTAAGAAAAAAGAAAAATATATTAGGTATTTACAGTTATTAACAGAAAAAAAAGTTTCAATGTTATCACATCATAATGATGGTGACGCCAAGTGGGTGCAGTAACGTTGATTTGAGCTACACGAGAGCTCTACTTGCTACATACATAGAAAACTGAAGGAAATGAGCATATTAGCTCCGTTTTTTGTGGCTCGTACAAACTAATTTTGTGGCAGGTGATAGCAACATGAACGCGTCGGAGATGTGCGTGATATTTATACTTTAGCTCGGGATAGAAAGAAAACGATGCTACATTATTTTCATAATTTGTAAAAATTTTTTTTGGAGACGCCTACGTTTAAGGCCGTCAGCGGTCGGCCAAACCGGATTGGCCAAATGCCGCCATTATTCAGGCTCCATAATGTGTAAAAGGTAAATAGGTTGGACTTCCTGTTTTACGTATTAATCCATTCGTCTTCTACGTAATTGTATTATGTAAAGTATTTTTTTTTCAATAGGTTTACGGGTTTATTGCGATATTTACCTACTATTTAAGCGTTTATTAAATGCATTATCATAAAATTTACATAATAGAGGAGACTAAATACACATCCATCACAGGTTTCTTGTAGGTATAGAAAAGACCCACCGACGACATTTTCATAACTAATACCTACTTAATTTTCGTTACTCCTATCCATCCAATACGTTTGTATCACGATATCAATTGTAATTACCCATCGTAACCTAGTGCCTATTATCGACTCTAAAAAAATGTCCTGCCTAATAATTATGTAAAACTAGCAGTTTAGGCAAGAATTAATAACACTTATAATATTTTACAACTGCCACTGACGGTCTTCTGATAGGTGACGTATCACTAGATGGTGTTTGTATTGTGTAGCACGTTTGACATTGGGATTGGTTTATAACTAAAATATTGAATCTCACGCTAGTAACGTCAAACGGATCTCTCGGTAAAGGCTACATCTAGCGATATTTTGTTTGTCAGGAAAGTCTGATTGTGAATGATGAAATATCGATATCGACAGTCGATAACGCGCGCACCCCTACCTCGTTAACCAAGTAGCCCAAACGTCACGTAACGTTTCTTAATTATCGCGATTGTCGATGTTTTTTAACAATATTCCTCTAAAAGATTTGAATGGTTTATAATTGGATGTAATTTGAGACTTTGTTGGCGAGTTAAGTGGACGGTTTATTTATGCCTGATCTTGTTTGAGTTGCGGCCATCTTGGATTGAGATCGGTAGTTGGTGGTTACACGAAATGATTTATAACCATGCTTCATTCCAGATAATGGTAGACAACATATTGCGTGTAAACGCTTAATTGGTAGTAAAAATAAAAATATATACAACACTAAACACATAGTAGTACCTAAAACTAACTTAAGCGTTCATATTTAGATAAAGGGATTTATTTCAGCTAACTTGGAGCATTAATGGGACAGTTATGGATATTGAGAATACCTAACTGAAATTATATGCCTTGGAAAATCGCTATGCATGCCTGTGTTTTCAGTACTGCTTACTATAATGTTGGGGTTGAATAAAGAATCATTGTAAAATTTAATGGTGAATCTATATTTGGCACCGTCTTAACTAGTACAAATCAGATACAAGCGCATTTTATTAGAACTAGCTCGGTACAATGAACCGTATTTTCTAATGCTTCGACGTTCGCGATCGCATTTATACCATCTCTTTCTGCCCTCATCTTATACCGTGTGACAGAAAGTTAATTTCAAGTTAATAATAATAATAATAATTTATTAAAAAAAACTCATTTTACATCATATTTAACTTAAGAACTAAAACATACTGTAAAAGAAATATTTACAAGAAATGCCAATAGTTAGGCAATAAGTTCTCTGTGTATTTATTGCTTGTGTTGTCTAATGATATCAAGGATAAAGTATACATTATAGTTAGTTCAGTTAGTAGTAAGTAGTAGTTACATTAAATGATTGATAACTAAAGCCGCTCAATAATTGTGATTAATTAATCAAACTATTATTGTTGGTCGAGAGTTATTATTTCAGGAACTTTTAATATGATTTATTATTCTAGCATACAATTGAAATGGTTTCGTGTTAAATTACAATCAGTTTTCTAATTCTTTTGTGTGTTAATAAGTTTGTGTTAATTATTATTGTATGAAGAAAATTAGATAATTCATGCTGCTGCTTAAGTAGCATAGTAGAAATAAGCAACCTGAGATATGTATGCATAGGAAAAATTCGTGTCTAGATTCCTGTCCAGCAGTGGTGTAGGGGTTGCTGAGGACCTGGGTTCGATTCCCAGTGCTGGTCTCTTTTTCTGGTTTTTCTGTGCATCCATGTCTCAGTTTGTATTTACGATATAGATAATTCATGTTTTTAAAGGTTTGATTTGTTATTAAAACTAAATAAATTAAAGTAACAGTTTTTATGGTTCAATATCAAAATTGTAAAAAAGAACCATCATAAATAGTTTCACTTTGACTAATTTTAACAATAATTTATAACACGATTACGACGAACAGTTAAAAAATTTAAAATTCAACAAATACCTAGGAGACGAAAACTGTAGCGTTAGCAGCTTTCATTCATTGTCGCCGATACGCGTCTTACGAATTTTCGTCTCCTATTTGTTGAATTTTAAATTTTTGAACTGCTTGTACTTATATACCATCCCAGCCTATATAGATTAGATTAGATTAGCTGCTTGTATATGCGAGGTGCAAACTTAGCTTGGTCGTGTTATAGTTGTCTAGCATATTTGAGCTTAAGCTCCTGCAGGGCTACTACGAAACTCGAAGTTCGTGTCGTGCGGTCCCTCTGACACTTACATTAATTAATCCGAGAGCGAGAGGGACGGTACGATACGAACTTCGAGTTTCAAGTTTCTTAGTAGCCCTGCTGTATGTTCAGCAAGACACAGATATGTGACAAATATAAAAGCTACCTTTTTGTATTTTTATTTAACCCTAAAATATAGCAATTAAAATAACTTTTAATTCATATCGCGTCGTGATTGCGATAGGAGACAATTTATGAGTATGTCTGTTGTGACACTCCATGGGTTATCGCGGTAACTAATGGGTTATGATTATTAACAGTTTTCTTTAACTGTAAACACCAAATTATTAGAGATGGGCAGAATGTGGTTTGAACCGAATACGAACTTCAGCCGAACATTCTGTAAAAATAAAAAAATCGTCCGAATTTCGCCGAACTTCCGTTCAATAACCCTCTAGTCAATTTTGAATACCAGTACATACATATGTAAGAAGAGAAGATAAGAAGAGATTGTTAAATTTGACTGTTGGTTGACACACACTTTGCAATAATTAAAAATACTTTGTTTCTCAATCTCAATGTTTAGTTTGTGAAAATTTTGAACCAAATTTTTTTTAAAATTCAATTTACGAATTGCAATCAAGATTTTTATTAAATGAATAGGTTTTTTTTATGCATATTTTACTGATGTGACAGAGATGCTTTCTATTAATTTCAGTCAAAATGTACAATTATGTTCTCATTCTCTAGTGCCGAAATTTCGGCATTTAAATCGAATTTCGGCATTCGGCCGAAATTCGACTCTAAAAGCCGAAATTCGGTTAAACCGAATGTAAAACGAATTTCGGCCCACCTCTAAAAATTATAGTAGTTTCGGAAAATATTTGATAATGGTAGAGCTTTTTTTCTCTCATCATTTTTGACCGTGTATACCTAACCCTAAAGTACCATTCAAGTCAAGGGCTTTAATTCATGAGCCAACATGAAACCTTTTCACAGTAAACGTCATAGTGACATCGCATTAATTAACAATGAAAATCGTAAAATGACTTTTCCTTTGAAAAGGTTCCATGGTGGCTCATGAATGACCCAATTCATGAATGATTCAATTCATTCATTCAGTTCGCAGGTGGTAGGACCTTGTGCAAGGTCCGCCCGGATTGCTACCACCATCTTGCTCGTTAATCCTGCCGTGAAGCAGCAGTGCTTGCACTGTTGTGTTTCGGCGTGGAGAGTAAGACAGCCGGTGACATTACTGGCACTTGAGGTATCCCAGCTTAGGCCTCTAGGTTGGCAACGCATCTGCAATCCCCCTGGTGTTGCAGGTGTCTATGGGCGGTGGTGATCTCTTACCATCAGGAGACCCACTTGCTCGTTTGCTATCCGATCGAATAAAAAAAAAAAATCTACAACAATACAATACAATAATAGTTTATTGAACACCAAGACAAAGTAAGCAGTAGGTACTTGTACTAAGTATTACTTATTCTATGGCAGTACAGAAAGTACACAATAAATAACAAAAAATCACCTACTGTCGTTATAAAAAAACATCGTATCGAAATAAAAAGTTAAGCTCGGAGTGACAAACACGCGAAGTGATTTAATGGTGTTTGAAGTTCCCAATCCGCACTGGGACGCGTGGGAACTACGGCCCAAGCCCTTTTATTCTGTTAGGAGGCCTGTGCCTAGCAGTGGGATGAATATATCCCGGGATGATGATAATGAAGAGGTTCCTCAGTGCACAAGTCGGACTAACGCTTGACCAGTTTTTATGTACGTGTCCAGCAGTGGTGTAGCAGTATAGTACGTGGCACGGAATGCCGAGGACCTGGGTTCGATTCCCAGTGCTGGTCTTATTTTTCTGGTTTTTCTGTGCATCTATATTTCAGTTTGCTCGTATTAGGTAGATATTGAGTTGCCTTCATAAAAAACAGTAACCTTAAATGTCAGTCATTGCGTTACTTTTCTCGTGTTAATTAACGCAATTAATGAGTGATTAGTGTTAATACTACAATTGATGATGTCAGTTAAATGCACGCAATAGAAAATTATCTGGGGGCACGTTAGTGCCCCCGCCAAGTCGAGCAAACTAAAACGAAAGGCACGGCCGTACCATACTTTTCTCGAAGCCATTCAGGCTATTTTCAACATATAATTAACACGCAGAAGCTCTTTTTTACCCATCTTGAAGTGTTTTTGTTTGTGAAGGCGAAAGTTGCCAATGACCTTGTGCATACAACTGGATAAGGTCACCACTCCCAGCGCGCACCGTTTTCATCCTTCAATATTATATTATTTATTTTATTGTAAATAGTTAGTTAAAAGATTCCAAATATCCAAATTATAAACAAAGATCAAACATTTTTTTGTGTCTTAGCGAAAGTTTACAGATATCTCTTTCAAGTTGTACCATTAGTAGAGTTTGGCGTAAGACTTTAGGGACTTATAAACGAATGAAAAGTACAGTTAATTAATTAAAGTTAAAAATAAACAATAAATAAAACAAGCATATGGCCACGGCCGCTGCGATATGGTCAAAACGTCAAGGTAATTTAAGCAATAATTTTGCTGCAATAACAATGGCTAAATAAGGTTTATATTATAATGAGAGACTTGGGTGAGAAAATACTTTTGCACTCTTATTAGTGCACATTTGCTGATTATTAACATATATTAAGAGTAATCTGAAAGTAGTATATACAGTGTTCAAGAGTCGTTTAACCGGTGCATAACGACGTTTTAATAGCTCTCATTGTCAACGCAAATGCGCGTCTCGCGTGATATTTCTCTAATGAGTTTTCACACTCTATAATTGTGTAATTGTTGCCTTTTTTTAGGGTTCTGACTGTCGATACACTCTGTCACAGGGCTGTACAGTCAAGTAAATATCTACAGGGTGGGCCATGTAACAGGAGCAAAAAATTAAAGCACAGGTTCTCCTACTCAAACGAATGGAACTACTTTAGTTTTGCAACTTTCAAAAATTAAGTAATTTTATCACTATGCTTATTCCAAACAAATTAAATGTTATGTTCAATGTACTTTCAAAAGTTGTAGAACTAAATTAGCTTTAGATGAAAAGTGGCAGCTGTGGCTTAATTTTTTGCTCCTGGTACAGGGCCCACCTTGAATACAGCCATAGCATCAAATATATTGTATACATCGACCTTGTAGTTAGTGCCATAAAGGTGTAGATATAGATATTTTTGACATCTTGGTAACGTATATATAATATCTATTTATGCCCTTGACTGTACGTCACACAAAGAGATACAGTCAAACTTGCAAAACTACATATTTTGTGGATACATATTTGTGTAAATTTGACCCTATCGATGTTTAAATAGTTGACTGTACAGGTAGAGTCATTCACCATGACGCGTGCCGTGGTTCTTATTACAATGTCATTAATGGCTAATTTTGACAAAATCTTCGTGGATGGCACTAGGTATAGATGCCTTAAGAACCGCGGTAGACACCCATAGCTGGAATTTATATAAAGCGTATTATATAAAAGATAAAAAAACGATAAAAATATTTTATTTGCATAAACATGAGTAATAGTTAAATACAGTTGGTACACATAAAAAAGAAAAGAAGTCGTACGGCGGCCTACATATTGTTTATTGCAGTAAAAGTGCTAATGCAAATGAAAAAAAAAAATTTTTTTGAAATGAATGTTTTATTGTTGCTATACCTAACAAAAATAATGAATTAATGATCTATTAACAATTACTTTGCTCAACCGGGGCCTTACGCTACGTCTATGCGACAAAAGTGTGTTCACGCAGCTCCTCCACCTCCACGCAGTAACACACACAAACCCAAATATCACCACCACTACACTACCCTGACGCGTTTCGAACTCAACTAGAGCTCAACCTCAGAGCAACACGAAAGCTCCCCATGCTACCAATATGTTAGACAATCATCATCATATTTATACATAAGGCCGTTTATAGCCACCTTGAAGAGCTGAAACTAGCATATAAGAACCGCCTTCTGCATCACACTCGCTTGCGGCTGAGCTAAAACTATCTTTGTAAATTGTCTGGTAATCTACTACAAGTGGTTTCACATATTTATATCACTTTACGCTGTATAGAGTCAAAAGAGCAATAAAGATTGTGTTTACATGCTAACATTTTGCCTTTACATCCTTTAGATAGAGCCCTAATTATTCAGAGCACGCCTCCAGACAATATTTAAGCATTTTCAGTGAAGCAACAGCTAAATGAACTAAAATAATATCCTTGCTCACCCGCGACCTTAGATAGCTAAGCTTTATCAAAATATGCGTGTTCATGCAGTTCCTCCACCTCCACACTGTAAAACACACACAAATCACACAAACCCATCTACACCAACCACAACTACACTTACGCGCTTTCGAACTCAACCAGAGCTCATCTTCAGAGTGACACAACCGTACACCATGCTACCAGTTGTTAGACTAACGAACCACAACCACCGTTTTAACTGAAGATGAGCTCTGGTTGAGTTCGAAACGCGTCAGTGTAGTGTGGGTGGTGGTGATAGATGGGTTTGTGTGATTTGTGTGTGTTCTTACAGTGTGGAGGTGGAGGAACTGCATGAACACGCATATTTTGCATAAGCTTAGCTATCGTAAGGTCGCGGGTGAGCAAGGAAATTCTTTTAGTTCATTGATATGGACCTACGCAAAGTAACGCCTGATTCAATAAATTTACATACTAACATTTTTTGCCTTTACATCCTATAGATAGAGCCCTAATTATTCAGAGCACGCCTCCAGTCAATATTTAAGCATTTTCAGTGTAGCAACAGCTACTTTCAGTTTTATTCTGACTTTCCGCATTGTCCCTTGGCTGTTACTGCTACCCACTCCGGGCTTGTTTTCCAGTAGCTTTGAGAATGTTTGGTGTACCTAGTGATGTTGAAAGATTATTTTTATTATGAGAAGGAGGCAAACGAGCAAGAGGGGCATCTGATCAAAAATATTATAATTTTACGAAAACTTTTTATAGATTCAGGGATGCGGTTGCGATTTTTTTATTCAAGCTTTAATTTAAGTATTCCTAGCAAAAACACGGAATAAAATGTTTTGAACACGTTAGTGGTATATAATTAACTAAATTCTAGGTAAAGTGGTTACGGCATGTTTAAACATTATAAGCGCAATATAAAAGATCTAAAAAACTATAATGTCCGGCGTAAACTACCTTGGTGATTGTAAATTAGAGCAGCTGCTATAATTATGTTTTCTGCTCAGTTTAAATAACTAGATATAAGGGACCCGGAGTATAGTCTGTTACGAACAGTTAAGCAGGAAAGGTAATTGACCCCATGAAATGGAAGATGAAACAGCTTCCTTTTTTTTAGCGATGCGCCTGACAGCTGTTATCCTATTTACCTAGTACAATTTAAATGTTATAGATAAGCAAGCTTTTAATCGAAATTTTTATAATAAACTGTACTATTTTAGCTTGCTATTCTGCAACTATTCTTCTCTCTTCTTGATACATACGGTAATTTATAAACATTTGTACGTCTGTTTGTATGTCATAGGGCTCTAGCTCTAACTCAAGAACTAGGTACTATGAATTATATAGGTATGGAGCCCTAAGTGCGCAATTCGGACTCGCACTTGACCGATTTTTGAACTCTTAATTGACCTTTAGGGCCAGTGTATCTGGAATAGGCTATAGCTAAATTTACATAGTGTACAAAATATCAATGTTATGAATTAACGTAATCTATACACTAAGCTACTGAATAAAACTCGCGATAATATCTCAATTTAAAGACATAACGTAAAGTAATTGATATAAGTTTATGTTAAGTTGCTGCCAGAATGAAAAGACCAGTATTTCGTCATGATCGTAGAACAAAGACGGATGTGATATTTGACAACTTTACAGTACAGCAGTTTTAATCTCAGAAATTGGTATTTATACTATAACTTTTGAACGGTTACGCATTTTTATTTGAAACTTGGCAATGAGGTTTAAACAAGGGTTCTTTATAACGTGTGCTATAGATTTTATTTTAATTTCACTTAGATTTCGTAAAAAGTCATTTACGCCTATGTTCGAGGGATGTATTAAAGGCGGATGTCAAAATCCGCCATTATTCACGGATAAACTACTCTAACGTGTGACGTATCACATATGCCGCCTATGTCTTAGGGAGTACCGTTGATATTTTTTGTCGGATTTGAAATTTAAATAGACACACAGAAATATATTGCAATTTAAGTAATCAAAAATGACATATTTATACAATTAAGAAACAAAAGTTAAGAGTTTCTTGCTAAATCACTACAAAATAAAATATAAGACCTATGAATATAAAATATTCACATAAGTAAAGACAAAGTACGTTTTGAAATAGACGTTTCCATTAATATTAACGAGATCACATTACACAGTTTTTTTATGTTAGCATAATCAGAAAAATATCTTTGTAGTAATACTGACATTATTTTTAATGCAATAACTTTCAAAAGTTTTAGAATCATTTTGGCGTCGAACACTATTCAATGGAAAACAAAATTTGCATTAACTTTAATCAATATCAAGGTTAATGACTTATGAGATCATAACGTTTCGAAACTATCCTTGTACATTGCACTTTCTGTTTTGCATTAACAAAGTACTGAAATCATGTAAAATCATCATCTTAATCATCATTCCTTATTTACAAAGGCTAATAAGATCTTTGTCATCAGCAATAGGAATAAGTGATGAGTATTCATTTTTAAATGCTACAGACACACCACCACGGGCCTCTTGTTTCCTTACAAATAACTAATGCTTGGCAATCTTCTAGAAATCTTCTTCGAAGTCGTATTTGCACCGCAAAAAGTTCGACTGTTCTCTTTCTATAGAATGTTCAGTCTAGTCTTATCCAGAGTCCCACCAAAACATTCTGTAAAAAACTAGCCAAGTCTCGATGGAGCTGCTTGTTTATCTAAAAAGTAATGAAATCTAGACAAAGTCGTGCCAAGTCTAAGGTTCTTTACTGCGATTTCTTCACATTGTCCGCGTATTGAGTCTCAACATTTACTGGATAAGACTTAAGACTCAATATTCTTTATACGTGAGTGGGTACAAGTCAACGGCCAAGTCACACAACATTAACTATAATAATAAAGAAATCGCAGTAAGGAACCTTAGACTTGGCATGACTTTGTCTAGATTTCATTACTTTTTAGAGATAAACAAGCAGCTCCATCGAGAGTTGGCTAGTTTTTTACAGAATGTTTTTGGTGGGATTTCATTTTACAGTTACACACTAGACCGTATTTCTTCAAAAGTTTTTCCTCTTCTTGAAAAGTAACTTTTACCGAGTTTTTAAGTTTCTTCCTCTTATTAACTCCCCACTCGTCTTCGAGAACACTTTTTACCCCTATTCGTGTCCTGATCTATACCGCAGCAGCTGGTGATGGCTGAGCGGAACTCATACCTATCCACAGATTCCACTCAGATGGACACATGAAATAATCAGGATCATGTTGACAGCAAAAAGGATCATAACATTTTCTGTGTTTATTTAGTGGGGGTGGTGGGGACAGTATAGGAGTATTAACAACAACTGATAGATCAGGCGTCGCAGGATTTTGAACAGAAGACAATATTTGTGAATGTGGCAATGGTGGCAAGTATAAATGGCTCGGGAGGGCTTATATTTAGCTATAAACTAGCTGGCGGTGAGGAACTAGCTACATTAAGTGCAGTAATGCTATCAGCAGGCAATCTATCAGAAATCACAGGAGACAAGAATTTTAAATCATTAGTGGTAGGACTTTTAAATCTTGGTGTAATACTAGCTGAGGGCGGGCAATTTATTAACCGGGGACATAGTTTGCAGGCATATACGCATCTTTATTAAGGATAAGGACATCAGATGAAGCCGTAGTAGGCTAGTAGCGGTTTTTGTTGTGTCTTCCGTATTCAGTAGACACTTTTCAACTGGTGAATGAAGCTCTTTGTAATGGTTAACATCAGAGAAAACTTCATCCCATAGGTAGGTCAAGCATTTCTTAATAGACATTTACAGCACCTGGCGGCAAAGGTGGAGTGGGACATGAAGAGAAGTTAATGAAAAAGCCAGCTAAGTCGTTTTTTTATTACTCGTGACAAGTCCTTTCTTGTCTTAGTACGGAACCCTAAAAAATTAACAAATAATACATAAAATCCATTAACTTTCAATTGAATAACGACGGATATGAAAACACGTCCGATTGATAACGACGGTTTTGCATATCCGACTGCTGTTTATCCGATGAACACTGTCGGTATATAACATACGCCAACAATACCTCCCCAAGACACAGTCGTATTTTTTCATCCGTCACAAAAATGAAACTATTCTGGGTGAAATATTTTGAACCAAGTATTAATAAATATTATTTCAAATAACCGCTAAACAGAAAAAAAGCCATAACTATCTTACAATTTTCAACTGCGTGCAACAAAGACGGTTTTAACATTTCGTCGTTTTTAATTACATAAAGCTATAAAAGTAATTTCGCGAGAAAATGTTGATTTCATTACTATCTTACTACATTACTAACACAAAATATCATTAAAAGCTCAAAGTAATGTGACATTACTAGAACAAGGACGCAAGTGCGAGTCCGCCGGGCAGAGGAGAGGGGGCGGATGTAGGAATATGCATGGTACAACGACGGGATGTCAAACGAGTCTATGTTCTACGACCAAAAATCAAATCCGTCGGTATTCAAACTCGATAATGTTGTAATTAGTAAAAAATAAGGAAAATAAAAATGTCAGCTCATAAATTACAACGTTTTACGAAAGATTTCGAAAAAAAACGATTTTTGAAAAATTGTTGGAACCGTCGTTGTTCTACGATCATGACGATTTGTGCGCCAAGCTTTATTAAAGTCATATAAAGTTGAAGAAAGGAGTGCCTTTGTAAAGTGGTCGAATGCGCAATTATAATGTCATTAGTTAAAATGTCAGGACGTTGCTTCGAGGTCATAGCATGCGGAACGCATATAGAGTATAGCCCACACAAGCGTAGAAAAATAACCCCATTGGAAGCTTGACTTTGTTGTAACTGCGTAGAGTTTAAGATGTGGGTTTAATTTCACGTATTAAGATGTGATATTATGATGACATTTAATAATACATAATTGCTTACGCTGGTAGTATAAAGTGATTGCCTTTGTTAATGTGCTTGCCAATCGTTTCATACAAAGTTTCGTGATTTTTAACGATGCTCGTTTGTTTAGCAACGTAATTACGGACGGGTTCGGAGAACGTCGTTTTTTTTCTCCGCGAGTTTTTGTTGCGGCTAATTTTAAGTTTTTTTTTAAAGACTTGCTTGTTTTTTGGAAGTTATACGTATTTGAGGCATTTATAAGTTTAATTAGAAATGAAATGTCCGACTATAGTTTAATTGATCCATTACGTGTAGTGAAAACTCAAAAAACTTTATAGGTACGAATAACGTGCAAAATGTAATTAAAAACAATTTAAACCTAAAAAGCATTGTTAAAATTTAAAAATGAAATGCTAAAATGGGTACCACTTAGAATAGCTGCAATTGTAAGGATTCCGACATCTGAAAATAGCATTTATAACAAAAAACGAACTAATAATAAATAAGTATTCTCTTAAATTTTAACATTTAATTGTTAATTTAATCCAAAATTGTATTACCTGTGTCCACCATTGGGACGCATTATACAGGTTAAAGATGAAGATAATGACGAAATTATCAAATGCTAACTAATATAATGGACATGCCCAAAATCATATAAAACCAAACGTCTTTAAGTATCAAAATAACTAAAGAAGTAATAACATATCATTTAAATAAATGGTTTCAAATGTATGTAACTGGATAGATAGATAGAAAATAATAGATAGAAAAGTTTATTTCTGCTAAGAGTTACACATTTTTAATTTACATTTGTTGTGCCAAACTACAGAGCAGTTTGTCGGCACTGGAGTTATTTCGTCTTGTCATATGCTGTCGATGTGTTTGAGAATGTCCTGAATTCGTGTGATTGTCGGTGGCAATATAATTAATGCGAAAGTGAATATGTTTGTTTGTTTATTCGGTTGTTTGTTCCCCTTTCACGCTTAAAATACTCAATCGATCGCGATGAGATTTGGTGCCCGTGGAAATAGTTTGAGAGTTTGAGAAGAACATTGAATCGTTTTTGTCCCACAAAATTAAATGTCTCCGGGCGCACAATAAACAATTTTTTCACAAATGAATCGCTGGCCACAGCTAGTTACGAAATATATTTCCCTAACTATTCTAAATTTTTTTCCCCTGCGAATACAAAGCAATAACTCTACTCCGTGTTATCCACCTACAATTTGTACGCACTGACTAAGTCTTTCATTAGCTCGTACATCACAGCGAAGACGAGTCGAGGCTAGTGGGCAATTTGTTTCATTTAATTTTAATAGGACGCCGTTACAAAGTTACATGGTGCGGATTTAATTTGACAGCAGCATCGATTATAGATGGCACCACAGATAATATAATGGTCTCCAGAATAGGTGTTTCAGGTGATTATTGGGTTTTCATTGGGTTCGATAACACGAATTGTCAAGCTTTGGTAGTTTTCTTTGATTGTATTTTTACTAGCTTTTGCCCGGGGCTTCGTACGCGTGGAATTCCGTTATCGCGCGCTGTTCCCTCGGGAACTGTGCATTTCTCCGGGATAAAAAGTAGCCTATGTCACTCTCTGACCCATAAACTATCTCTATACCAAAAATCACGTCGATCCGTTGCTCAATCGCGGCGTGAAAGACGGACGAACATACAAACAAACTTTCACATTTATAATATTTAGTATGGATTCGATTAGTAAGTTAACCGCTGGGGGAGTAAAGTCCTCGAGTGGCGACCACGAACCGGAAGACGTAGCTTTGGCAGGCTCCCCTGAGGTAGACAGACGACATCGTGAGAGTTGCGGGAAACCGGTGGTGCAAGTGGCTAGTTGTCGTTCATTGTGGTGTTCTAAGGGGGAGGTGTTCAGCAGTGGACGTCTTTCGGCTGATGATGATGATGATGAACTGACCATTAGTTCGAAAGTCCATTTTTGTTAAGCCGGCCAACTGCGTGTCGGACTTGGCGTGTTTTATAGTTGAAATTAAGTTATTAGAAACAGTTATTACGATGATCGCTAAGTCATTACCAGTTATTAAAACGAAATAAAATAATACTGTTTTATTTTTCATTTCAAACTGACCAGCGTTTTTTTGCGACAGAAAATTATATGTCAATTTGTATGTTACTGTCAAGATCAAGGGGTTCTCAGCGTTAGTAAATTTTATTTATTTTCTCTACTTGTAATTGATTACCTATCGTACAAAGATATCTAACTGATGAAAATTATAACGAAATCCGTTGCGGGGTAGTTATTTTTGATTCCACAATTCAGAATTCAGAATGTTTAGGTCGTTGTGAAACTCTTTGGAGTAGGCCTTTTGGAGTACGTCAGCAGCTGATATAATGGGGAAGGGGGGTTTGGAGTGTAAACCTTAGCGAAAACGGTTACAAAATACGTCATGATCGCGTACGCGTTAAAATCTCAATTTGTATGGAAACACGAACATCGCAAACGTTCCGCTAGAGGCGCTCTTCGTGTTTCCAAATAAATTGAGATTTTAACGCGAACGCGATCGTGACGTATTTTGTAACCGAAAAATTACACTAAGGGCACTGTTTAGGTAGACACAAGTGAGCCCGAAGTTAGTGCTTGTTAGAAAAGTCCTAAAAATGTTTACTTGATTAGATTTCAAAAGAAAAAAAAAACATTTACTCACAACAACACAGGACTTAACAATATTATTGTAGGTGCAAATATACTCGGGAGCAACGAAATAGAGCCACCCTTGCAATTTTTACGTTGATACTATGTTTTTTAGGTCGTAAGTGTTGTCATGGAAACGTAAAAATTTGCAAGGGTGGCTTGATTTCAAAGTCAAAGTCAAAGTCAAAATATCTTTATTCAATTTAGGCTACAACAAGCACTTATGAATGTCAAAAAAAATCTACCACCGGTTCGGAAAAACCTCTGCTGAGAAGAATCCGGCAAGAAACTCAACGAGGTATATATTTCTTTGCTCCCAAGTGTAAATAACACGAAGGATAGAATGTGTGTGTCATTGCGGTTGCAAATCGGACACTGGCTCAGCCACTGAGTGGGCTCAGCATAATGCTGAATCGTTAAAACACCCCAGCGTTGATTTTCGACCGGCACCGTCTAAAAAAGCAAAAGGATAGATTTATTTCTTTGATTTTCTGGCAGCTAAGTAGTCGATTAACCTTTGATGTGCTTTGTCAGTAATCAGTGTAAAATCTATGGCAGTGTAATTTCTATTCTTATCTTAATCCGCGTTATTGATACTATTTGAGACGATGGAGGTTAGAATGCAGAGATTTTTTACCTTCCACATTTTTTTATGGACTCGTAGCTCGTAATATTCCATTCTTCCTTCTTGGGCATGTACCAATCGAGTTGTAAAGCGCTCAGATCGTCCCGCCATCTCTTAGGTCTGCCTCTGCTCCTTTGGCCATCCCTCGGAACCCATTCGGTAAAACGATTCGTGCCCATCGATCCAGTCCAAATGTATGCCGCAGACATGTCCAGACATCAGTTTAGTGGTCTTAACATAGTATCTGTAATAAAAAATGATATATACTTCTGACTCAAAAGATCTATATCGTGTTATTAAAAATAAAACTCAAAACTAAACTGAAAAGAAACAAGCCTGTGGGAAGATAACGGCGATAGGAAACATGAGTTTTGGAGTGCATTCCACATTGGAAAGGTTAATATTAAACTGTTTTTTTCTGTCTCCAGGGCCAGACATCCCAGGTTTCCTGCTGCAGCCTTTCCGGAAGCCGAAGCGGATCAGAACAGCCTTCAGCCCCTCCCAACTCCTCAAGCTGGAGCATGCTTTTGAGAAGAACCACTATGTGGTGGGAGCCGAGAGAAAACAGCTGGCACAGGTCCTCAGTCTCACAGAGACACAGGTCAGTAACACCATAGGCTTCATATTAACGTCCAGGGTACAGGTCTCTTCTCTAAATCTTAGCGAGTCATCAAGTGCAGGCATTTGTATTTGCCCACCAACGCGCTGATTGGCCAGCCTATCCTCTTTGTTTATAATTTTAGTAGTCAGGTAACTCTAAAAGTAGAGGTCCATCGATGCAATTTTTTGAGTTAGTAGTCGCGTATTTTCGGTCGCGTAATTTTGTTTTCATACAAAAGTCGTGTGGCACGAACTGGACTAAACAACGAGACTCACAACCTAAAAAAAAAATACTTTATCACTTCTCATGCTCGTAAAGTTCGTGTTTATGCTGGGTCTAGGCGACATAAAATGACTTTTTATGCTCTAGTGCATAAAATAAAATCTTCGTCTAAGACCCAATCAGGCTACAGCAGACAGCAAACAGCCACAAACAAAAAAGTTTCTATATATTTTTTAAATAATTTTTAATCTCTATAAAACTAAAAAAATCAAACAAATTAATCAAGAAAACTGAACATTTATAATTATTTAGCAATGCGTGAAAAATAAAAGGTACCTAGTAAGTGAACAATGTTTCCACTGTTGTTATTTTATCTCCTCGCAATCGAAGTGAAAAGCAGAGTGTGCTTGGGTGGCTACATGAACGTCTCGGGCAAAATGGCTCGTTTTATGCTCTTGTTGTACAATATTCTATTGTTTTAAACGTTCGTGATTTTCACTCATAGTCAAAATACCACACAAACAGTACTTATCACGCTAAAACACACGAGTAATATTTACCTCGACGTTTCGGCCACATTACAGCGGTCGTGGTCACCGAAACCGGTTGATCTTTGATAATGACTTAATTAAGTAGGTTAAGTAACATCTCCGATTCCCTATGTCAAAGGATGATTTCTTAAAACAAAATTGTGGTGCGAAATTACAGATTTAAGGTCTCTACCCATTACACTGTACCATATCATGACCGTTATAGCAACGTGTCTGGCAAAAATATATTCTTTACTAGCTTTTGCCCGCGGCTTCGCCCGCGTGTAATTCGGTTATTGCGCGCTGTTCCCTCGGGAACTGTGTATTTTTCCGGGATAAAAAGTAGCATGTCACTCTGGCCCATAAACTATCTCTGTGCCAAAAATCACGTCGATCCGTCGCTCCATTTCGACGTGAAAGACGGACAAACATACAAACACTTTCGCGTTTATAATATTAGTGTGGATTGGATATCGAAAAGTATGAGACTGCCCATTAGCACGTTTCATAACCAACCGTCGCCGTCGCCTGTCATGTATGCGCTTGACATTCCGTTCCTGGCACGTTCCTATTACGGTCATGGCATGATACGGTGTTCTGTTTTGTAAAAGGGTCAATCAACTTTTTAGTGTTGTTATTCTAAGATTATTTTTTGGAGTCTTTTTGTATATTTTATTACAACTCCAAATTTTTACTTTTACGATCACCCGTGAAATCCAACGAAAATACAAACTGAAACACAGAAAAAACCCAGAAAAAGAGACCAGCGCTGGAAATCGAGCCCAGGTCCTCAGCATTCCGTGCTGCGTGCTATACCCGTACACCAACACTGGACAGGAGTCTAGACACAAATGGCTCCCATGCACCACACATTTCAGCCTGCTTTTTTCTTTCTTGGTCACTTAAGCAGCGACACTAGCGACATCTATGTTTTAGCTCACATCAAGAGACTCATCGAGAGAGCCGTGGTGGCCTAGTGGTTTGACCTACGCCTCTCAAGCAGCGGGTCGTGGGTAAACCCGGCTCGCACCTCTGAGTTTTCGAATTCATGTGCGATTACATTTGAAGTTTACCACGCTTTGCGGTGAAGGAAACATCGTGAGGAAACCTGCACAACTCGAGCAATTCAATGGTGCGTGTGAAGTTCCCAATCGCACTGGGCCGCGTGGGAACTATGGCCCAAGCCCTCTTGTTCTGAGAGGGGCCTGTGCCAGCATGGACATATATAGGCTGAGATGAATACCTCCAAATAAAAAAAAAACTACTTAAATTATTGGTTTTAAATGGTTACGTTGCGGTAATTTTGAACATAAGTTCTTACCAATTTCCGGGAGTTATAATAATTTTTAACTAAGTTATTATAATAATTAACCTGTCAGATTCCAATGTAAGGTTATTTTATGCGCATATCCGTTCATAGAAAGGAAGCTGTTGCAGTAATCGGTGATATATAAACACGAAGTGGTTGGTCCTGACTATGAGGCTAGAGGTCCCGGGAAGTGTATCTTCACTTAATATGATAGAGTACTTCCCCCCACTATTAGTTTACACCAGAGGTTCCCAAACTTTTACTCGTAGACTACTTTCAAAGTTTTACTATTTTCGGTAGACCCCCTGCTGCTACATTTCTACTATATTCCCAAAACCTCCATGTTTTTCACGCCCACGTGGATCTTCGTCTAGTCTCCCGTGGCCGCTAGAGGCGCTAGTGTAGCGAGAGGTGTCCGAAATGTCCAATGTCACTGTATTTGGGTGAGCTACGCGGGTTTATTCACAATTAGAATAATTTTGTGCATATTTTGCAATACCTGAACTTAATTATGGCAAATATGCGTTACGGGGCAATGAATGTCTGTATTTTGAAACAGTTTTGTCTTTCGGAAACCTTTGTCCTCCCTTTTTTCCGAACATAACGAGACTGCGCAACGATAACGATATTTTTATAGTACGGTTTTATTTAAGGTATTAAATATGATTTAAATGTAAATTTTGTTTTTACGCCCGTAATAACAAAATAACCACTATACTTCAGGCAGGACCTTTTGTCTATAGTCGCGCCAACTGGTGAGCACGAAAACGGTAGCCCTCATTGCTTGCCTTTCACCATTGTGAGCAGAGTAAGATAAACGCAGTATCACCGAATTACCAAGTATCACCTGTAAGCCTAGGTTTGCCCCACTCCCTGACTACTACCACTTTACGTGTGCGAAGCCGCGGCGATACACTATTTATATCATCTATCAAAAGAGGTACTTAGGTAGATATTTTATTAGCGCGTCGATAATGAAGCTTTAATGAAGCCGTGGTGGCCTAGTGGTTTGACCTATCGCCTCTCAAGCAGAGGGTCGTGGGTTCAAACCCCGGCTCGCACCTCTGAGTTTTTCGAAATTCATGTGCGGAATTACATTTTAAATTTACCACGAGCTTTTCGGTGAAGGAAAACATCGTGAGGAAACCTGCACTAACCTGCGAAGCGATTCGATGGTGCGTGTGAAGTTCCCAATCCGCACTGGGCCTGCGTGGGAACTATGGCCCAAGCCCTCTTGTTCTGAGAGGAGGCCTGTGCCCAGCAGTGGGACGTATATAGGCTGGGATGGAATGAAGCTTAAGAAAGTCGACAATTGTAGTCTTTGGCTTGGCGTTGAATAAAAGGACAACCATAATATTCCTTTCATAACAAAAGCAAAAACACACACACATGCTCCCCAACTTTCACATAATATATATAATATAATATTGGTAGGATTATGATGTATGTTTGTATGTTATGTATGTGCGTAACTAACACCTGATCCACACTAAAATACCTCGTCGCGATTTCTCTAAACTTTAACTAATTACTGAATAGGAAACCGGTGAATGGAAACAATGCAATCGCGATAAATGTATCGCCGTAGCTAATTAGGCGTAAATCGGGAAAAAATGCTTTAATTACACGATCATTAGGTGTATTGCATGATCCGCGTACAGACTGCAAACACAGTCGCATATGAATTATTGCAATTTAATGATTTCGACGCGATTGTCTATGGATTAATATGCATGCATATGATTATACGCTAACGTGGAATATAAGGCATCTAGTCATTGATGCAAATCACTTCTCCCTTTGTCTATGGTTTTTTTTTTTTTTTTTTTTTTTTTTTCCTCCTGACTGGGGCAAAGGAACAGCATACATGTTTATTTAACGTTTGGGCTCCACAGAAAACCAGCGTTACTGCACATAATGTGCGGCAACACATGCTGAGTGGAGACCCTTTTTGGTATCCTGCCGTGTCACCTAGTAACATAGTTTTAGTGCTAGTTCTAGTCTTAGTTTTAGGTGGTACTTTTTGGAGCCAAATAAACCTTTCTTTCTTTCTTTCTTTCTTTCTTTCTTTCTTTCTTTCTTTCTTTCTTTCAAATATTTACATCACTGTGTAAGTAATTTACAAGGTGCAATGATGGGATGGCCAAGTGGTTAGAGAACCTGACTACGAAGCTTGAGGTCCTGGGTTCGATCCCCGGCCGGGGCAGATATTTGTATGAATAATACGAATGTTTGCTCTCGGGTCTTGGATGTATATGTATGTATGTAAATACTTTATTGTACATAAAACACAAAAAGAAAACAACAAAACAAAAAGTACAAAGGCGAACTTATCCCTAAAAGGGATCTTTTCAAGTTAACCTAATAATGCTAATGTTTAATATGTATTTAAGTATGTATTTATCTATATAAGTATGTTTATCCGTTGCCTAGTTAGTATTCATAGTACAAGTTTTGCTTAGTTTGGGATTAATAGGTCGATTGGTGTCAAGTGTCCCATGATATTTATTTATTAATAGGTCGATTGGTGTCAAGTGTCCCATGATATTTATTTATTTAATTTTGAACGCGATCCTAAATCAATGTTTCTAGCACAGTTGGGTGGATCAACTATGTATTTCTTGTTGTTACTCGTATTCTGTCCCGTCAGCGAGGGGACAAAAGTAATACAGTTTAACAGAAGACACGTTGTGTCACATTATACTAACATGCTTATTAGATGACCAATTATAGAAGGGGCTTAGAAATACCACAAAAATGAATGTTTGGCAAATTTTAATCCCATAAACTTACGGTTTAAAGAGTGACTCAAGATACCGTAACCATAGCAACGATTAACAAGAAAAAGTTGATCAACCCAGTTAATGGTGGACAATATTATGCATTAAGTCATTGTTGAAATTAGTCAGATATTGAGGTAAGAAAAAATAGTTATATACTACACATTTTTGTTAGTGTGATATTTAGTTGTAATTTTAAAGAAATACTTGAAAATTGCGGTTATATGTTACATTTCTTGTATTTCTTAAATAGTACTTTTTGGAAACTATAGGTCTGTAATAGTTGCATATAAATATTTGTAACCTTGCCTGTAGTAATATTTGCGGTTTCAATACATCAAGGTCGTGATTTAATTTCAATAATTTATGGAAACTGAAAATTTTATCTGACTTTTTTTGACAAATGAATTATTGTATTAATAGTGTCCAGCATTAACTAAGCTAAAAACATGAATATTTGTTCACACTCAAAATTACACCCGTATATTGTTTCCACGATGATTTTCTTGCAAAAAATCTTAAATCAGATAGTCTAAACACTGGAAAATATTGCATTTCTACATGAGTCTAAAGAGCACAAAAAAGAACACTTTAAACTGATTCAGATAATTAACTCTGATAATTGCTTCTAATTTCTAGTCGGTTTCGCGCGTACATGATTGTTTTGTTTTTCATAACCGTTTGTTTGTTGCTGCTGACTGTACTGAGTAGTTGGGTGCTACTGTAAGACGGGTGTGGCCAATACCCGGTGACCTAGTTTCTAAATCATTCAGTTTTACACTCACTTTCTTGTATTTCATCATCATTAGCCGAGAAAGGAGACAGACATGACGCAGAACACCACAGAGGGCCTATTCCGAAATTCGAAGTTCGTGTCGCTCCATCTCTCTCACGCCTCTGGTTTGATACCAACTTCGATTTTCGAATTTCGGAGTAGCCCTGCAGAAGCGAATTCAGTAGCTGTGCATACTTCTGCACCAAGTGGAGATGGTGTGAGCACACGGCGGCCACGCCGTACAAAATACGCGTTCTTGAATCTACATAGGCACGACGATGTCTGTACACGCGTCAATGTGTGCGTAAGATACACAGGGCTGACTATCGCAAAACCCTAATAAGTGCTACCAATGACATTTTTAAAGGTATGGCTTAGATCGTAATCGTTAATCTTACCTATTTATTTAAACCTACTTAATATGTGTCTGTCTGTGTATTTAAGCATTATTATTTTCAATTACAATAGATATAAGACTACAAACTTAAACGAATTATTCGGTAGATCGTTATTTAATGTATTAATCGCGATTTCAGAAATCATTATTTATTTAGAAAAAGGAAGTAGGTAGAGTACCGTTACCATTTCGCAAAAAAATTGCTCCCTAACTTAGTGGCGTGCGGCCGACACACATCGCGTTGCGCACCCGACTGCTTTCCTGCGGTTTTCCTGCAATCTGCGCTTTTTGACTTTAATCGTTAGTATTTCAAATAAATTTTCTAGTAAACGAAACATTTGGGCAAATGAAGTTATAGCATATTATTATGAATTTCAGGCAAACAATAGATAACCAGTGGACCTTCATGACGACATTCTTGGGAAAATAGTCCACAGCGTAGAGCTGGAGTCTGGAGTTCATATTTGGCGATAGAGAGCGCTGCTACTCTCTCACATCAGGTCCTTTAGTCGCTTTTTATGACACCCACGGGAAGAGATGGGTCTGTTCAATTGTAAAAATGGGCATACCACGGCTGCCGTATATTTACTTGTTTATATTGATATCAGAGGCCATATGAAGGCTCCACGGAAAGAGTATGCCTAGTAACCTTTTTTAAAATTGAGGTTTTAATCTCAAAATGTAGAGCTCGTAAAGTAACTATGACTACTGTTGAATCAAATAATCTGAAAACAATATATATATTTTTTTACTTTTAAATAAATTGTAACTATAGTAATTGTTCGTGATGACTAACTTTCAAACCGCTATAGCTCAAAAAGTTGCTTAGGTGACTAGATACGTTCTTTCCGTGGACCCTTAATATTGTCTAATACACGGAATTATAGTTGCTTTGATCACTTTATTCTGTCATACGTCATCCTATTCCTACTAATATTATAAATGTGAAAGTTTGTGAGTGAGTGAGTATGTTTGTTACTTCTTCACGCTGATACGGCTGTACGGCTTTGGATGAAATTTGACAAAAAGTTAGTTTAAAACATTATAACCTGGATTAAAACATAGGGTACTTTTTATCCCGATATTCCCACGGGATACGGATAAAATCTCTAAATAACAACCGCTGGGCTTAGAATCATGAAATTTGCCATGTATGTTTTAAATACTGTATAGATTCAGGCGTGTTTTAATTTAACGTCAAAGAAAACCACGATGTAATTTTAGGGAATTCCCACGCGAATTTAATAAAATCCGGGAATTTCAATTCAACTGCTGTATCTAATGATTTACGCGTGCGAAGCCGCGGGTAAACGCTAGTATGGTATAAAAGAGAGAGGAGGGTAGTAACAGATGAAGAATGTGATCGCGAGAGTGTTTTTTTGCATATATAACACCCCGCCCTTAACCGCGCATGACCCGATACACTTTTGACCGTTTTTTTGTAAACATATTTGCAGGATGTGCATTTACTTTAACGTTAAAATACTGCCACCGGTCGTTTTGAAGTAAATTATGATAATGACATAATTTAATATTATTTAGTATAATTATGGCGAAATGGATTGTAATTGGCACTGGAGGCAAAGGCTGACATTTGCTTGGATAGAGACCCATTACTTTGACTGTAACTAACTACGAATAACTTAGTGTCCTTCCATCCGTTACAGAACTTTATCTTTTGAACCATATCTAATAGGTGTTAGTTCTAATATACTGAGTGGCACAAAATTTGGCCCACTCTACATACAAAATTACATATAACTGCATACATTTGAGGGCCAGAGTTTTTGCCGCTTAGTATACTTAGCGACGGTTAAAAGAAGAAATTGACTAAGCGATATTTCTGTGAAAAATTTGAAACAGCTTAAACGACTGAGAAAAATTCACTGAAACTCAATATCCGAAGACGAAGGGCTACGGATTAGCCCGAAACATGTCGAACTAAACTCGATTTAAGACGTGAGTTATCCGGGTCATTATATTTAATATGAAACTCAATATCATTTTTTATAATTTTTTGTAAAAGGTGTTGCAGTAAATAAATATTGAATACTGAATATTGAATCTCAAAAAAAGACCCTTAGTCAATTTCTCCTTTCAACTTTCGTAGATACACTTCTTTTCTTAGTGTTTTGTGGACGTTTAATTGTATATGGTCACTATAAAAATGTACTATTATGCTAAAGTCTATGTTCGTCACTTTTTACGCTAAAATCGTAGATATATCTCAGAAAAAAATTCAGGATGTTAATTATTTAGATATTCCCACGGGATCTAAAACTCTAAATCTCAACTTAACTCTAGATATCATTTTCCTCGCCACTCGAGTACTTTTATCCTCCTAGGGTTATCTGTTCTTCGAGCAATGCATGTGGCCCTCCGATTGCTTCAACTTGCATATTTTTACAGCTATGTTGCTGTATATGTGTGTCTTCTGTGTTAGTGAATAAATTTCTTCTTTCTTTCTTTCTTTCTATGTAGATGACTAGTTTTTCGACGAATGCAAGTTTGTATGTTCACACATATATCGTAAATTATCCAACATACGGCTCGATTAAGGTGCCACGCCCTCATTGATTATTCATTAACTTGCAATACCATTTTTTGTTGTTATCATTCCAATTACAATCGTTAATGATATTGCGAAATCACTTAAAGGTATAAACCGTAACTAGACGGTTGATTCAGTTTAATAGTTGCAATACAGGGACGATATTATGACGTGCCGGGGGTTCCAACCCCATTAGTCAAAAATAATAACTTTTCTCCTATAATAGAAACATTAAAAGCAAGTGTATTTTTTAAAAATAATCATAATTTGAAAAAATAACCACGAAAAGGATTTCCTCTTTTTTATAAGATTTGAAACTGTTTGTTTTTGTCGTTGAGTCCAATCTTGCAAGTTCATTTTGACCCACTACAGTGGCCAGATTAGCTTGAAATTTGGTATAGCTACAATATATAAGTTGGATGACAATGCAAGTACAGTCAGCAAAAAACCTTGTAACTATTAAACATCAAAATTTTAGCGCAAAAATTTATTTGGTTTCACTGTCGTTTATAAATATTGAGCAAAAAAACCCGTTTTACATTTTTACTTAGTGTTTTAATCCTGAAACCGTATTTTTTCAGAATCGTTACAAGACTATATAAGCTCATGTCAGTTTCTATGCGCGTGTACATGAAAAACAGGGTAGGTATTTCCATGTCAGTATTATTCGGCCCGGTAAAGAGTGTCACCTGTCAAAACGATCGAGTCAAAGACACATAAATTCTTTTTTAATGTTTTTTTTATTCTGGAGTATGGAACAAACCGTAACCAACCGGACTGTCGTAATTTGGCGGTAAAGAAAACTCTTTCATTTTAAAAATTAATTGATGCTACTTAACAATCTGATATTTTTTTCTGTTAATTAGAAAGGTTATTCCTATCGATAAAAAAAATTTCAAGAGTTTCTTAAATTGTCATCCATTCCCCATTGTATTGACCAGTTCTGAAAGGGATATACCAAAGTATAGTATAATAGTATCAACATATTTTGCAACCAATTCCTACCAATTCCTACCAATTCGGTTACCGCATCTTAACACTCTTTTTTTCTGTTTGAACTTCGATCATCAATGCTTGCTTAGTTTTCTCTTCACTTCAACACGATACTTACATACCCGTCAAGCAGTTTAAAATGGGTTTTAATCTATTTTGTATGATGTACGCTCCGATCCGTAATTTTGTATGATTAAGTAAATTACCTGCAGCTGTTGGACGGCCATTAAGATAAAATGTTTACGTACTTAATTCGATTATTGGAGCTCGATTTATAATCGATCATTGCCGATGTTGAGCCAATGCTGCGTGGAATTCAACTTTACCTTTTAGATAATTGCTTTGACTAATGATTTCTTACAGGTTTTATTTTTATTAATAACTAGACTGCCCGCTAGTACGTTTCCTAATTGGTTCCATATTTGAATATCGAAAATTAAAATACCTACGGTTAAAATGTCGATGTTCAAAATATCGAAAATTTAAATATCGATTGTATCACAATATCGAAAGTTTTTACACCTATGGTCAAAATGTCTAAGATTTAAATGTCGATTGATTAAAATATCGAATGAGTAAAAATATCGATAGCCAATATTATCTATGTTGTAAATGTCAACATATTTGAATGTCGAAAATTAAAATATTGTATATACAAATCTGCTTTATTTATTGCTCCTTTCTCTTAATAGCATTTATTTTACATAATCTAGTCATTTTTAGCACTCGCCGGTCGCTGCCGCGGCACGCTCGCTTCGCTCGCTCGGCTCGTGCGTTGTTGTGGTCACAGTTCTAACCTAACCGAACCAAATATTTTTGGTAATTCATGTTCAATAGGTTAAGTTAGGTTAGTTTTGCGTCAAGGCGCGAAGCGCCTCAACTGAGCGTAATAGGAGCTCCGCGAAGCGGAGCCCCGTCGACCTCGTCACGTAATAGTTCATACATAGGATATTCGATACTCGTACTTCGATATTTATATCATTCGATGTCACTTTTGTAGATAAATATATTTCAAAAGCAATTATTTTCAATAATCAAAGTAATTATTTTCTTTAAGTAAAATAATAGTTTTAGCCCAAGACAATAATATTTGTCTTCATCCAATACAATATGGCGTCCGGCTAATAATATTATCTTGACCAAGGGTATATTGTCTTAATCTAAGGAATCCTTTTTTTCCGTGTATGTATGTGAGAGCCTAGGTTCTCAATAAAGTCCACGTAATGACTAACATGACTCTAAATTTGCTAATGTATTCACATTTTTTGTACTTGTCTACATCGCCGAGGTATTGACAGTAAATAATTACTAGGAAATATAGAGAAGTACTTTTCTGTCATTATATCGACGACATGATATTTGTTGTAAATACTTTATTTGTGTTGTCACTGACAGCTAGTAATAGTAAGTTATATGTTGGGTCCGTTTAAGTAAGAAATTCAAAAACCGGTAGTTATAATGAATGGCGAACACTAATGAAATGAATAATCGAAAGCATTCGACGGATGAGTGAATGAGTGAGTGACCTACATGTTCAGTATCATTTGCACCAACTATAAGGTGAGATAGAGGTCATCAATGAAAGAAAGAAAAAATATATAATAATAAATTTAAAATGAAAATGTATTAATTTTGTAATTGTAATCTTAATTGCTGCACCCAACAGGATGCATAATGTGATCTTCTAGTTTAAGTCACACCACCTGTAAAACCATTATGTGGAATAAAGTATTGAGTATGGAAATAGAAACAAAAATACATAGATGCTGTTATATATAAAACAAATAACAAGTTTTTATCGAAGTGTATCTTAATAAAAACTTTGAGCTACAGTTTACCTGTACAGTCAACATCAAAAGTATCGGATCACTTTTTCGCTCTGTCGCATTGACACATTGACAATCTTGTGTGGCTGTAAAACGACAAAGTACAAAAGTGTATAGCTACTTTTGATGCTGACTGTACTACACATAAAAAATACTGAATATCTAATATATAAAATTCTCGTGTCACAATGTCTTGTAACCAAACTCCGAAACGGCTTGACCGATTTTCATGACCTTTTTTTTTGTATTCGGTAGGATATAGGTCTGAGAATGGGACATAAACTATTTTTCATACTTGTACGCGGACAGAGTCGCTGGAAACAGCTAGTAATTTATAAATATTATGAAAACTCCGGTAAGTGCAGCCTCATTTCAATTTACCCGTATAAACTATCTTTACACTTTAGTACCTTGTCACTATACGCCTTCTGACAATTTCATACAAAAAGAACCAAATTAGAACTGACAGCGACAAGGTACTAAACTTTGACTGTACACTGAATTGCGAACTGATTTTTGTACCAAGATAGAACCTTTTCCAATTCAAATTAACTTTATTTGTCAGAATACATTGCAGTAAAAAATACATTGGTCTTATCATAATTATATCTGTTGTCCTTGTATTCAGCTTGCAAGCAAGCGTACAAATATTTCATTAAATAAGCTAGGTTATTTTATAATTTAATTAAAATAAATAATAATAATAATAGTAAATATCCAAAAATAATGTCAATAATATTGCCTATAATTTAAGTAGTCCTTGACACTATAAAAACACTTCGTCAGTAACGATAACGACGTTTGAACATTTCTCCCAACAACACCTTTAATTTATCTGGTAAATTTCACTGTCGACTTCATGACGATTTCTTAACCCGATATTCCTATTGTCATCACGACATTTGTAGCGAAAAGGTCCCACCCGCTTTTCAGTTTCCTCGTCTCTATCCAGAACATAAAAACTTACCTCGACGATTCTTTTAAACACCAATCCAACAACCAAACAAGCAACCAATCGGTTATAGGTGCACCCCGGACGACCCCTCGCCACGCATGCGCCCCTGGTTTGGGCGGGGTGTATCCCCCTCGTAGGTACCAGTGGGGGGTTGGGTGAGGGGCCGAGCTGAGATGAGGGATGAAGCTTGTTTATATTGTAAGTGTTGCGATTAATGGGGTGGAGATATACTTAATAATAAATATAGCTCCCGTGAGATTGCCATGACTGTAAAAGGACTGTCAGACGGAATGTCAAACAGAATATCAAACGCATACATAGAAAATACAAACTGAGACATCATGAGCGCTGGGAATCGAACCCAGGTCCTCAGCATTCCGTGCTGCGTGCTATAACCCCTACACCACTGCTGGACAGGAATCTAGACACGAATTTTTCCTATGCATACATATCTCAGGTTGCTTTTTTCTACTACGCTACTTAAGCAGCAGCACTAGCAACATCTATGTTTCGCTCTCATCGAGAGACATAACATTCTTTCGGAACTAACCGCTCACCCAGACAAGAGATGTCGCTACTAAGCAATCAAAGTACGATTGGTTGTTTTGAGTATTTTTGTATTTTGCATACATGACACGCGACTTGACGCGACGGCAACGGTTGGTTACCGAAACGTGCTAAGTAGTGGGCATAGTCTCATACTTTTCGATACAAAGAATATATTTTTGCCTGACACGTTGGCACGTTGCTGTTACGGTCATGATATGATACGGTGTAATGTGTAGAGACCTTTAAAGGAAGGCTTACGCTGAGTAAAAACGAACGCGGTAGCTTATGGGTTTGATTAAAGTAAGAGAAAGCCAAAAATTTGTCTCAAATAGGTAACATGTGTTATAGTCATGGTAGCCAGGTGATTTGACTTAAGTACGTCCTCTCAATCATACGATCGTTGGGTTCAAACCCCGGCTCGGAACTTATGAGTTTTTTTGGAATTTTATGTGTGAAATAATATTTGAAAGCATCTGTGAGGAAATCTGCATTTGCGATGCAATTCAATTGTCTACGTAGAGTTCCCAATCCGCAGTTGGTCCGTGGGTCCAAGCCCTCTCGTTTTGAGAGGAAGCCTGTGCGTAATTCAACGGTAATTTAATTTTTGGTGGTAACACAGTTCTTATTCCGAGGACTAGACGAAATCATTAAGATGTTTTTTTTTATTCGATTGGATGGCAAACGAGCAAGTGGGTCTGCTGATGGTAAGAGATCACCACCGCCCATAGACACCTGCAACACCAGGGGGATTGCAGATGCTATTACATCGAGAAATATAAATTCATTGGTTAATACAAAATGGTATTTGTTTATTTACCGCAACTAACAGACAGTTTTTTACTCGTACAATAATGGCGCGTACGTAGTAACGGTACAGGTCATCGAACCCAAAATACTGGCCCTTTCTTGATGATTTTGATTGCTTCTAATCGTCCGGTTTCCGGTGGAAATATTTTATTGTTATTACCCGATTATCGATCGATGGAATATCGATTGGTCTATCTAATCCAAATACAAATAGAATACCGTTTAGTGTCATTATGTTTTAAGCTTAGAAATTAACTGTTTGAAATATAGATCCGATTAATGTTTCTTCATTACATCCAGTAGATAAACAGCATTTGACGTCAAGGTTAGCGGATTGGAATTATAATAAGAGTAGTAGACATTAAATATATTGACCCGGATAATGCATGTCTTAAATCGAGCGGCGCGGAGCTGGCGCTGCCAAGAGCGTAGTCAGCGGTATCGGCAATTTTTGAAAAAATATTAGTTTTTCTTTTACAAATATACAATTTAGTCGCAAATGTGATGAAAAACATTGCATGTCGCACGGGCGGTACTAGAATTGCGAACATCGACTCATTAAAGCCCTCAGTCTTCGACTTCGGGCTTCTAATAGACTCTCGTTCGTAATTCCTTATTTACCGCTCTTAAGACACAATGTACTATTAAGCATCTATCTATTTAAGTACATATGTTCGTTCATCCGTTGCCTAGTACCCACGGCTTTGGTTACTTTGGGAGTAGGTCAATTACACCCCATTTCACCATCCATTGATTAAAATTATTTGACGGAAAATGTGATGCCGTCTCTTTTTGTTTTGTCAGTAAAATCAATCAATGAGTACAACGGCCCCTAGTGTCAAATGTTCCGTAATATTTATTTATTTTTTGTTTGTTAGTCCACGTATTTCTCAAAAGATTTTTGTATTTTTATCATCCCAAATACATAACTAAGATTAGTTTTTCTTTAACTAGAAAAGCCTCAACACCCTCACCAACGTCAGCTGTGCCATCCCAGCCTATGAACGTCCCATTGCGGGGCACAGGCCTCCTCTCAGAATGAGAGGGCTTGGGCCGTAGTTCCCACGCGGACCCAGTGCGGATTGGGAACTTCACACACACCACTGAGTTGCTTCGCAGGTTACCTCACGATGCTTTCCTTCACCGTACCTAAAGCTCGTAATAAATTTAAAATGTTATTTCGCAGATAAATTTCAAAAAACTCAAGAGGTGTGAGTCGGGGTTTGAACCCACGATCCTCTGCTTGAGAGACCATAGGTCAAACCCCTAGGCCATCACGGCAGGGCAGTGGGCATAATGCATATGAAAAAATACTTGTATAACAAAATTAACATACAATATCATATATATCCACTGACGCAACTCTTAATGTAAAATGACATGATTGATAATCAATCACCAAACGAAATCCATAAAGTTCATCCGGCCAAGTAAACAATGTAGCTAGTGGCTATTTCCGGTGGAGGAAAACCGGACGTCGGACCATTTCCGGTTCGCATTTGGTTTAACCGGACACCCGGCTTTGCGTGGGTTATAGCAGTGAAGTTTTAGAAATCAATAAAAAGTCTTTGTGAAAGAGAGGCCATGTAGGTATGTACGTACGAATGTATACTTTACAAGTTATGCATTAAATAACTGAAAATCTCAGCCACCCCAAGTCTTTTTATTAACCCCCGACGCAAAAAGAGGGGTGTTATAAGTTTGACCGCTATGTGTGTCTGTGTGTCTGTCCGTAGCTCTTAAACGGGTGGACCGATTTGAATGCGGTTTTTTTTATTTGAAATCAGGTTTTTTAGCGATGGTTCCTAGACATGTTTCATTTTCATGTTTTCACTTTGGAGTGACAAAGGGGTTTTCCTACTTTTTGTTGGTGAGGTTAGGTTATTATTTAACGTTCATCATCATCATCATCATCTCGGCCGTAGGACGTCCACTGTTGGACATAGGCCTCCCCCATAGACCTCCAGTTGCTTCGGTTGGAAGCGGCCTGCAGCCGTGAACCTGTGAAGAACACGTACAAATAACACAAACGTAAACGTAACGTAACCACCTCACGTTTTAATATTTTTATTTCATTTGTTTTTTTAAGTTTTAGCTAACCCTATTAGGTTAATCTTAACTTTATTAATACCTACCTATGTATAGTTCGATATTGTGTTTCTTGTCTGTATCTGTTTAAATTTGTGTTATGGTGAAAATAAAGTTTTAATAAATCAATCAATCTATACGCTGATGCATTTTGAACTCAATTAGAGTAGGTACGTTATCAGAGCGGGTGACACTATTTGCCGGCACGGATAATACCGATATCGAAATACCGACCCGATATTTCGCGTACATTCCCATACAAACTGGTGTCAAACTGACAAGAGTTTCTATGGTCGTGTACACGAAATATCATGCCGGTATTTCCATGTCGGTATTGTAGGGCCGGGAAATAGTGTCACCCATCAGAGCAACATCTGGTAGCATGGCGAACGGTTGTGTTAATCTGATGATGAACTCTGATTGAGTTCGAAACGCGAACGCGATTAGGCGCATGAACATACATTTGGTCACATAGACGTAGCTGTCAGCAGCAAGTGAGCAAAGTACCTAATTGTTTATAATAGTGCATAGATTATGGTCCTCTGTAAAGTACTTAACGCCTGATTCAATAAATTGGTTACAAAATTAAATAAATAAATATCATGGGACACTTGACACCAATTGACCTTAAATGGCAAACGAGCAAATATGGTAATCATAAACATCTGCAACACCAGGGCATTGCACGCGTTGCCAACCTAGAGGCCTAAGATTTGCCACTGCTGCTTCAAGGATTAGGGAGCAAGATGGTGGTAGCAATCCGGGCGGACCTTGCACAAGGTCCTACCACCTGCAAAAGCCCAAACTAAGCAAAGCTTGTACTGTGGATACTAGGCAACGGATAAACTTACTTATACAGATACATTCATACTTAAATACATATTAAACATCCAAGACCCGAGAACAAACATTCGTATTATTCAAACAAATATCTGCCCCAGCCGGGAATCGAACCCGGGACCTGAAGCTTCGTAGTCAGGTTCTCTTACCACTTGGCTATCCGGTCGTCCATTGCGGCCCGCTAATTATTTTTACTGATAAAAACAATAATTTTAAACTGCCCGCACTTAGTCTCTACATAGTTTCAAAGCATAGATAAGTCAGACCACAGACAATGCTAGAGGCGGTGGTAATGCGAACCGGAAACGCGGTAAACGTGCGCTTTCCACTTCCGGTGCACTAGCGTGCTCTGTGGCAACTACAATTTGTTTGTATGAACACAGTTTGTGGAGTAACGCAGACTACCACTAAAACAAAAATGACATTTTTTTAAATACGTTTTTTGGTGACTTATTTTTTGTTTGTATACTCGTATGTGTATCAAATTCAATAAAATAAGTCAACTAACCACTAGAAGTGAGTCAAATTCCTTCCATAGTTTACTAGCTGATAGAATAGATACACATGGGCGAATCAATATTCAGCGTTTTTTGTCATTAGTGTCTTCGCAGGTGTTATTAAAAGAGGTAAAGCCCAGGGTTAATTTTTTAAGAAATTTTAAGACAATACCGATGCTGAATTTAATGTAATTAAAATTCTTTCTATACTAAACGTGGAACGCTATGACGTTTGACCGCGCGGTCAAAACGCTCGAATGTTCGCCCACATACAGATAATTCCGCATTAAAAGTAACAATAAAACAAATAAATGAGTATCATTCAACGCATTAAACACATAACAATACTATGCAACGGCATAATTTATACATAAAGCTAGTTATCACATGATTTACTTAAGTGACGCTCAACGCCCTCTATGACACAGCCAACAAAACTAATTTAAACAACCATAAAACAATTATAGCTATTTGATGCAAATTTAATGCTCACGTCCCCCGTCGTCGCCTATAACTTTAATTGAGTAAAGAACCCATCTGCCCCACAAAACTAGTCCAAAAAGACCTAGAAATACAAGCAGAATGTACTCCAAAACAGCTCTTCAAACTGGTGACGCGTAAATTCTACGCAAACATCGCTTAATGGGAAAAGGGACAGAATTCCACAGATCATAATAGCAAGAGCACAAAATAAATAAAGGGTAGCTATTCAAACTCCGAAATACGATTAAGTACTTATGTGCCCGGTTGTACTCCCCTAAGCTTGAACAACAAAGACAGTAATAGCATCCCAGTGCGCGCGAAAGAGATGAAACTACGAGGGGAGACGCGCAATTAAGTGCTAGAATTTGGAGCGAAATTTAAGCGGAAAGCTATTTATCTGTGTATTACTTTATTGTTGATCCATTACGGAGGGAGAGGGACAGAGCTATGCGGGGTGACGCGATTATGCGACAAATTGTGCCGACCCCTATTCGATGTTTTTATGAGATACGAGATGCGGCTTTAGGCGGGTTGGAAAGAGAAGTGAGATCAATTGGGTGCAAAGCCTTTGTGTAGTTAAGCGTTTTGATTAATGTTTCAGAAAGTGGTAGCCATTTTGTAATTATTAGATTGTGTTAACTTGTGATTGGGTTATTGTGGAATGCTCCGAGTTGGATTGGGTTTTAAATAGATGTAGTAATTGTTAATTTATTCATATACGTAACGAGGTGTACGTTCACGGTCAAACTAAGTATTCATTTAATCATAAGGAGAAGAGCAATAATTATAGAATTATGATCTTCGTATCTTTAAACTGACTATCTCATTAATATGTAGGTAGCTTCATTTATTATAAGCTTCTATTTTGATCTAGCGTAGTTTGTATGTAAGTTGCTTTCCAAAGTTACATATCGAAATTTATCTAGGTAGGTACGTTTAGTGATCTAGTAATTTTAAAAAGATGCGAGCGTGGTTTTAAAACCACGACCTTCTGCTTTATCAAACCTTTGTCAAACCATTAGGCCACCTCTTTTTTACCTTTACACAGATACGCATTTTTGTATAAAAAAAGTTTCTAAGTTCATATTTACGTAAATCAGTGGTTACATTTATGACATTACTAACCCACAATTCTAACAAATCGCCCACATGACAGGTGGCGATCCTTGTAATAAAGTACCAAATGGTCCCAAAGGCGTCGAGCCCCGTTTTTACATACGCATAAATGGGCACCGGGCCAATCAGGCAGGCTATTACAGACGGGTCCCATGGGCTCAGTGGGTTCCATCGCGGGGTGCCGTGGGGAAAAGGGAAATTGGGGGGTAAATGATGAGGCAAGTGTAGACAACGTTAAGAGGTTATGATTTTATGTTGATGTTGAAGTTTTGGTGGTTTCTATTGTGATTTTATGGTGTGTGGTTAGTTGGATAAAAATATAAATTAGCAAATTCGAAAGAAGTTATTTTGACTCTACACTACATTCAAATTATTTTGACTACAAGTGAGTGGTTTATCTGCTTAAAGCCGCGGGGTCATGGTGGATACAGGCCGCTACCAACCGAAGCAACGGAGGTCTATGGTCTGGGGAGGCTTTAAACTACCAGTGAACGTCCTACAGCTGGTATAATGATGATGAGATGAGCACTTGTAAAAGATTAAGAATCAACTCTTGGTACGGATATAGCTCTTGTTGAGAAAAAACGGTAAAAGCTCAATGAAGTTATATTTGACAAGAAAAGTATGTTCTTAGTAGGTCACTAGAAATACTTAAGGTATACGATCTGTCAATTTTCAAGTATAGCTAGCTTTAGTGGTTTTGGTGGTGCGTCGTTAGTTTGTCAGTCACTTAAGTCTATTATAGATATAAATTTGTCTTAAAAACAGTCCCCTTTCACATCGACTGCAAAAGAAACAAATTAAATAAATTATTACAGTGTTTAAAAGACTGTACCTATAGTTACTGTTTCCTTTCGAGTAAGCACAAGATTTAAAAAAAGACTCTATGGTACAGAGTTTTATGTAACAAACTTACCTTTGCGTGCGGCAAAATCCGTCAACATCTTATTTCCGTATTAACGAAGACAGTTTCAGAGAAAGTGGCGCCCCGCGGAACTGCAAAATTATAGTTGTAAAGTAATAACGATATTTCAGACATTCTCCTTTCAAGTGTCATTGTTTACATACAAAGTTAAATTAACGAGTTGTCTTATGTTAAGAACATGCTATTTAGTTAAATGTTCAAGTACTTTGTCTTAAGTAGCATAAAGAAACCACACAAAGGGATAATAATAATATTTTAAGGTAGAAAGGGCAATTATCGTGTCAGAAAGTTCGTCGTTTGATTACTCACTCAATAGATGGCGTTACGTGCGCGTTTGTAAGAGGAACTCATTTTCGTACGCCCGCCAACTTTATAAAGAATGTTCTATTTGCACGAATCTCACGAAAGCTGGTTTTTAAGAGCGTTTATACCTGCTGAGCTGGCAACGTTGCATTTTTGTTAGTTTTTCTCGATTATTCCATAAAAATTGAATTAAAATTAAAAATGTTGTCTGATAGAACACTTCGTAATATATAAGTTAATGTGTCTACTCCAATAATTATTCGTGATAGACTTTTATGTTCTTTAAAAACGAATTAATGTTTATGAACGGTTTTTAAAGCAAATAAAAGTTTATAACGAATAATTATTGGAGTAGACATATTAACTAAGACTTATATATTAAGAAGTGTTCTATCAGACAATTTTTTTAATTTTCTTTAAGTTTTTATGAAATAGGTAATCGAGAAAAACTAACAAAAATGCAACGTTGCTAGCTCACCAGGTATAAACGCTCGGGTTCACATTCTAACTGTCGTTTTGAGAGGAAATTTAGAGTAATCATAAGAAGATAAGTAGCTATTGAAGACCAGTGGCCGCCGCCCGCAGGCTCGCCATAGCAAACACCTTCTCTTTCTACCCTTATCTTACACCGTGTGACAGAAAGAAGTGGTGAAAACGATTGTGATTCCGAGTGCGTTGGAGATTAAGGCCTCTGATGATAATTCTACGTATCAATTCTAACTAATATTATAAATGCAGATTTGAGTAGATACGTTTATTTGTTCCTTATGTTTTTACGTTCAAAGTACTCAACCAATCGTGTAAACATTTGGTGTGGAAATAGTTTGAGATCCTGAGAAGAACAAAGCCGCGAGCGTGTGATAAACAAAGTCGGGGACAACATCTAATACTTACTAAATATTGTAACTTTGTGAGTACTTATATTTATGTGTTTGTTCAAATGTACCTATCTAATGGTTTTTGTATCAATCAGAAATAAATCCATATATTAGCACTGCATCTCTCTACACACTCGTTAAGAGTCCGCCATACACTGCATGTATACGCATCATTACCCACACAGTGGGGTAAACACCCTGATTTCAATGTTGCCAGCGCCGTGGGGTAAATACCCCGACGGTATACGATGTCGATCCAGCACTAATGTACCGTGGCGCGCCAGTGGCGTGGAAAATTTGGTGATTTATCTAATTTTTTAATTGATTTCAATTGGTTGACGGGAGTTCCCAGTGTTTTTTAATTCGATTCCCGGTCGGGGCAGATATTTGTATGAATAATACGAATGTTTGCTCTCGGGTCTTGGACGTTTAAATATCCTATCTAAGTATATATTTATGTATATAAATATGTTTCTCCGTTGTCTATGGATATTATAATATAGATATGTCGGCTTTTGCCCTCTTTTGCATCTAAAAACTGTGTTCCCAGTCGATTGTTTGTACGAAATTAGTTGAGTTACAAGTGCGTAGTACAGTAAAAATATTTCCCGATAATCTAACCGACGGATTAATATTTTTTTACCCAAGAAACTACCCAATTGTTTCCTGGTTCTGTAAAACTCAGCAAAAATACAGTTTACTTAAAAAACAGACGTTCTTTCTCAAAGCCTTTATCAAGAATCAATAAATCAACGAAATACGGCAATAATAATAAGTTATTAAATTTTCCATTAGCCCCCAAAAGCAACATGGCGGCTTCAATTCAAAATGCCAGTAAAACATAATTTATTCGCGGATTGCCGTGAAATTGTTCACAAAATGTTATTGCTCGAACATGGTATGAACAAGTTATAAACTTATTATTTGCCTACTTTTGCTGATAACCGAGTTAAATTGGAAATTACTGTTTTATTTTACTACTTTCGTACAATGCGAACAAATTGTGGTCGAATAAAAACTTCGGTAGCGTTCGGCAATATCGGTTGCCTTTAGAGATTGTTTTTTTTTACTGACAGGACTTTGGTCAGGACAAATGTGGACGTAGTTCACCGTTATCATCTCAGCCACAGTAGAACACAGGTCTCCCCTCAGAATAAGAGTTATAAAAAATATTCGAGCTCACACTTGAATGCGGTTGGCTATAAAATCCTCTTCAGATATTTTTGAGCATTATGGTAGATAGCGACTACAATGATGTGATGTAGCATTTAAAAAATTCTATTTTTTTTTAGCAGAATTTAATTGTGAAAGTCAGCATTACCTACTTAAAAACAATGGCTTAGAATTTAGATCTAAATCAAACCGTAACCCAGAATGTCATTCTGAACTAATTTACATAGTCATTTGCATAATCGTCGTTAATATATCTAATATTATGTGAGTACTTAAATTTAAATATTAAGTACGTAGTAGGTAACGTATTTGCAGTGTGACAGGTACATAAGTCTGCCAGCTTTAAGTCAAACTACTTATCACCCTCTCTTTCTTGAATAGACGTTTTCCTCTATGATAATGATGGCCCATAACGACCAGGTATACATATACATAGAACCAAAAATAAATAACATACGAACTCCTTTCACGCTATAAATTTCCGAAACGCGACACTGGCTGGAAGCAGTATGAATAGATTTCACAAGCCATTAAACGCGTGACAAATTGTAGCACAAAATGGCTACCAGATTTTTGCGCGGGAAATCGGATTTTTCTTTCAATAGCGCATGAAATACGATTAGGGTGTCACAATAGTTTTTTGGTTCGACAATCCTTTGTGTGTTTGGCCAATAAATTGCCTTATTGTTGCGATGTAATAGATCTTCAGACGTATTTTTAACCCTTTGGTATATACATCGTATATGGTACCTATTAAAAGGGTGGTTAGAAAAACCGATGTTGTTATGAGGTTATGTCGTGAGTTGCATCTGTTTTCGGATTAACGCTCTTAAAAGCGTTTAAAATTAAGCGTATGTAGAAATATACACAGGAGCTCAGTTCTTTATTCCATGGCAATATCTGAAAATTCCGTTCTTTTCCTTGAGGTCTATGATACTGTGTACTTTTGGTAGCCTAGCCACGTAAGGGCCTAAGGGCTATAAATAGGTACTTTAGCAATACGCAGACTCAAGCACTGTAGCCAAAAACGGCTACTTAGGTATAATTCATTCAGTGTCATGTTTAATTTCTCCTGTGTTACGTATTTTTACCTTAATCGTTATTTTCAGAGGATCATTCAAGCTTGTGAAGTAAAATAAAACAATTCATTTTCCAAAAAAATGCGTTTCGTTCACTTCAAAAATAAGCACCATTAATTTTTATCATTATCAATTTCTTCCTTAACGTTTATTTTTTTGTCCAACAGGTAAAAGTCTGGTTCCAAAACAGAAGAACGAAACACAAACGCATGCAGCAAGAGGAGGAAGCGAAGACTGGCACCAAGTCTTCTTCTTCCAACAAGCCAGAAGACAACCAATTCAACAACTCCTACGAAGAAGACGAAGAACTAATTGACATGGACATGGACGAACTAAGTGAGAGTGAAAACGAAACGTAGAATGACAGACTATTACATGTGTTTAAAAAAATATAAAAGACTATATCTACGTTTGAGTGGACGTGTAAATAACTATTGATAAATTTTATTTATTTATTATAGGTTGTGTAAATAGAGTAGTGGTAAGTAATGTATTTATTAGGATGGGTTAAGCCAATGAATGAATGTTACTTATTTAATAATTAAATTAGTTCTGATGAAAAAGCTCGTCATGATTGCTATCAGCGGCGATATTAGTGTTGCAGAGGCGTATTGCCTAACGTTCGCAATTAAATGACAGATTTCGCATACAAAAAGAGCGTCAGAAACGTTATGCAATACGGCCTTGGTATCTATAGGCTTCTGGAATTCTATGAAACAACAAGTCAGTATGGTTGGCGTTAAATATATATACTAAGGGGCTGTTTCACCATCCATCGATTAGTGTGAACTGGCGGTTAGGTGTGATGCCGTCTCTATTTGTTTTGTTCGAATAGACGGAGACGGCATCACATTTAACCGTCCGTTAACGCTAATCAATGGATGGTGAAACAGCCCCTCCAAAAGAAAATAGGGGTCACGTGAATTTCATTGGTAAAACGAAAATACTAATATGTAAATATAATTTTTTGTAACATTCCTTCTCTAAAAAATGGTTTTAATAATACAAAATAACACAATACAAATACTTTTCATGAAATTAAAACAGACAGATGAATCTCAAGTGACCCTTAATTTCTTTAGACTATTAAAGACAAGGTAGTTAAACCGGTAGGGGGATGACGCTCACAAGGGTGTCACCAGCCGATGATTAAGGGGGGAAAGTGGTAAAAGTCCTAGTAAAAGTAGAGAGGACGGGAAAAATATAGTTTATTCGAGAGCTTTCGAAGCAAGTGAAAACTTCAATGTGCTCTTGATTGTACATACAATAAATATACAGTATGGCGGCACTTTAATATCAACCCCCCTGCCTCCCCTTGGCGACGATCTTGGACGCTCATATTACGTACGCATGGGTTGAATGACAAGCCAATCAAGCCACCCCTTACTGCCAACCAGCGATTAGGTTAATTGACAGTTAATTTTGACACCAAAATGGCGGTTGCAGCTACTCGTACCCACAGATAATGTACACTACTAACGCTAGAGGTTCAGACCATTTAAAAAAAAAAGTTTTATACTGAAATTAAAACATATTGAAAAACCAAAAAATGTGACTGAAAATTAAATCCCATTCTTAATAATTCCAAGATGGTTGCTTCTGTACTATACACCTGTATTTACACACGCAGTTTGCAAATACGGCAAAATTTTACAATGTGTTCTCGCAATAGTTATTTATACCTAACTGAAAATTTGGTGCCAAACGCTATCTAAATGCAAAGTATTATGTCTTTACGACGTGGATGTTTTTTCCTATGTAATGTGTACAACTCCCTTTCCATCTACAAAAATAACTCTATACCTAATGGGAAAAGCGTAAAAATAGGACAAAAATTGGAAATTAGAATTTCCGTGCATTCCGAATTTGATTTCCGAACAAAGATATTACCTACAAGTTTGTCAAACATTTGTCGAACAACAACACAGTTCATCATTACTATCTTACTAGCATACCAACATTTGATCAAACAAAAACCAGAGCCAATTCTAATTTCTCGTACCCAAATGAAGTTCTAACAATCATCACTGTCTCGGCTCATAAATCATCATAATATAAAGCAGCCATTATAATTAAATGAAGGAAACCCAAATTTTAAAACTGTTTCAAAACGTCTTGTTAGCTCCACGAGTTATTACATAACATAATTGGCCCTATTATAATAGTTTTGGGACTAAATTAATTAAAAATGCCTGTTTGATGCGTGCTCCACTGATGTGGGTATAATTATAAGGTTAGATTTTAAACGCTGATACGGTTCCTAAACGAAAGCTGTCAATGATAGAAAAGGACACGCTCGGAGCGGCCGTACGTTAGAACGGGATGGTTAGACATTCGTGATGACGGCTGCGATTATCGCTGTTTGTGGGTCTATTATTAAGAGATGCGTTCAGAAACGTATCTTGGGCTCGAATCGCGTTTCGTAATTGCTCGCGACGCGCCCAAATTGTTTTTAAACTGTTGACGATTGTTCTCTACGGCTATTTGTCTATGCGGTTGGAATTTTAGATACGATCTCTTTAGATCGCCTTGTTAGTGCTTTCACGCGTCAGTATCGAGATGGTGGCACACCTGCCTTTTCAAATTTCGAAGGCGATTCTGTTGACGTGTTGGAAATTTAATTAATTTAAGTTAATTTAACAAATTGGTAACAGTCACTTGTGGTACGGTCTATAAAGAACTTGATCAGGTCACAGGATACTGATGGATTAATAGGCTCAGACGAGTCCGTCAATCATTATGGACTAAAATAAGACAATAGCATAACGGACATAATAGGAATGACGAACAGGTCACATTTTTCAACGGATCCCCGTGAAATTTTGTGAGAGCAGATTCGAATTTTTGTCGATTAAGTTTTTTTTTTTTTTCTATATACATAGAAGTGCCATTGGGGTTCATGTCGTAAAAATAGACCCGTAAGGTCTACAGCTCATAGATCCAATAGTTTCAACATGTTCCAAATTTTTGAACTCCACCTAGATTTTTTCATAAATATTTTTTTATCTATGGCAAGAGCCGAACTCTTTTCAGCCAGCCCAGCAAAAACAATTTAAAACGCCGATAACCGACATTGTTAATGAATCGTTTAATTCAAGACCATAGACCGTGGAACGTCACAGCCGTAAACTGCGAGCACTGGCAGCATTGTTCACGTACAATTAAAAAGAAAAGTTAATTGGTCGAGATGAACAAGCGTGTGAGGTGGCCAACTCTTGGGTTTTATAAATATGCCAAACTGGCCACTTGGAATTGCCGGTAATCGAAAAAAATTTTCTGTGAAAGCTGACCATGTTTTTGCCGAGGTGTGAAAATCGAACGTTCAATTACTTACTCAGATTAGCACAATTTATCATTTTCACTTGTTAAACGGAACCTCCGCGTGGTTACATTTGAGACTGGCTGAAAACACAAAATGAGGATATGTTTGGCGCTAACATTTTTTTTTCAAATTATGTTTATTTTAACACTAGTCAGAAGCAAAGTCTTAAGTGTAATACATTGTGGTCGTACCGGGAGTTGCCAATATTGCGTTCTCGTCATCTTGTATAATGACGAGTATTAATGAATGGAAACGCTTCTGTTGTCTGCTTCTCCAGATATATAAAATTTAAGGTTAAACGGTAGCCAGAACTCTGTTAGGCTGTTTTTGAACCAGTGTGCGACATCTTCAGCCCCATCTGTACTTACCATCAGCTAAAACAGAGGTCAATTTGTCAGTTGGAAATATTTAGATACAAGTAGTATAAAATAAAGTCATTTCCTGTCGTTTGTATTTATGTACGCTTAGATCTGTTGAACTAAGCAACGAAGTCTGGAAAAACATTATATGGACGGCCATTAACCCGATATTTACGCGAGATCTTACAGAATAAACGTATTGTTTTTTATAATGATCGCGAGCGAACATGAGACTACCGTGAGACTTACTGATATTAAGTGAAATTAATCCTGACTGAACGGTGGCGCGCAGTGCGCGTGTTGCAGCAGCCAACGAGTCGCGTTGCTCCGAGAAGATGGGCTACGAATCATCCCAAAACATGTCGCGCTAAACTCTATTTAAGACGTGAGTTATTCGGATTAATTTCATTTAGTATCGCGAGCGAAGCTGCGGGTAAAGGCTAAGTAAATACTTAGTCTCTGAGGCTGGTACTTTTGGCCACCACAGCCTTAATGCCCCATTATAAGCTTAATTTGTATAGGCCTTCCCGTCTTTTGTTCCTCTGATTTACGAGTTATGGAGGGTGTCGGTTTACCGCTGAATCGGTTTCCTTCCATACATAAACATTAAAATTACATCGGTATTAAACTTGGTATTAAAAGCGGTATCAAGTCGGTGGTACCGGTAATATGGTGTAATAATGTATTTTTTAATGTTTAAACGTGGTACCCGAAAAGGATGGCTGGAGTTTAATTTTATGTTAGTTGTAATTGTGTGAGTTATGTTAAATGCTGCTGTTTGTGGGGTCGTTAGTCATGATTTTAAGGAAACTTTTTGGTACTTAAATGAGTTTTTGAACAAGGTATAAACAATTAATTTGCCCATCCGCATCCTTATGATAGTTATGTCTATGCAACAAACGTATATACACATCACACAAACTCAACTATCACCATCACCACACTACACTGACGCGTTTCGAACTCCATCAGAGTTCATCCTCAGAGCACAACCATTTACCATGCCACCATATTAGAATTTGGTTTTTTGGGCTTCGAAAACTTGCAATGAGTCTAAGTTAGAACTACAAGCGTGTCGTAGATGTTTTTATTAAACGGACACGGAACAAGCAAACTGAAAGGGAAATATCTAGTTCATTTAGTACCAGTTAAAAATGTTTACAGATACTGTCAAAAATGGCAATTTTACCTAAGTAATAGAAATTTTATCACAATCTATTTTATGACAATTTTTATAACTATTGATAAAAAATGGTTTCATTGGCAGTTTCTATCCAACAATTTCGTTCAGTAATAACCATATTTTGTTGAGTACTTACTAAAAGATCAATGGGTAAGGTTGCCAAATTTAAAAATAAAATTTATAGAAAAGAAAATTCAAAAATAATCTTTATTGTTTTATTATAGTGCGAACGAAAAGTGAATAGGTAAAGTGCAATAGATTTATAAAGTCTTTGAAGTTAACGAAATAATTTCCAGGTATTTTTTAATAACGCCGCCATCTTGAATCGTATCAACGTTCAATTTTCAACTCAATTAACCGTTAGTTGGTTTTAATTAGCGATTTTCTTCATTAAGTGATTCCGATTAGCGACCATGTCGGACTTTAATGACCATTTTTAATTACCCGAGCTATGATTGACTCTAATTCCTTGATTATTGAGATATTAGGGCTGTCGGCCATTTTGTTAATTAAAATGGAGAATTATTTTGCAAAACTGTTTAGGTTAAACAATGTAAAAAAACGGCCAAGTGCGAGTCGGTCTCAGGCACGAAGGGTTCCGTACCATCTATACAAATTCATTAGACATTAGCCACATTAGCAAAAAACGGCAAAAGAATCACGTTTGTTGTATGGGAGCCCTTAAATATTTATTTTATTCTGTTTTTAGTATTTGTGTTATAGCGGAGACAGTTATACATAATTTTGAAAACTTCAACTGTCTAACTATCACGGTTCATGAGATACAGCCTGGTGACAGACGGACGGACAGCGAAGTCTTAGTAATAGGTTTCACATGTATGGTGAATTGTGTTGATCTACACTGATTTTTTGTAACATCATTTGTACCATGATTCCAACAAATAAATAAAACTTCGAAATTTTGTAAAAACAGTAATATCTGTAGTTACCTAGAAAATTAGGAACTAATCCAGTTTTTTTATTTTTTTTATTCGACTGGATGGCAAACGAGCAAGTGGGTCTCCTGATGTTAAGAGATCACCACCGCCCATAAACATCTGCAACACCAGGGGTATTGCAGATGCGTTGCCAACTAGAGGCGTAAGATGGGATACCTCAAGTGCCAGTAATTTCACCGGATGTCTTACTCTCCACGCCGAAACACAACAGTGCAAGCACTGCTGCACGGCAGGATTACCGAGCAAGATGGTGGTAGCAATACCGGACCCTGCACAAGGTCCTACAACTGTGTCCATTTAAGCTCACTGTCAGTTTTCTTTAAATTTATTACACAAAATTAAGACAGCCTTTTTCTGAGGACGTATTTTCTAACGCGCTGACGTTCGAAATGCATTCACCGTCCCTTCTTACCCTCTTTATACCTGTATTGAAACCCCCGTTAAGATATGGAAACTAATTTTTATGTGTTTTATGCTAAATTCTGTAATTCTATGGCGAAGCTAAGTTTATTAAGGGTAAACATAATTTTGAAAGATTAAATGTAACGTTGATCACATTTACATTGTCAATAATTTTAGGTTGTCGCCGAAACCGTGAAATTTTTCAGAAAATTAAACACGGACATCCGACCCTGGAACGCTAGAGGTTAAGTTACGTTTGTTTTAACTTTTAAGGAATTGTACAATTAATGAATGGAGAAAAAAAGTGTATGACAAACAATTTCTGTATATGATGACCCCCGCTATCATCATGGTAAAGCGTTGCTTATTCTGTTTCTATGGCTAAGCAATTTATTAGGTGTCCCACCATAATGCATTGAAATAATTAATTGACATAATTTTTTAGTATAATATTGATCTATTTTCAATTGATTGGACATTAGTTTTACATAAAATTACGTTATTTAAAGAATTCAGAAAATATAAAGCAGGAAAATTATGACAAACTAACCTAAGATAGCTTAACTAACATGGTACAAGCGTGCTTAGTTATAAAAAGGTGTCAGGTGTAATATATATATATTTTTAATTTCGTTATGTCAAACACTACATTATGACTTCCAACAATTATGCGAGCCGATATGGAGCCGTATTAACTTGTGTTGAATTTTGATGATTTGTGGTTGCGTATCACAAAGAAGAGTATGAATAGATACGTACATAGGTGAGAGAGAAAGAGAAATAAACATTGGCTTCATGTAATTACAGTGTATTTGGCCTCTACTTGGCATACCATAAAAGAAAAGTGAAATTCATTCATTGGACAATAACCTAATATCGATCGAAAGTATCAAAGCGGCTTGCAATTCCTTTGGTGAAATGAAAAATAACCAGTTAGTACTTAGATATCATTAAAAGGCTCAATATGTATGTAACTAGCACTAAGACAGTTCCTTTAGTATAAATATATGTGAGAATAAGCCTAAATAACTGTTTAATTTATTAATCCCTGGTTACTTGAATGCAAGCACCGGTGCATCGATGGATTCCAGCAGCGTGTCATTGAGGCGTTCTACATGGGAGGCCTACTGTCTGTCAACTGGTCGTCTTCAGCTGATGATGATGATAGTACAGGAGAGTATTTCTCAATAAGTTGTCCCGTCATGAAATTGACAAGAAATCAGTTTTGTCAAGAAATTATTAACACTAAGGACGAGATCATAAAACATAAACTGCATAAACATCCAGCATTTCTTGATGTCAGGAAAACGTCACGAAATCTTGTGAGGAAAAAATCGTAATTTTGTAACTATATCGACACTTTCTATTGGATCCAACAACAAAGATTATCTGACTTCCACAAGGTTTTGTATTTATTTAAACACAATATTACTTATCTTTGTGTTGAAATAGCGTCAGGAAATATATATATCCATACTAATATTACAAATGCGAAAGTGTGTTTGTATGTTTGTGTGTTTGTCCGTCTTTCACTCCGTAACGGAGCGACGGATCGACGTGATTTTTGGCATAGAGATAGTTTATGGGCCCGAGAGTGACATAGGCTACTTTTTATCTCAAAAAAATGCACAGCTCCCAAGGGAACAGCGCGCGATAACCAAATACCACGCGGGCGGAGCCGCGGGCAAAAGCTAGTATATTTATAAGTGGACAACTGAAAATGGACAACTTTAGAGAAATAGTCTTATATGTTCATTGACTGCCCTAAAAATATGCCATGTAATGTCCACGTATCAGAAAACGCAGTGTAAATAGAGTAGACCCTCCACAAAATGGACTAATGGTCTGATAAAGGTTGCAGGAGTACGATGGATGAGGGCGGCACAGCCCGGTCATCATGACATTCATTGGAGAGGGATGCCTAGCAGTGAACGTGTTTCAGCTGAGGACGATGATGATTGATGATTGCTCCGTCTTTTTAGACAATAGCTGTTGTGTGCTACTTCGTCGCTATCATCATCATCAGCCTACAGCAGTCCACTGCTGAACATAGGCCTCTTCCATGGCGCGCCACAACACTGTCTTCAGTCCCTTGCATCCATCCGCCGCCAGCGATGTCTCTCAGGACGCCCTATTCTACGTTTTCCCGTCCGTGGTCTCCGCTCGAGGACTCGTCTGCTCCACCGTTCATCAGTCCTGCGACAGACGTGGCCAGCCCAACGCCACTTCAGCGAACTAATTCTTCGAGCAACGTCTCTATGAATTCGTTTATTGCTATCCTGTGGGAACTATGCAATTTTCTGAGATAAATACGGGCATACTATCTTTATACCAAATTTCTTCTAAATCAGTTCAGAAGTTTAAAGGTGAAAGCGGTAACAGACAGACAGATACAATAATTAGTACGGAAGTAGGTATTTCTTCTTTCTTGGAAAAATCATGTGGAGGTTTACCCTAGCTTCCCGCACAGCGGTGCTGGGGGGCTACAACGAAAATCGAAGTCCGATCTTGCCGTCCCGCTAACGCCAATATATTTAATACGAGAGTGAGAGGGACGGTACCATAATTACGAACTTCGATTTTCGAATTTCATAGTAGCACTCGAAGCTAGGTAAATGAAGCGTTTATTTCGCTTCTTGACAGACATTCAAACTCAAAACTCAAACTCACAACATTTACTGACAAGATAATCACACTACATCACAACAAACACAGAGTAAAAACATAAATAGGAGAAGAGAGGAAAATAAGAGACATTGTGATGCCAAAAGGACTCAGCTCAGCATGTGCCGTAGCCCTGTAACCAGAGCTGCAGCGCTGGTTTTCAGCTAAACCCCGGTGAGTGAGCGACCCACGTATTATTGCGGGAAAAGAAAAAAAACTATATATTAAATTATATATATATAAATCATGACAAATATAAGAATTATAAAATACCTATAAACATATATATGCGTGGAAATTTGTACAAGAGGATTTAAAAATAAAATAAAAGAGTAGCAATAAATTCAATAACGACAATAATAATATGAAACAATATTAAGTAAAATAAAATTAGGGACGCCTCAAGTAAGTTGGAACAACTCGGCCACCAACAGGTTGTTCTTTTTGGTAATCAAAAAGATGCTTCTTTAGCTTTAATTTAAATGTGTGTTTGCACATTGGTAGACGTAGACATTCCTCGCACATCTTTGTTGGAAACGCAACCTTATAGCCATTGATGGTTATGTCGGCGGCCAATCGTAAAATCTGCCAAATCACGAAATTTCTAAGCATATCGTGAAATGCGACGGCATTTCATGAATTGGCTAAGGGACATCCGCCATATCGTTCAAAGCTCAAAATTTAACGATTTGCCTAGTGTTAGCATATCCTAGGCATATCATGAAACCCGCCATTTATGATGGCAGTTAAGGCAGATCATGAAATTCCTAGGCATATCATGAAACGCCGCCATATCGGTTCTGACACTTCGCCGGCAGCTCCCGCGGCACGCTCGCTTCGCTCGATCGGCTCGTGCGTTGTGGTCACAATTAATACTAACCACTCCTCGCTTCGCTCGTCGTACCTAAATTTTTCTTTTTTTCGGCATATCACGATGTGCCCGGTATAGAGCTAGGAATATCGACGAATGAGTTGCTCTAATCGATCTGCCGTATTGTTTTTCAGGCGCCATTTCATGATGTGCCTAGGAATTTCGTGATCTGGCGGATTTTACGATCGGCCGCCAACAGTTACGTGAAATTGTAGTAGGTGGACATGAATACAAAATTAAGTTTTGCAAAGTCGAATGATAATCACTATTATGATTACTCCTTCCTACGAAGTATTTTCGACCACACATCGGCATGACGTCACCAGATGCATCGCTATGCGAATGCAGGATACGTGACTCGATTATCGATCGTAATCGGTTAATCGATAAGTTTGGCAGTTTGTTTAATGTTGTTTGGACATTGTACGACTTGTAATGCTTAGTGTAGAGTTGGAGTTTTCCTTAATTCTCGTATTTATTCATTTATTTATTCAAGCTGTCATTACAGGTTTATACCTAATCCTACTAATATTATAAATGTGAAAGTTTGTGAGTGAGTGAGTGAGTGAAGTGAGTGAGTGAGTATGAAATGAAATGGCTAAATGGATTTGGATTAAATTTGGCGAAAAGTTAGTTTATAACCTGGATTAAAACATAGGATACTTTTTATCCCGATATTCCCACAGGATAGGGATAAAATCTCGAAATAACAACCGCTGGGCTTAGAGTCATGAAATTTGCATGTGTGTTTCAATTAACGTCAATGAAAACCACGATGTAATTTTAGGGAATTCCACACGAATTTAATAAAATCCCGGAATTTCAATTCAACTGCTGTATCTAATGATTTACGCGTGCGAAGCCGCGGGTAAACGCTAGTGCAATATATATATTTTAGTACCTATCTTAATAGTAAAACCATTCTTACTGCATTATAATGACAATTAAAAATTACTTCCCTACTCATGGGCATACTTCAAACCCCGGCTCGCACCTCTGAGTTTTTTCCGAAATTCATCTGCGGAATTA